>NC_041391.1:343452273-343534513 GCF_002162155.2 Triticum dicoccoides
CAACCAAGCGCACTTCGTGTGTTAGCGCGAGGCTGAGTAGGGGGTGTGGAGGGGGGATCGTGACCCCCCTCCCCATCCCCCTGCGAGGTCGAGCCTGGAACGAGGCGGAGCAGGCGGCGACGCGGCGTGTCGCGGGGCCACATGCATAGGCGAGTCCGTCACACCCCGTCGCCTCCCTATCTATCTTATGGGTGTGGCTCTGGGGTTGGATGCGTCCCATTTGTTGGAAAAACAGAATGTCCACACTACGCCTGTCAACCGAGCGCACTTCATGCGTTAGCGCAAGGCCGAGAAGGGGGTGGGGGCGGGTCGTGACCCCCCTCCCCATCCCCTTGCGAGGCCGAGCCTGGAACAAGCCGAAGCAGGCGGCGACGCTGCGTTTCGCGGCGCCGCATGCGTAGGCGAGTCCGTCACACCCCGTCGCCTCCCTGTCTGTCTTAGGGGTGTGGCTCTGGGGTTGCGTGCGTCCCATTTGTTGGAAAAACAGAATGTCCGCACTGCACCTGTCAACCAAGCGCACTGCATGAGTTAGCGCGAGGCTGACAAGAGGGTGGGGAGGGAGGGTCGTGACCACCCTCCTCCCCCTACAAGACCGAGCCTGGAACGAGCCGGAGCAGGCGACGACGTGGCGTGCCGCGGCGCCGCATGCGTAGGCGAGTCCATCAAACCCCGTCGCCTTCCTGTCTATCTTAGGGGTGTGGCTCTGGGGTTGTGTGCGTCCCATTTGTTTGAAAAACAAAATATCCGCACTGCGCGTGTCAACCAAGAGCACTGCAAGCGTTAGCGCGAGGCCGAGAAGTGGGTGGGGAGGGGGGTTGTGACCCCCCTCCCCATCCCCCTGCTAGGCCAAGCTTGGAACGAGCCGGAGCAGACGGCGACACGGCGTGCCGCGGCGCCGCAGGCGTAGGCGAGTCCGTCACACCCCATCGCCTCCCTGTCTGTCTTAGGGGTGTGGCTCTAGGGTTGCGTGCGTCCCATTTGTTGGAAAAACAGAATGTCCGCACTGCGCCTGTCAACCAAGCGCACTGCATGCGTTAGTGCGAGGCCGAGCAGGGGGTGGGGAAGGGGCGGATCGTGCCCTCCCTCCCCAGCCCGCCGCGAGCACGAGCTTGGAACGAGCAGGAGCAGGCAGCAACGTGGCATGCCGCGGCGCCGCATGCATAGGCGAGTCCGTCACACCCCGTCGCCTCCCTGTCTATCTTAGGGGTGTGGCTCTGGGGTTGCGTGCATCCCATTTGTTGGAAAAACAGAATGTCTGCATTGTGCCTGTCAACCAAGCGCAGTGCGTGCATTAGCGCGAGGCGGAGCAGCGGGTGTGGAGGGGGGTCGTGACCCGCCACCCCATCCCCCTGTGAGGCCGAGCCTGGAACGAGCTGGAGAAAGCGGCGACGCGGCGTGCCGCGGTGCCGCATGCATAGGCGAGTCCGTCACACCCCGTCGCCTCCCTGTCTATCTTAGGGGTATGGGTTAATTGATGATCGTGATTGGTTTGATTTGCATGTTATATTATTGGTGTTGTCCTATCGTGCCCTCCGTGTCGCGCAAGCGTGAGGGATTCCGTTGTATGGTGTTGCAATATGTTCATGATTCGCTTATAGTGGGTTGCTTGAGTGAAAGAAGCATAAACCCGAGTAAGGGGGTTGTGGCGTATGGGATAAAGGGGACTTGATGCTTTAATGCTATGGTTGGGTTTTACCTTAATGATCTTTAGTAGTTGCAGATGCTTGCTAGAGTTCCAATCATAAGTGCACATGATCCAAGAAGAGAAAGTATGTTAGCTTATGCCTCTCCCTCAAATGAAATTTCAATAGTGATTACCGGTCTAGTTATTGATTGCCTAGGGACAAATAACTTTCTCGTGACCAAAAGCTATCTACTAATACTTACTTTATTGCTTCTTTATCTAAACAACCCCTAGCTTTTATTGACGCACTCTTTATTATCTTGCAAACATATCTAACAACACCTACAAAGTATTTCTAGTTTCATACTTGTTCTAGGTAAAGCGAACACTAAGCGTGCGTAGAGTCGTATCAGTGGCAGATAGGACTTGAGAGAATATTTGTTCTACCTTTAGCTCCTCGTTGGGTTCAACACTCTTACTTATCGAAAGAGGCTACAATTATCACCTACACTTGTGGGTTATCAAGACCTTTTTCTAGCACCGTTGCCGGGGAGTCATAGCGTGGGGTGAATATTCTCGTGTGTGCTTGTTTGCTTTATCACTAAGTAATTTTTATTTGCTGTTCTAACTTGTTCTCTATCTTTTGTTATGGATATGGAACACGAAATACCAAAAAAAATTAGTTGTACTTGCTACTCATGGAGATGGGGAACCTCCTAAAACCCTCGATGCTTGTTATGTGAAAGAAATTATGTACTACTTTGATAATCCTGAGAAAAGCCCATTCAATTTTGTTATGGGAGACACGTTGGATCAACGTGAATACTTTAGGGATTATCGCTTGACACAAAAAGGGAAACTATTATGGGATCAAATTTATATGTTGCATTGGTATGCTCGGGATCTATGCTTGAGACATGATTATACTTGTTCCTCTAGGATGAAGTATCCACACCTTCCCTTTTCATGCAAATTCCATGATAATAAAACCTTGGCTTCTTATACTAACGTTATCTATGATAAAACCCATCATTTTATCCTCCATGGCAACAATACAATACGTGCCTTGCAACCCTTTCTGTCACTGGGTAAGGACACCGCAAGATTGGACCCAATGCTAAGCACTTCTCCCATGGCAAGAAAGATCAATCTAGTAGGCCAAACCAAACTGATAATTCGAAGAGACTTGCAAAGATAACTCAATCATACGTAAAAGAATTCAGAGGAGATTCAAATATTTCTCATTGATAAACTTGATCATAAACCCACAATTCATCGGATCTCGACAAACACACTGCAAAAAGAGTTTACATCGAATAGATCTCCACAAGAGAGGGGAGAACATTGTATTGAGATCCAAAAAGAGAGAAGAAGCCATCTAGCTAATAACTATGGACCCGAAGGTCTGTGGTAAACTACTCACAACTCATCGGAGGGGCTATGGTGTTGATGTAGAAGCCCTCCGTGGTCGATTCCCCCTCCGACGGAGCGCCGGCGAATGCTCCAAGATGGGATCTCGCGGATACACAAGGTTACGGCGATGGAAATTGTGTTTCGTGGGCTCCCTGGATGTTTTTGGGGTACGTAGGCTTATATAGGAGGAAGAAGTACGTCCGTGGCCGCCCGAGGGGCCCACGAGACAAGGGGGGCGCCCTATAGGGGGGGCGCCCTTGTAACGCCCCAGATACAACTTTCCATATTCGTAACTCCAACTCTTGCCTTTTCCGGAGATGCGATATGTTATTTCCTCCGTGGTTGGTTTTTTGTCTTTTGTTTTGCATTTTGTTCATGTCTTGCATGTCATCTCATAGCATCATCCACATTGCATCCGCATGTTTTCATGAAACCTCGTAGCCGTTCGTAGTTACCGCTTCTCTCTTTGTCTTCATTGACCTGTTGTCAAACCCCCTTGTCCCCGTGGCCTTTCGTCAGACCCCATTGTCTTTATTTTCCCCTCTCGTCTAAATTCCAACCCTCTCTACACTTTGCTCAGACCCCCTCGCGCGCGTCCCTAAACTGCTCCGAACCCGAACCTGGCTATCGTGACCGATGAGTCCGGATCATCCCAATCATCTCTAAAATATCTTCTGTTTATTTATTAAACTCCCCTAGTCTGTTTTTCCCTTCCTTTTGATTTAAATCGGATGTCCCAAAATTCCCCTCATTTCACTATATATAGTCCACCCCTAGTCCAATCCTAAAATCTAGCTCCCTTGTCCCATCACCCGCCGCCACCTTCCAAATCCTCCTCGGGATCCCTCCCGATCCACCCACCTACCTCAATTGTTTTCCCCAATGGCCCATCCAGCGCCTCGCCTATTCGATCCGGAGGAGAGGAGCTCCTCCATGCCCCACCTCGCCTCAATCCAGCAGCACGACAGCTCCCCAGCGCCCGCAACCCTCCTCCTTGCTCGATCCCGAGCGGGAGAGTACCCCGACGGCTCGTCCCCGCACAGCCCGTGAGGCACCGGCCTCCTTCCTACCTCGCCTGGTGCTCAAGCACCACCACGCCGCCCTACCTTCCCTTCCTTCCTCTCCCTTCTGCTCCTTCTCATCTCTCTCTCTCTCTCTCTCTCTCTCTGTCTTCTCGTGCAGGGAGCCTGACTTGGTGTCCATGGAGTTTTCAAGCAGCCGTAGCCGCCTCAAGCTCCAATCTCCGTCCAGATCCATCGAGTCCCGCCGCCTCCTGCCGTACTCTAGATGCAGGCAGGAGACGGTCGATGTGTGGAGTAACAGTAGTAGATGCAGGCTGGAGTCGGTCTACTTGTCACGGACGTGATGCCTATATACATGATCATGCCTAGATAATCTCATAATTATTCGCTTTTTTATCAATTGCTCGAGAGTAATTTGTTCACCCACCGTAATACTTATGCTATCTTGAGAGAAGCCACTAGTGAAACCTATGGCCCCGGGTCTATCTCTTATCATCTTTGCTTCCAATCTACTTTTATTTGCATCTTTACCTTTTGCATCTATATCATAAAATACCAAAAATATATTTATCTTATCATACTATCTCTATTAGATCTCACTTTCACAAGTGGCTGTGAAGGGATTGACAACCCCTTTATTGTGTTGGTTGCGAGTTCTTTGTTTGTTTGTGTAGGTGCGTGGGATTTTTGAGGAGCCTCCTACTGGATTGATACTTTGGTTCTCAAAAACTGAGGGAAATACTTACGCTACTATTGCTGCATCACCCTTTTCTCTTCAAGGAAAACCAACGCAAGCTCAAGACATAGCAAGAAGGATTTCTGGCGCCGTTGCCTGGGAGGTCTTTGCTCAAGTCAAGACATAACAAGTACCCATCACAAACTCATCTCCCTTGCATTTACATTATTTGCCATTTGCCTCTCGTTTTACTCTTCCCCACTTCACCCTTGCCATTTTATTCGCCCTCTCTTTCCCAATCTACTCCTCTCTCTTTCGCTTGCCTTTTTCTGTTTGCTTGTGTGTTTGATTACTTGTTGCCATGGCACAAGATAATACCAAATTGTGTGATTTCTCGAATACCAATAATAATGATTTCTTTAGTACTCCGATTGCTCCTCTTAATGATGTTGAGTCTTGTGAAATCAATACTGCTTTGCTGAATCTTGTTATGAAAGATCAATTCGCCGGCCTTCCAAGTGAACATGCCTCTACTCATCTAAACAACTTTGTTGATTTGTGTGATATGGAAAAGAAGAAAGATACAGATAACGATATTGTTAAATTGAAGTTATTTCTGTTTTCACTTAGAGATGATGCTAAAGTTTGGTTTTCGTCTTTGCCTAAAAATAGTACTGATTCTTGGAACAAGTGCAAAGATGCTTTTATCTCTAAGTATTTTCGTCCTGCTAAGATTATCACTCTTAGGAACGATATTATGAATTTTAAACAACTTGATCATGAGCATGTTGCCCAATCTTGGGAAAGAATGAAATTGATGATTCGCAATTGCCCTACTCATGGTTTGAATTTATGGATGATCATACAAAAATTTTATGCCGGTTTGAACTTTGCTTCTAGAAATCTCTTAGATTCGGCCGTGGGAGGCACGTTTATGGAAATCATGTTAGGAGATGCTACAAAACTTCTTGATAATATTATGGCTAATTATTCTCAATGGCACACCGAAAGATCTTCTAGTAAAAAAGTGCATGCTATAGAAGAAATCAACGTTTTGAGTGGAAATATGGATGAACTTATGAAATTGTTTGCTACTAAGAATACTCCTCTTGATACCAAAGATATGCCTTTGTCTACTTTGATTGAGAATAATAATGAATCTATGGATGTGAATTTTATGGGTAGGAATAGTTTTGGAAACAATGCTTATAGAGGAAACTTTAATGCTAGACAGTTCCCTAGTAATTCCTCTAATAATTATGGAAATTCCTACAATAATTCTTATGGTAATTTTAATAAGATGCCCTCTAATTTTGAGAATAGTGTGAAAGAATTTATGATTTCTCAAAAGAATTTTAATGCTTTGCTTGAAGAAAAATTGCTCAAAGTTGATGATTTGGCTAGGAACGTTGATAGAATTTTGCTTGATGTTGATTATCTTAAACTTAGATCTTCTACTACTAAGCATGATATCAATGAGTCTCTCAAAGCAATGAGAATTTCCATTGATGAGTGCAAGGAAAGAACCGCTAGATTGCGTGCTAAGAAAGATAGCTTTATAAAGGCGTGTTCTTCTAGTTTCCATGAAAATAATGATGAAGATCTTAAAGTTATTGATGCGTCTCCTATTAGATCTTTGTTTTGCAATATGAATCTTGATAATTATGGTACTGAAGATGAGTCAACTTTACCTAGAAGGCGTCCCAAGAATTCGGAGTTTTTAGATCTTGATGCTAAAATTGTTAAAGTGGGATTGGAGAGGTCATGACTTTAAATAGTATTGAACCCACTATCTCGGATTTCAAGGAATTTGATTATGATAATTGTTGTTTAGAAGGTTGTATTTCCTTGTTGCAATCCGTTGTTAATTCTCCTCATGCTTATAGTCAAAATAAAGCTTTTACCAAACATATCATTGATGCCTTGATGCAATCTTATGATGAAAAACTTAATTTGGAAGTTTATATACCTATAAAAGTTAATGATGAGTGGGAACCTACTATAAAGATTATAATTAAAGATCATGAGTGTTTTGCTTTGTGTGATTTGGGTGCTAGTGTTTCCACGATTCCGAAAACTTTATGTGATATTCTAGGTTTCCATGATCTTGATGATTGCTCTTTAAATTTGCACCTTGCGGATTCCACCATTAAAAAGCCAATGAGAAGGATCAATGATGTCCTAATTGTTGCAAATAGAAATTTGCAGCCCGTAGATTTTATCGTTCTTGGTATAGATTGCAATCTTTCTTGCCCTATTATTCTTGGTAGACCTTTCCTTAGAACGATTGGTGCGATCATTGATATGAAGGAAGGGAATATTAGATTCCAATTTCCATTAAAGAAAGGCGTGGAGCACTTTACAAGAAAGAAAGTCAAATTACCTTATGAATCTATCATGCGAGCTACTTATGAATTTAGTGCCAAAGATGGCAATACTTAGATCTATCTTCGCTTTTATGCCTAGCTAGGGGCGTTAAACGATAGCGCTAGTTGGGAGGCAACCCAATTTTTTTTGTGTTTTTTTTGTTCCTGTTTAGTAATAAATCTTGCATCTATCTTCTGTTTATATGTGTTTTTATCTTTTAATTAGTGTTTGTGCCAAGTAGGACCTATAGGATAACCTATGATGATAGTTGATTTGATTCTGCTGAAAAACAGAAACTTTGCGCGTGCGAATTTAGTTTTATTAAATCACAAAAACGTTCTTTTGCGTTGATTCTTTTTTTTGCTGATCAATAGAACAATTTTACAGGACTTCCTATTTTTGTAGGATTTTTAGAGTTCCATAAGTTTGCTTTAGTTACAGATTGCTACAGACTGTTCTATTTTTGACAGATTCTGTTTTTCGTGTGTTGTTTGCTTATTTTGATGCATCTATGGCTAGTAAAATAATTTATAAACCATAGAGAAGTTGGAATACAGTAGGTTTAACACCAAAATAAATAAAGAATGAGTTCATTACAGTACCTTATTGGTGGTTTTGTTTTCTTTCACTAACGGAGCTTCTAAGATTTGTTGTTGAGTTTTGTGTTGTGAAGTTTTCAAGTTTTGGGTAAAGCTTTTATGGACTATGGAATAAGGAGTGGCAAGAGCCTAAGCTTGGGGATGCCCATGGCACCCCAAGATATTCAAGGATAGCCAAAAGCCAAAGCTTGGGGATGCCCCGGGAAGGCATCCCCTCTTTCATCTTCGTTCATTGGTAACTTTACTTGGAACTATATTTTTATTCGCCACATGATATGTGTTTTGCTTGGAGCGTCGTGTATTATATTAGTCTTTGCTTTTTAGTTTACCACAATCATCCTTGCTGTACACACCTTTTGGGAGAAGCCTACTTTATTAGAATTTGCTAGAATACTCTATGTGCTTCACTTATATCTTTTGAGCTTGATAGTTTTTGCTCTAGTGCTTCACTTATATCTTTTAGAGCACGGTGGTGACTTAATTTTGAAGAAATTGCTAGTCTCTCATGCTTCACTTATATTATTTTGAGAGTCTTTTAGAACAGCATGGTATTTTCTATGGTTACAAAGTTGGTCCTAGAATGATGAGCATCCAAGTTGGGTATAATAAAAACTATCATAGAAAAAGAATTGGATGCTATGATCAATTTGATGCTTGATAGTTGTTTTGAGATATGGAGGTAGTGATATTAAAGTCATGCTAGTTGAGGTGATTATGAAAAATACTTGTGTTGAGGTTTGTGATTCCCATAGCATGCACGTATGGTGAACCGCTTTTTGATGAAGTTGGAGCACAATTTTATTTATTGATTGTCTTCCTTATGAGTGGCGGTCGGGGACGAGCGATGGTCTTTTCCTACCAATCTATTCCCCTAGGAGCATGCGCGTAGTACTTTGTTTTTGATGACTTGTAGATTTTTGCAATAAGTATATGAGTTCTTTTGACTAATGTTGAGTCCATGGATTATAAGCACTCTCACCCTTCCACCATTGCTAGCCTCTCTTATGCCGCACAACTTTCGCCGGTACCATACACCCACCATATACCTTCCTCAAAACAGCCACCATACTTACCTATTATGGCATTTCCATAGCCATTCCGAGATATATTGCCATGCAACTTTCCACCGTTCTGTTCATATGACACGCATTACTTTTGTCATATTGCTCTTTGCATGATCATGTAGTCGACATCGTATTTGTGGCAAAGCCACCTTCATAATTTTCAGACATGTCACTATTGATTCATTGCATATCCCGGTACACCGCCGGAGGCATTCATATAGAGTCATATCTTGTTCTAGCTTTGAGTTGTAATTCTTGAGTTGTAAATCCATAAAAGTGTGATGATATCCATTATTAGAGCATTGTCCTAGTGAGGAAAGGATGATGAAGACTATGATTCCCCCACAAGTCGGGATGAGACTTCGGACTTTACAAGAAGAAAAACAAAGGAAAAAAAGAGAAAGGCCAAAGAAAAAAAAGAAAAAAAAGAGAGGCTAAAGAAAAAAAGAAAATGAGAGAAAAAGAGAGAAGGGACAATGCTACTATCTCTTTTTCCACACTTGTGCTTTAAAGTAGCACCATGATCTTCATGATAGAGAGTCTCCTATGTTGTCACTTTCATATACTAGTGGGAATTTTTCATTATAGAACTTGGCTTGTATATTACAATGATGGGCTTCCTCAAAATGCCTTAGATCTTCGTGAGCAAGCAAGTTGGATGCACACCCACTTAGTCTCTTTTGTTGAGCTTTCATATATTTATAGCTCTAGTGCATCTGTTGCATGGCAATCCCTACTCACTCACATTGATATCTATTAATGGGCATCTCCATAGCCCGTTGATACGCCTAGTTGATGTGAGACTATCTTCTCTTTTTTGTCTTCTCCACAACCACCATTCTATTCCACATATAGTGCTATGTCCATGGCTCACGCTCATGTATTGCGTGAAAGTTGAAAAAGTTTGAGATTATTAAAGTATGAAACAATTGCTTGGCTTGTCATAGGGGTTGTGCATGATTAAATACTTTGTGTGATGAAGATAGAGCAACAACCAGACTATATGATTTTGTAGGTATAACTTTCTTTGGCCATGTTATTTTGAGAAGACATGATTACTTTGATTAGTATGCTTGAAGTATCACCAATTTCATGTCAATATGAACTTTTATTTTGAATCATTTGGATCTGAACATTCATGCCACCATAAATAAAATTACATTGAGAATTATGCTAGGTAGCATTCCACATCAAAAATTCTGTTTTTATCATTTACCTACTCGAGGACGAGCAGGAATTAAGCTTGGGGATGCTTGATACGTCTCCAACGTATCTATAATTTTTGATTGTTTCATGCTATTATATTATCCCTTTTGGATATTTATGGGCTTTATTTTAGACATTTATATCATTTTTTGGACTAACCTACTAACCGGAGGCCCAGCCCGTATTACTGTTTTTTTGCCTATTTCAGTATTTCAAAGAAAAGGAATATCAAACGGAGTCCAAACGGAATGAAACCTTCGGGAGCGTGATTTTTGGAACTAACGTGATCCAGAGGACTTGGAGTGCAAGTCAAGAAGCAGCCAAGGCAGCCACGAGACGGTAGGGCGCCCCCTATAGGGTGTGCCCCCTGTCTCATGGGCCCCTCGGGTGGCCACCGACGTACTTGTTCCTCCTATATAAGCCTACGTACCCCAAAAACATCCAGGGAGCCAACGAAACACAATTTCCACCGTAGTAACCTTCTGTATCCGCGAGATCCCATCTTGGAGCCTTCGCCGGCGCTCCGCCGGAGGGGGAATCGACCATGGAGGGCATCTACATCAACACCATAGCCCCTCCGATGAATTGTGAGTAGTTTACCATAGACCTTCCGGTCCATAGTTATTAGCTAGATGGCTTCTTCTCTCCTTTTGGATCTCAATACAATGTTCTCCCCCTCTCTTGTGGAGATCTATTCGATGTAAACTCTTTTTGCGGTGTGTTTGTTGAGATCCGATGAATTGTGGGTTTATGATCAAGTTTATCTATGAGAAATATTTGAATCTCCTCTAAATTCTTTTATGTATGATTGAGTTATCTTTGCAAGTCTCTTCGAACTACTAGTTTGGTTTGGCCTACTAGATTGATCTTTGTTGCCATGGGAGAAGTGCTTAGCTTTGGGTTCAATCTTGCGGTGTCCTTACCCAGTGACAGAAAGGCTTGCAAGGCACATATTGTATTGTTGCCATCAAGGATAAAAAGATGGGGTTTATATCATATTGCATGAGTTTATCCGTCTACATCATGTCATCTTGCTTAAGGCGTTACTCTGTTCTTATGAACTTAATACTCTAGATGCACGCAGGAGTCGGTCGATGTGTGGAGTAATAGTAGTAGATGCAAGCAGGAGTCGGTCTACTTGTCACGGACGTGATGCCTATATACATGATCATGTCTAGATAATCTCATAATTATTCGCTTTTCTATCAATTCCTCGACAGTAATTTGTTCACCCACCGTAATACTTATGCTATCTTGAGAGAAGCCACTAGTGAAACCTCTGCCCCCCGGGTCTATCTCTTTATCATCTTTGCTTCCAATCTACTTTTATTTGCATCTATATTATAAAATACAAAAATATATTTATCTTATCATACTATCTCTATTAGATCTCACTTTCGCAAGTGGCCGTGAGGGATTGACAACCCCTTTATTGTGTTGGTTGCGAGTTCTTTGTTTGTTTGTGTAGGTGCGTGGGACTTTTGAGGAGCCTCCTACTGGATTGATACCTTGGTTCCCAAAAACTGAGGGAAATACTTACGCTACTATTGCTGCATCACCCTTTCCTCTTCAAGGAAAACCAATGCAAGCTCGACGTAGCAATGAAGTGTTTGATCGAGGAGGTCTCGATATGAGGAAAAGGAAGAGAGGCAAGATCTCAAGCTTGGGGATGCCCAAGGCACCCAAAGTAAATATTCAAGGAGACTCAAGCGTCTAAGCTTGGGGATGCCCTGAAAGGCATCCCCTCTTTCTTCAACAAGTATCAGTATGTTTTTAATTCGTTTCGTCACGCGATATGTGCAAGTCTTGGAGCGTCTTTTGCGTTTAGTTTTCACTTTTCTTTTATGCACCATGCTGGTATGAGATAGTCCTTGGTTGATTTATAGAATTCTCATTGCACTTCACTTAAATCTTTTGAGTGTGGCTTTATAGAATGCTTCACGTGCTTCACTTATATCATTTCAAGTTTGGATTACCTGTTTTTCTGCACATAGAAAACCGCCATTTGTAGAATGCTCTTTTGCTTCACTTATATTTGTTAGAGAGTGGGCATATATTTTGTAGAAAGAATTAAACTCTCTTGCTTCACTTATATCTATTTAGAGAGATGACAGGAATTGGTCATTCACATGGTTAGTCAAAAAATCCTACATAAACTTGTAGATCAGTGAATATGATATGTTTGATTCCTTGCAATAGTTTTGCGATATAAAGGTGGTGATATTAGAGTCATGCTAGTGGGTAGTTGAGGATTAGTAGAAATACTAGTGTTGAGGTTTCTGATTCCCGAAGCATGCACGTATGGTGAACCGTTATGTGATGAAGTCGGAGCATGATTTATTTATTGATTGTCTTCCTTATGAGTGGCGGTCGGGGACGAGCGATGGTCTTTTCCTACCAATCTATCCCCCTAGGAGCATGCGCGTAGTACTTTGTTTCGATGAGCAATAGATTTTTGCAATAAGTATGTGAGTTCTTTATGACTAATGTCGAGTCCATGGATTATATGCACTCTCACCCTTCCATCATTGCTAGCCTCTTCGGTACCGTGCATTGCCCTTTCTCACCTCGAGGGTTGGTGCAAACTTCGCAGGTGCATCCAAACCCTATGATACGATACGCTCTATCACACATAAGCCTCCTTATATCTTCCTCAAAACAGCCACCATACCTACCTATCATGGCATTTCCATAGCCATTCCGAGATATATTGCCATGCAACTTCCATCATCATCATATACATGACTTGAGAACTCATTGTCATATTGCTTTGCATGATCATAAGATAGCTAGCATGATGTTTTCATGGCTTGTCCGTTTTTTGATGTCAATTCTACGCTAGATAATTGCACATCCTGGTACACCGCCGGAGGCATTCATATAGAGTCATATCTTTGTTCTAGATATCGAGTTGTAATATTGAGTTGTAAGTAAATAAAAGTGTGATGATCATCATTATTAGAGCATTGCTCCAGTGAGGTAAGGATGATGGAGACTATGATTCCCCCACAAGTCGGAATGAGACTCCAGACTTAATGAAAAAAAAGAAAGGCCAAAGAAGGCCAAATAAAAAAAAGGGCCAAAGAAGCCCACCAAAAAAAGGAGAAAATAAAAAAATGAGAGAAAAAGAGAGAAGGGGCAATGTTACTATACTTTTACCACACTTGTGCTTCAAAGTAGCACCATGTTCTTCATATAGAGAATCTCTTGAGTTATCACTTTCATATACTAGTGGGAATTTTCATTATAGAACTTGGCTTGTATATTCCGATGATGGGCTTCCTCAAATGCCCGAGGTCTTCATGAGCAAGCAAGTTGGATGCACACCCACTTAGTTTCCAGTTTGAGATTTCATACACTTATAGCTCTTAGTGCATCCATTGCATGGCAATCCCTACTCCTCACATTGACATCAATTGGTGGGCATCTCCATAGCCCGTTGATTAGCCGCGTCGATGTGAGACTTTCTCCCTTTTTGTCTTCTCCACACAACCTCCACCATCATATTCTATTCCACCTATAGTGCTATGTCCATGGCTCATGCTCATGTATTGCATGAAAGTTGAAAAGGTTTGAGAACGTCAAAAGTATGAAACAATTGCTTGGCTTGTCATCGGGGCTGTGCATGATTTGAATTTTTTGTATGGTGAAGATGGAGCATAGCCAGACTATATGATTTTGTAGGGATAACTTTCTTTGGCCATGTTGTTTTGAAAAGACATGATTGCTTTATTAGTACGCTCGAAGTATTATCCTTTTTATGTCAAATTATAGACTATTGCTTTGAATCACTCGTGTCTTAATATTCATGCCATGATTAGATATATGATCAAGATTATGCTAGGTAGCATTCCACATCAAAAATTATCTTTTTTATCATTTACCTACTCGAGGACGAGCAGGAATTAAGCTTGGGGATGCTGATACGTCTCCATCATATCTATAATTTTTTATTGTTCCATGCCAATATTCTTCAACTTTCATATACTTTTGGCAACTTTTTATACTATTTTTTGGGACTAACATATTGATCCAGTGCCCAGTTCCAGTTCCTGTTTGTTGCATGTTTTATGTTTTGCAGAAACCCCATATCAAACGGAGTCCAAATGGGATAAAAATGGACGGAGAATATTTTTGGAATATTTGGGAAATATGGGAGGAAGAATCAACGCGAGACGGTGCCCGAGGTGGCCACGAGGCAGGGGGCGTGCCTGCTCCTACTGGGTGCGCCCCTGACCCTCATGGGCCCCTCGTAAGGTGGTTGCTGCTATTATTTTGCCGCAAGAAAGATATTTTTGGAAAAAAAATCTTAGCAAAGGTTTCAGTCCAGTCGGAGTTACGGATCTCCAGATATAAAAGAAACGGTGAAAGGGCAGAATTAGAGAACGCAAAAACAGAGAGAGACAGAGAGACAGATCCAATCTCGGAGGGGCTCTAGCCCCTACCATGCCATGGGAGCCAAGGACCAGAGGGGAAACCCTTCTCCCATCTAGGGAGAAGGTCAAGGAAGAAGAAGAAGAAGGGGGGCTCTCTCCCCCTTGCTTCCGGTGGCGCCGGAACGCTGCCGGGGGCCATCATCATCACCATAATCTACACCAACAACTTCACCAACATCTCCACCAACTCCTCCCCCCTCTATGCAGCGGTGTAACACCTCTCTTACCCGTTGTACTCTCTACTTAAACATGGTGCTCAACGCTATATATTATTTCCCAATGATGTATGGCTATCCTATGATGTTTGAGTAGATCTGTTTTGTCCTATGGGTTAATTGATGATCGTGATTGTTTTGAGTTGCATGTTTTAATATTGGTGCTATCCTATTGTGCCCTCTGTGTCACGCAAGCGTGAGGGATTCCCACAGTAGGGTGTTGCAATATGTTCATGATTTGCTTATAGTGGGTTTCTTGAGTGACAGAAGCATAAACCCGAGTAAGGGGGTTTAGGCGTATGGGATAAAAGGGGCCTTGATGCTTTAATGCTATGGTTGGGTTTTACCTTAATGATCTTTAGTAGTTGCGGATGCTTGCTAGAGTTCCAATTATAAGTGCATATGATCCAAGAAGAGAAAGTATGTTAGATTATGCCTCTCCCTCAAATGAAATTGCAATAGTGATTACCGGTCTCTCGATTGCCTAGGGACAAATAACTTTCTCGTGAAAAAAGGCTCTCTACTAATACTTACTTTATTGCTTATTATCTAAACAGCCCCTAGCTTTTATTTACGCACCCTTTATTATCTTGCAAACCTATCCAACAACACCTACAAATTACTTCTAGTTTCATACTTGTTCTAGGTAAAGCGAACACTAAGCGTGCGTAGAGTCATATCAGTGGCAGATAGGACTTGAGAGAATATTTGTTCTACCTGTAGTTCCTCGTTGGGTTCGACACTCTTACTTATCAAAAGAGGCTACAATTTTCCCCTACACTTGTGGGTTATCATAGCCCCTCACCCCTTGTTCTCGTCCTGGTGATCTGGACGACCCAACGGCGGCTGAGGCATGCGCGGGGCCGGGCCCTGCCGATGCAGAACACCAAGGCTTGACTTTCACCCTTTTCAAGCTGTTCGTATGTCAAGGGGGACTTCTGAGCATCGCGTCTCAGGAGCCTAACTGGTCACGTAGCCCCTCACCCCTTGGGCTCGCCTCGGCGATCCGGACGACCCAACGGCGGCTGAGGTATGCGAGGGGCCGGGCCCTGCCGACGCAGAACATCAAGGCTTGCCTTCCCAATTTTTTCTATGTTGTTCGCACGTCAAGGAGGACTCCTGAGCATCGCGTCTCAGGAGCCTAACTGGTCATGTAGCTCCTCACCCCTTGGGCTCGTCCTAGCGATCCGTACAACCCAATGGCGGCTGAGGTATACGCGCGGCCGGGCTCTGCCGACGCAGAACAATAAAGCAAACGGAAAAAATCGAAGGGCCATAATCTAATTATTACAAAACATATTGTTCCAGGTAAATAGTTTTAAACGCCCCCTCAAGTCATGCTAAATGATATAGGACAAACAGAAAGGAGCAGCGTCACCAAGCCACCTCTTCAGACCTAGGTGCCGCCGTCACCCGCCAGTGGAGCCCCGTCGCCAGGCGCGTCGCCCGTCCTCTCGGCCCCGGCCGGGGGACCGATGACAAGGAACTTGCTCAGTAGGGCATCCATGGAGCCCTTCACGGCGGCAGCAGCAGCGTCCTCGGATTCGGAGTCCACCGGGCCGAGGAAGGAGGAGAAGTCGAAGCGGGCGTCCCGGAGATAGAGATGACTGAAGACGCACGTAAGGGCCAAAGAAGAAAGCGAGCGAGCCTCAGCTTCCACCAAAGAGCCAAACCCGTCAACAACATCCTCGAGCACTGCCACGACCTCAGGGAGCAGAGCGGTAGGGCTCTCCCTTGGGGCCGTCGCCGCCGCCTTATTCAAGGAATCGTCCCCGAAGAGCGACAGCTGAACCTTGTGGAACCTCACCTCGAGGGAAGCAAGGGTGTCGTGCTCCATGGTGGCCGCTTTCTTGGCCTCGGCAAGGGACGCCTGGGCTGTCTCCGCCTCCTCTTTCAGCTTCATCAGGCGGTCGCGCTCCGCAGCCTACTCCAGGGCTACCTTCTTCAGCTCAGCATCTCGGTCGGCAGCGGTAGCCTCCTAGGCCTTCAGCCTCTCCTCATGTTCCTGGAGCTGGCCAGCCTAGGAGGCCTGCTGATCCTGAAAGGTCTTCAGTTCAGCCTCCACCATGCGACACTGATCCTCGGCTTCCGTGGCCTCCTTCCACACCAGGTCACGCTTGTTGGCAGCCACCCCAAGCACCTTCTGGGCTTCCTCCATAGAGCCCCAGTCCGGTCGGACAGACGCATTGGCCTGCAGCCATCCAGAAATTAGCCCCAGTCATCCCAACGCCGCGCGCAAGTCCGGGCCCTGAAGTTTGCCCTGGAGGAGGTCTAGCGCCGCTCTTGCCTCCTCCAGGGCCCCGGAGGTGGCAGGGGTGCCATGGCCCAGCTGCACGATGGGTAGAAGAGAAGACGTCCTCGGTGCCAGGACAGGGGAAACCGCTGCAGCAGGAAGGACCGGGGCTTCAGAGGTTGGGCGGCCCTGGCAGCCGCAACAAGGATGGGCGCTGGAGGGGTCAGCCCCGCTGAAGGAACCGGCACCTCCTGAGGACGAGCTTCCATGCCCTGGGGATACAACATCACCGCCGGAGCAGCAGGGGTCGCAGCGCTCGACCATCGCAGCTCCCACGCCCTCCTTCTGTTTCTTCGACGGCTGCTGCCTAATGACAGACGGAGACACTAAGCATCATGTCAGGAATCAATGACATGATCAAGGAAAGAGACTCATGGGTCGGAGTAGACATAGTTCCTCTTCAGGCTCCGCAACGGGGGCCGAGACGGGGCAGTCGGAGCCACCCTCTTGGGAGCAGGAGAACTTGCGGTCGGCACCACCTGGGACGCTGCTGGCGAAGGCAGAGAGCTGCCCGGGGGGGACAACACAGTCCCGCCCTTCTTCGTGGTAGCTCTCTTGGGGTGCTTCAAGGAAGCCACCCCGGACCTCGTGATGACCCCGGAAGGGCGGGCCAGCTCCAGCACCGAAGGCGCATCATCATCATCATCATCAGGAAAGTCGCGAAGGAGCTCCCTCTGCCCTGAGACAAAGGATTCCCCCTCGCCCTCGTCTTCGGTGGCCTCCGAGGACTGATCGCCGGAGGACAGGTCCACCAAGGAGGTAGGCAGCGAGGGAGGCCCCGCCCGCACGAGCCTGAACTCGTCGAAGACCGGCATGGCGGCAGCAACCTCCTCCTTGTCGACCCGACAATACAGCGGGAGCCAATACTCTGGAGGACCGCTCGGCTCTTTCCTTGTCAAGTAAAGCAACACCTTGCTCAGCTCCTCCTTCGCAAGGGCACCCTGACGCAAGCGGATCTTGACATCGGCGCCCCCAAGTTTCCACAAGGGGCGGGAGCAATCTTGGAGCGGCGCTAGGCGCTGCATCAAGAACTCCTTGACAAGAATGGCCCCCGTCAGCTTCTCTCTCTTCAGGTCCTCCTCCATCTTCTTCATCAATGGCCTTAGGGAAGGGTTGGTGATCTTCTCAGAGAGCCACACCTTCTCGGGGGAGGGGAACTTAGTCAGCAGCTCCAGCAAGTCTTGCGAGCACTTAGCGTCCATCAGGACCCACCTCTTCAGGGCGTCCTCCACCTTCTTCCCGGCGCGGGAGGTCGCGTTACCGCCCCGGGCTGCAACCAAGCCGACACACCTAGAAGGATGGTCACCGCCCATGCGGAGGAAGAAGAAGTGGCGGAGCATGGCGACGGAGGGCATCACCCCCACAAATGCCTCGCAGTAGAAGGGAAAGATGGACAGGAGAAGGATGGAGTTGGGGTGAATATGGAGTGCGTGGAGGCCATAATGGTGAAGAACTACATAGAAGAAGCGGGAGAATGGGGACACCAGCCCCGAGTAGACGCTGTGCAGGAAGAAACGGTAGAAGGTACTGTTCGCGGGTTCCGGCGCAGTGCGGTGACCCGGAGCGTAGTCTCCTTCCACTCGTTGTCCTCACTCGCCGTCACGAGAAGCGCGGTCTAGAGCTTGTCCTCTGTGACAGAGGGCGCGAACAGCACCGGCTCATACCAGGCGGAGCCGGCGTCTGAGGCTGAGGCCTTGGTCTTCTCGGCAGCCATTGGGCCGAAGATTGGGGGAGAAAATCGGCAGATCTAGCGAGTTCTTCTGGAGTTGGGAAAAGGGGATCTGGATCAAGACGAAGAGGAGGCAATGAAAGCCTGGTAGCAGATGGCAACCCTTTTGTCAGGCAGAAATAGTTGCCAAGGCAGCATGGGGAAGTGAAGTCGCCCACGTCCCATCAATTGCCACGCGACTTCAAGGCCGCAGGCGGTTAGGGCCCGTGGCACTCCGCACTTACCCTTTGGCTTCGCCTGGAAGCCAAGTCCAAGCGTGCCTTGGGCCCAGGGGCTACTGTCGGCGTTCTGGATATGGGGGTATCCAAACTTGCCTGCCCGCAGCCCACCATGTGGCTCCATCAACGGCCTGGTACGGCCCAGCTTCGACATCAACAGCTTAAGACCCTCGCGAGGGCCAAGCCTCATGAGGCGGACGACACCAAGACCCCTGAGGGGATCGGCCTCCTCAGGCTGGCTCCCGACGGGCGGAGAGTTTTTTGCACGGTGTACCTCACGAGGCTCAGCTGACAAGAGCCCTGATAACCAAGGCCAGGCGGGCGCAGATTGCCAGTTTCCTCTTCAGTGCAAAGGAGGCAAGCCACAAGCACGGAGTCCCGAGGAATAATCCAAAGGTTTTCATTCTAGTGCAACAAGACCAAGACCGCTAGGACGGCAGGACGGAGGTCATCACCGAGCCCACTGTAGCGTCATGACTAGAGGCTTTTCGCAGGCAAAGACTACTTTTGTCAGGATAAACTGTACAATTGTTCCCTTTCAAATCTGGCCGTTGTAGGATCCCTTCCCGCCAACATTTGGGAAGACGACCAAGGCCACTATAAATAGGACTTAGCCACCACTATAGAAGGGGGAGATCAATTCTCACTCGACTACCTCACCAGCTCTCCTTTTGAGCTCAAGAAGACCTCACCTCCTAAAGCCAGTTCATCCACTATACTAGTTCATCCTAAGCTCGTCGAGGCAATCCACCAAAACACTGGAGTAGGGTATTACACCGCAAGGTGGCCCAAACCAGGATAAACTGCTGTGTCTCTTTGTCTCTTCGAGCTTGTCACGCTAGGCTTAGGAGAATCGCGAGTAGGTAGTCTGGGTAAGTTGAGATTTCCGCATGCACCCCAAAGTTCGAACCTCAGAAGGGTTTGCGGAACCCGTAATCCGACAGAATCTTTACCCAAAACTTGAAAACTTCACAACACAAAACTCAACAGTAAACTCGTAAGCTCCATTAGTATAAGAAAATAAAATCACAACTTAGGTAATGCTGTGAACGCATTCTAAATTCATAATGGTGTAATATCTATTGTATTCCAACTTCTCTATGGTTCATACCCTCTTATACTACTCATAGATTCATCAGAATAAGCAAACAACACATAGAAAACAGAATCTGTCAAAAACAGAACAGTCTGTAGTAATCTGTATCTCTCAAATACTTGTGTAACTCCAAAAATTCTGAAATAAATATGTGGACGTGAGGAATGTGTCTATTAATCTTTTTCAAAAGGAATCAACTTAAAACCACTCTTCTGTTAAAAACGACAGCTAATCTCGTGAGCGCAAAGTTTGTGTTTTTTACAGCAAGATCACATTAACTTTCACCCAAGTCTTCCCAAAGGTTCTACTTGGCACTTTATTGAAATAAAAGCTGTAAAACATGATTACTACAGTATCTTAATCATGTGGACACATAAAAACAGTAGGGGTAAATGTTGGTTTGTCTCCCAACAAGCGCTTTTCTTTAATGCCTTTTTAGCTAGGCATGATGATTTGAATGATGCTCACATAAAATATAAGAATTGAGACACAAAGAGAGCATCATGAAGAATATGACCAGCACATTTAAGTCTAACCCATTTCCTATGCATAGGGATTTTGTGAGCAAACAACTTATGGGAATAAGAATCAACTAGCATAGGAAAGCAAAACAAGCATAGCTTCAAGATTTTCAACACATAGAGAGGAAGCTTGATATTATTGCAATTCCTACAAGCATATATATTCCTTCTTTATAATAATTTTCAGTAGCGTCATGAATGGATTCAACAATATAACCATCACATAAAGAATTCTTTTCGTCATCCCCAAGCATATAAATTTTATTAGTCTCCACATAAGTGAAATTCTTCTCATTCGGAATAGTGGGAGTATCATAAGAAACTCGAATACTATAAATGTTTCCACATTGGAAGAGTAATGTTCAGAAAAAGGGTAATCATAATCATGACAAGTTTTATAAATATAATCATCACTACTTTTTATAGCATAACAACATCACAATAATCATCATAAGTAGCAACTTTGTTCTCATCATAATCAATTGAAACCTCTTCCAAGATAGTGGAATCATTACTAAATAAAGTCACGACCTCTCCAAATCCACTTTCATAACTATCACAATAAGATTCAATATCCTCCAAAATAGTGGGGTCATTACTTCCTAAAGTTGACACTCTTCCAAACCCACTTTCATCAATATAATCATCATAAATAGGAGGCATGCTATCATCTTAATAAGTTTGCATATCAAAACTTGGGAAACTAAAAATATCATCTTCATTAAACATAGCACCCCAAGCTTGGGACAAACATTAATTACAACAAATAAATTATCAAACATGTCATTTTCATCAAACATAGCATCCCCAAGCTTGGGCCTTTGCATATCATAAGCATCATTACTCTCATCATTAATAGTATGGATAGCACCAATAGTATAGCAATTATCATCATCACAAGGAGTAGGAGCAACATCATTGGGGAGGGATACCTTTTTACCTTTGCTTCTCCGTCTTTGATTTTTCTTCTCCACATTATGTGTGGGTTTAGTCCTCTTTTTGGAGCTCCTTGTTAATGAGATTGGTTGAATAGAAAGCTCCTCCTCTTTACCTGATTCATCATAAGAAAGAATAGGAGGATATTGGGAAATCTCTTCCCTTTCATTAGTGTTCTCTTCATCTTCTATTGGTTTTCTTGTCTTTGTGTAATTGGCAATATAAGGATTTTCAATGCAATTCACCACACAATACATATAAATTTCCTCTAGATCAAAATCAAGAACTTTATCAAGGAAAAATTCTAGAAGATCCTTAGTTATACGTTTCATTTCTTCATAACCCACAAGCAAACTAAGTTCATTATGATGTGAAGGGAAATCAAGTCATCACAACTTTTGGACACGATTTGATCATGAAACAATTTAGATTGGGGATTTAAATGATCACGTTCATTGCAAAGTTCACAAGGATGGCAAAGAAATTTTAAATTTTCAGCACAAACATCTAGCCTCTCTTGCAACCATTTAGTTTCTAAATACTCATGCCTCTTGCAAAATCTATCTTCCCTATTTGGTGTGTACATGCAATCTCTATGCACTCCACAAAAGTTGACATGCTTATAAGAGACATTTTCATCATGACTAGTGCAATCATCATTAGTTTTATGGATATTCAAAGAGTTCATACTAACAACATTGCAATCATGCTCATCATCAAAGATTTAGTGCCAAACATTTTAATGCACTCTTCTTCTAGACTTGGGCACAATTTTCCTTTCCATCATTTTCATGAAAGATATTAAAAAGATGAAGCATATGAGGCGCCCTCAATTCCATTTTTTTTGTATTTCTTTTATAAACTAAACTAGTGATAAAACAAGAAACAAAAAGATTCAGTTGCAAGATCTAAAGATATACCTTCAAGCACTCACCTCCCCGGCAACGGCGCCAGAAAATAGCTTAGTTGACGGGGTGTTAGTGTCGCTTACCTCGCCTCCCCGACAATGGCGCTAGAAAAGAGCTTGATGTCTACTACACAACCTTCTTCTTGTAGACGTTGTTGGGCCTCCGAGTGCAGAGGTTTGTAGGATAGTAGAAAATTTCCCTCAAGTGGATGACCTAAGGTTTATCAATCCGTGGGAGGCGTAGGATGAAGATGGTCTCTCACAAACAACTATGCAACCAAATAACAAAGAGTCTCTTGTGTCCCCAACACACCCAATACAATGGTAAATTGTATAGGTGCACAAGTTCGGCCAAGAGATGGTGATACAAGTGCAATATGGATAGTAGATAAAGGTTTTTGTAATTTGAAATTATAAAAACAGCAAGGTAACTAATGATAAAAGTGAGCACAAATGGTATTGCAATGCTCTGAAACAAGGCCTAAGGTTCATACTTTCACTAGTGCAAGTTCTCTCAACAATAATAACATAATTATGTCATATAACTATCCCATGGCATGCAACAAAGAGTCACTCCAAAGTAACTAATAGCGGAGAACAAACGAAGAGATTATTGTAGGGTACGAAACCACCTCGAAGTTATTCTTTCCAATCAATCCATTGGGCTATTCCTATAAGTGTCACAAACATCCCTAGAGTTTGTAGTAAAATAACACCTTAAGACACAAATCAACCAATACCCTAATGTCACCTAGATACTCCAATGTCACGTCAAGTATCCGTGGGTATGATTATACGATATGCATCACACAATCTCAAATTCATCTATTCAACCAACAAAAAGAACTTCAAAGAGTGCCCCAAAGTTTCTACCGGAGAGTCAAGATGAAAACGTGTGCCAACCCCTATGCATATGTTCACAAGGTCACTGAACCCGCAAGTTGATCACCAAAACATACATCAAGTAGATCACGTGATATCCCATTGTCACCACAGATAAGCACATGCAAGACATACATCAAGTGTTCTCAAATCCTTAAAGACTCAATCCGATAAGATAACTTCAAAGGGAAAACTCAATCCATTACAAGAGGGTAGAGGTGGAGAAACATCATAAGATCCAACTATAATAGCAAAGCTCGCGATACATCAAGATCGTGCCATATCAAGAACACGAGAGAGAGAGAGAGATCAAATACATAGCTACTGGTACATACTCTCAGCCCCGAGGGTGAACTACTCCCACCTCGTCATGGAGAGCACCGGGATGATGAAGATGGCCACCGGTGATGGATTCCCCCTCCGACAGGGTGCCGAAACGGGCTCCCGAGAGGTTTTTGGTGGCTACAGAGGCTTGCGGCGGCGGAACTCCTGATCTAGGTTTCTTTCTGGAAGTTTTTTTATTTATAGGATGGTTTGGCGTCCAAAACAAGTTAGGGGGACCCACGGGGAAACCACGAGGCACAGGGGCGCGCCCTAGGGGGGTGGGCGCGCCCTCCACCCTCGTGGAGCCCATGGGCCTCCCCTCCGTTAACTCTTTGTTCTAGTATATTTATATTTTTCAGAAAAAATCTCCGTTGTTTTTCAGCGCATTCCGAGAACTTTTTTTTCTACACAAAAGACAACACCACGGTAGTTCTGCTGAAAACAACGTCAGTCCAGGTTAGTTCTAACCAAATCATACCAAAATCATGTAAAATATTATAAACATGGCATTATTACATCAAAAATTATAGATATGTTGGAGATGTATCAGTCAGCTGACTCAATTTTCCTTGAGGGCATCGCGTCGCGCTCACGGATTTGCGCAGAGTAACGAATGACGAGCCTAGTTGAAGTGCGAGTGAAGAAGAATGGGAGCTGGGTTTTTTTTGTAGTAGTGAGGAAGAAGGGGAGCTAGGGTTTTCTGTAGGAGTGAGGTGAAGAATTTGGGTGTACGAGTGGAGCGAGCTGACATGAGGTGGGTGGGGGTGAGGAGGAAGAAGAGCACCCATGTTTTTTGGGGGGCGGTGTGCTGGGTGTGGGTAGCGCCTCTCATTAAGTAAATATATGGGCTTTTGAATTGATTTTCTTGTTTACTATGGTGGATGGGCTGTTTTGTCTTGGGCTCAGAGACACAATTACTACTAGTACAGTGGAGACAGTCTATAGCTACCTAGAAGAACAATTACTACTAGTACAGCGGATACACTACCGCTTCTGGCTCCTCCTACGTCATCAAAACATCTCCCTCTACTGAATGTCGTATTACTTTTACTCACCGACATGCGGGCCATGCAGGCGGGCCCAAATGCCATCCACCAAATTAGAAGGCAGTATGCACGAGGAGAGTCACCCCGGTCATAGCGCGGCAGTAACGAGCCATCGTATCACAAAACCCCACCTCTCCACAGTCTAAGTTGGACGGACGAAGCAACCATCATTTCACTCTTTGCTGAATCCCCTTCTCCCTCGCCATCTTCAAGAAGGCCAACACTCGCATCTGCCACTATTCTTCTCTCCCAACGAAGGGAAGGTAAGCAGATCCGTGATGTTGGTATATTTTCGTTCAGAGAAAAAAACAACTTTTGCAAAGCAGTAATCGATCCTCACTCTCTTTTTGTTTCATTGTCATTGCGATTGTGTTTTCCTTTTAGTGGTCTCCTAGTATTCGTCAGTTTCATGATGGACCAAGAAGAACCAATCAAAGATCTGCTGATATTGGAGTAGACGCGGGAGGCTGATCCCCACAAGACAGAGAGCTCCAAGAATATGGCGGCAGCCATCGAGCCGACCCCAGATATGCACACGGCCACTACTGAGATGGTCAACGCTCTGTTTGAGGTTACAGTCCCCGTGGCACTGCAGAAGCAGTTTTCCCCCTTCGAGGATGTGTCCCCCCCTGGTGAGCTACCCAAGGTGATTTTCTTCTTTGCCGATCTCGATTGTGGTTTTTCATCTAAGTATGTGGTGATGAATGCAAAATTTTATTAGCTTCGATGCCATGCTATACATAGTGGTTTAAATAACTTGTGTTTCTTATACTGGAAAGTAATTCCGAATTTGTTTCTATTTCAATTAGAGCCCTGATGCAGACAAGGATTGTGTGGTTGTACATGTCACTCGCTATGAGGCGGATGAACTGAATATATGCACTGGGAAAACATAGTTCTTAGGTTGTTGGATCCTGGAAGCCATTTGCGCTTATACCAATGTCGAGTTGTATTTCAGCCTCGCTGTTGTCAGGCGTGTTGTTCAGAGTGTACTGAAGCACAAGAAGTTCAAAGCTACTCCTTCGTTTGTGAGGCATATTGTTCTTGTCAAGCTTACGCAGGAAGATGACGTGGCATGCCTCCACAAACAAGTTTATGAGTGGCAAGGCCACAAGGTTATCTTCATGAAGGTTCATAGGATTGAGCTGCTGCCGGACATCCTCGATGATGTGCATGGAAAGGTCTGTCTTGTATCCAACCCAAATTAGGTCGAGGCATGAAATAGTTGCCCCATCTTGTGTTTAATAGTAGTTTGGATTGTGTCTAATTATCTGAACCTTGCCTGTTATCGAGCCCTCTGGGCTAGTACTCTGTTTGAATCTGCCTATGGGAACTGCTGCTACTCTTTTGTGCCCGTGAATCAAGTGAGAACCATCGTAATTGTTGCCGAAACAGATGTGTCCTCACTAGTTTTTTCTTGAATACGGCATGGTAAGACATAAGTTGTCACGGTTTATCATACGAGCAGTGTGTGTTTGATGAAATAGAGTACTCATTCGAGAACTGTGTGCCGACGTATACATAAGTACTTGTAAACACTATTGGTGCTACCCCACTTGTAAGCAGTTGTGCAAAACACGGCACATTGGCTCAGCTCGCTTCAACACTAGGCTATTGACCAGCTAACAATCAACAATCTGCTGTCTGACATATAAGCAACTATGTATCTTGTTATAGTGGTTCATGCAGTTAACTGAGGCCACAATGTAAATTCCAAACGTTCACACGCTAGTCCGCATTCATGTGGAACACTCACATTAAACTCGGCTTCATAAAAAACTTGAAAAGCATAAGTTAAGCAATTTTATACATCTCAATGATTCATAGAACATAACAAACATATACTAGTTCATAACAAAAGACAAAGTTGTGAGAAGGTTCACAAATCAGGAAAAAACAAGCAAGGCTTCTCTGAGCAAAGGGCCTCCCGACAGGCTTAAATTTCCTGGAGTTCACTCTGGTTTTTTCTTGTTGCCACCATCCAGGGTTAGGTTCTCTCATTCCAGAATAACCAATTATAATTGTGTTCTCAGCTGGAATGCTGAACTAAACCATGTAGTGTACTGACCAGCTGAAATTCTTATGCATTCCACTAAATTTAAGCACCGCTATTTGCAGAAATAAGCAGACTACAATGCCTCTTGTCCGCGCACCTGTCCCCAAAACCGTCATGCAGCCATGCTAGCTAGTCCTCGGTGCATGGGTGAACTAGTAGAAAGTGCATTCCGGACTAGGATGCAGTTGTTTTTGCTCGTCCCTGCACTGCAATCAGGAAGTAAAACGTACGAATCAGCTTCTTTTAGATTGCGTTGGTCATTCTACCTAGTTACTACCAATGTAGGAATACGTGGAACACTGGTGGTTAGAGGACAACAGCTAGGAATAGCCATCTCATTTTGTGCAGTTGTACTAAAATTGAGGTGTGTACTTTTGATTGCGCAGATAGAAACGATATGGAGACAGTCATCCCTGTTTGCGCAAATACAAAATACGGTTATTTATACAGTGATAGATATTTGCAGTGGCGTACAATTAACAATAGCATCTATTGTGTTATAATTGGCACTAGATTGACAGTATGAAAGTGCCCTTAAGTAAGAAGCATCACATAACTTCAACACCGCCACTAGATTAACATGCAGAACAATAACATTAGTATTAATGTCATGAGAGTAGCACATGGTCAGTAAATGTGCAATCAAATTTGGGCAGTTCCACTGGGATGAAGCAATGTTAGTGGTGTGAGATTGAAGTGTAACTGCAAAAACACAATTCATGGGAAATAAAGCAAGACGGAAGCACTTCATAAAATGGTGATGGCACTGCTTCAATTTATCGACGGCACTAGACCATTACTTATAGTGACATTAGGTGGCATTGCTTAATGCTTCATGTGATTTTACATTAACGATAGCGATATGGGCGTAGGGACAACAGGGGAATAAAGTGGTGAGGCAGATGTGGTTGCCGAGAGCGGCAAACACGTAGGCAGCATGTCTACATTTGTCCCATTTTTTATCTCCTCGGTGACATTTTCCTATGCGAGCACAGGAAATCTAGACCTGCTCATTCTCATTTGCGTTGTCCGCCAACACCCCTCACTTTATTTCCTTTTTCAACCAAGAGACAGGTCCACTACCCCCACCCTTCGCCATCCACCATGCTTTCTTTGCCTTCTCAACCAAGAGACCGGTTGGGTAGCCAGTATCTACTACTTCCCCCCGTTTCCTCTTAGAACTAAGTCCTAGATTCATGCTACAGCTTTCCCACTTTCTTCCTTGTTTGAACCAACTCTTAGAGTCGACTGTATGAACTAGCTTTACCTCTACTAATAGTAAAAGTCTAGGTGGCTTTGGAACAGCCGACGGAAGTAGAAAAAGATCCACACGCAGCCAAGTGGGGAGCTGCGACAGTAGAGCAAGGAAGGTTTTGAAGGAATATATACCTGAGGGTCGTCGGCATGTGGCCAAGACGGCGTCGGGAGGCCGCATCTTGGCCACAATACCGCAGGGAGGAAGAAGGGGTCGGAGGCCCTCCTGATATGGCGCTCTCTCAAAGATAACAGCGCGGCCACCGATCGTGATGTGCCGGCAGCCGTTGGTCTCCTCCCTCGCTGCTGACGACGGCGTGAACGATGCACCTACCCCCCTGCCCCGATCGAGGTTGTCCGGCCGGATTTGTGACCAGCCGTGAGCAGAGAGAGTGTGTGGCCACCTATGTCTTGCTTAGATCTGGAGAGCATGAGAGAGTGAAAGAGAGGAACCCTAGTAAAGCAAGCGCTAAGGCTCCTACTTATATATATAGTGGAGTGATTTTATTGTACCAGCTTCAAAAAAATGCGCTCCTACGTGTACCCGCGAGTGGGTGTGAGAGAACTGGTGTGTGCGTGCACCGCTTCTCTTCGTGAGAGTACAATATACTATGCCCAAAGAATGTTCGCCACAAGAGTAATAGTATAAGTGTGTGACGTGTGAGCTAACATAAAATGTGCGCGACGTATTTCTTTTTTAGAAGTTCTGAGGGTAGGGTGTGAAGAGCACATATCCGTGTGACGTCTACCTGCAGATAGACAGTGGGTGCGTGTCGGTGTACTAAAGTAGGGGCACTCCTTTGTACTACTTACTTGTGCGTGGGCAGTCAGAGCCACGGGCCGAAGCCACACTTAGCAGGGAAAAAGGGAGGAGCTGAAGCCACAAAAACAATCAGGGCAACGCCAGAGACCGAAGAGAGCAGATGGACGAAGCAGGTTTCCCTGGCAAGACCCTTGCCGGGGCAGCCTCAGCAGCCACGGCAAGACCCTTGCTGGGGCGGCTCGCCCACACCGGCGGAGTGAGCCACCCTCGAACCCATGGTCTCCAACACCATCAAACACGTTGGGCCAGGGCCTGGGAGGCACCTCCATGGTGGCATGCAGATCTTTGTGAAGACAGGGAATATCCAAGATCAGATGAGGATTGGAAGGCAACGATCCTCGACAAGATTCTTGCCGAGGAAACCCACAAGACCCCCGACAAGATCCTTCCCGGGGACGACAGCGCGCCACGGCAAGACCCTTGTCGGGCCACCCGACAATACCCTTGCCAAGGGCGTCAACCGGGCCACTGCCAGGCCCGCACCAGCCAAGTCTCCACCGCCGTTCACATGTAGCTGCCAGCCCAACCAGCGGAGGAGGCACCTGCGTGGCAACATGCAGCTTCCAGGCCAACTCAGCACATGCCTGCCTGGCGGCATGCAGATCTTCGTGGGGGCTCCACCACCGTGCCACCTCAGCTGCTTGCCTGCCTATATGGCACCGCATGCATCACTGGCCAGGGCGCATGTCAAAGCAAGGAGGAGCGGCGACGGACGGGACGGGCCTCGCTCCCGTCCTCAATAAAGCAAGGGGACACCTAAGCCACGCATTAAATGCGTCTTGTCCTGTAATACGAGCGATAAGCTCATAGCACTGTAGGCCTTTCCACCTCATGTGTGCCACTGTGGCAGCCCCTTTCGACTATAAAAGGAGGCCCATGGCGTACTGGAGAGGGATTCAGCTCTTTTGAACCACACAGCCACCGTAGCTAGTTCAAGAGCTCAAGAACACTCAATACATCTACCAAAGCAGGACTAGGGTGTTACGCGTTCCTCGCGACCCGAACCTGGGTAAACGATCCTTGTGTTGGTTACTAATCTTGCTCTTCTCACAATCCCGCGCCCCGCAACCGCAGAAGGGATCCTCGTGATCCCAATGGTGTCGTTTCCCACCGACATCTTTGGCACGCCAGGTAGGGGCACAATTGTGAGAATCTGGTCTGGTAGTTGACCTAGCAGCTCTTCATCGCCATGGATCCTAAGAATAAGATGACCACGACGATCGGTTCGTCCGGGACCGGACTGCCAGTACCAGCGCGGACCAGTCGCGGAGAGAACCCGTGGCGCGGCCCGCGAACATCCACATCACCCTGGCAGTCCAGGCCTGGTGAGCGGCGTCGTTCGTACGCCAGGCGATGAGCCACGCATTGCGGGCTCCAGAGACGGAGTTGGGCCCCCCGCAGGCGGCGCGGGGCCCTCCAGGGGCGTCGCCGTGCCGCCAGACGGCGGCGCGTCGACCTCCAAGACACCAACATTGGCGCCCACGGCGTGCTCTTCTCAGGTCGTGCGCGATGAGAATTGCCTCCCTGCTGGTGACCCTCGGCACCGCCCTGGGAAGAGTCCCATGCACTCATCACATGATGAGGAGGCCAGCATGCGCGCCGAGGTGCTGGCGGATGTGGCGGACGGCTGCGGGGCAGTGATGCGGCTCCTTCTAAGGCGGTTAGAAGTCGAAGCACATCGCGGTCCACACAGCTTTCGCCGCCGCCCACGCCAGCAGAAGCCCTAGCACGTGCGCAGCTGCTCCTCGACTTTCCTCCCGCGGCGGAGAAGCTTGACGAATGGAGGGCCACCGTCCGGAGCCTCATCGGCATCGCTAACAACAACGAGTTGCGGCCAGCAGACCCGTAGGCCATCGCTCCATCGAGCCACCGCATGCCAGCGGAGGTCGGGCCGAAGGTGATGCGGCCACGGTGCACTCCCCTCCTCCACACCGGCCACCGTGGGTGTCGGTCTGTCGCGACGACGCTCGTGATGATATCTCCATAGCATCGTCCGACCCGCGAACCCACCGCGGCCAACGTCAAGTTCTTCAGGAGCGAGCTCACGAAGACGCTCGAACCACCATCGAGCGCCGGCGTGACGCGCGCCACCAGTCGGACAGGCGGGCAGGGCCCACTATGGACCACCCAGCACCGGGAGGCTACGGTGGCCTACCCTACGAGGTGGGTTGTCTGGCCTTCACCCGTGAGCTGCGGCAGTTCCAGTGGCCCTCCCACCGCACGTTCAAGCCCGACGTTGGCGAGAAGCACAATGGCAACACTCACCCGTCGGAGTTCCTCAACATCTACACCATCGTGATGCAAGCTGCCGGGGCTCGCGATGATAAGGTGCTTGCCAACTATTTTCCATTGGCACTCAAGCCCCGTGTCATGTCATGGTTGATGCACTTGCCGGTGGACTCCATTTCTTCTTGGGCGGATCTGTGTCATGAGTTTGTTGGCGCCCTTATCGGAGGCCACCAAGCTCATGGCCAGGCGAGTGATTTGCATATCATCCCCCAAAAGGAAGGAGAAAACTTCCGCAAGTACATCCAAATGTTCAGCCGAGTGTAGTACAACATCCCTGACGTTCATCCTGCCGCTGTGATCAGTGCATTCCATCAGAATGTGCGCAATCACAAGATGCGTGAGGAGCTGGCGATGAATAAGGTCAAGGAGAACGGCCAAGTGGGTCCCAAGGGATCCGGCAAGAAGCGTGCCAGCCAAGGAGGCTGCCGCAACAAAGATAATCAGCAGGAGAGGCCCGCCCGAGGCCGCGACAAGAAGCAGGAAGACGATGATCACGACGAGGACGATGAGTCCAGCGACCACGAGTTCCAAAAAGCCACAGAAGCCATGTGCGTTGATGGTGGTGCCTCACTGCATACATCCCACTGCCAGCTCAAGCAGTGGGCGCGTGCGATCACAGCGGTGGAGCCGTCGTTCAACGCACGGAAGCCGCTGAAGTGGTCCAGCATGCCTATCATCTTCGACACCGAGGACCATCCTGACCGCACTACTGCGGTCGGGTGCTTGCCGTTGTTGGTGTCACCAACAATTCAAAACCTCAAGGTGACAAAGATGCTGGTTGACGGCAGGGCCGTCTGAACTTGATCTCGCCCTTTGTGATCAAGAGGCTGCAGATCCCTGATGGAGACCTCGAAGAGACGGGCACATTCCAAGGGGTCAACCCGGGGAGGAGCCAGCCAAAGGGAAAGGTCACGCTGCCCGTGACATTCGGAGGTGAGCTAAACTACAGGACGTAGAGGGTAGTCTTTGATGTAGCCAAGATCCCCTTGCCCTACAATGGGATCCTCGGCTGCCCGGCACTAGCCAAGTTCATGGCGGCTTCACATTACGCCTACAACACACTGAAGATGCCCGGGTTGATGAACATCATCACCGTCCCCTCAAACAAGAAAGACGTGTTGATTTGCACCGACCAACTCTACCGGGAAGCAGTTGCAGCAGCTGCCGCCCAGGCACCTCCTCCTGCCGACGGAGTCCCAGGAGGGAAAAAGTCCGGCGAGACCCCTCGCACCCACTCCGGCAAGTGCACCTCTTCGGGGTGTTGCACTCCCGTTGAGGACGTGCCAGAGAGCTCCACTAGCAAGAGCAAGAAGTCCAGAGCTGCACCACCAGAGACCAAGAAGGTGCCCATCAAGGAGGACGGCACGTGGGGAGCTTTTACCATAAGCTCCACCCTCTACAGCAAATAGGAAAGCGAGCTCGTCACTTTCCTATGGGCGAATGTCGATGTGTTTGCATGGCAAGCCTCCGACATCCCCGACGTTCCCAGGGAAGTGATTGAGCACCATCTTGCTGTCTGTCCTCATGCACGTCCCGTCAAGCAGAAGGTCAGGAAGCAAGCTCTGGAGAGGCAGGATTCATCACGGAGGAGATCAGAAAACTAGAGGTGGCTGGCTTGGTAAGGGGGGGTGCTCCATCCGACGTGGTTGGCCAACCCGGTAGTGGTGCGCAATGCAAACAGGAAGTGGAGACTGTGTATTGATTACACAGACATCAATAAAGAATGTCCAAAGGATCCCTTCCCGTTACCGCGCATCGACCAGATTGTTGACTCCACGGCTGGGTGTGACCTGTTATCATTCGTCGACGCCTACTCAGGGTACCACCAGATCTTCATGACAAAAGAAGATGAGGAGAAGACAACGTTCATGTAACGCCCCGGATTCGATGCGCCAGGTGTCTTCCAGTTATTCGTCAAGTTTTCCATGTCATTTGTTTGCGTGTTGCATTTTATCATGTCATCATGTGCATTTCATTTTGCATACATGTTCGTCTCATGCATCCGAGCATTTTCCCCGTTGTCCGTTTTGCAATCCGGCACTCCTATGTCCTCCGGCGTTCCCCTTTTGTCTCTCGTTGTGAGTGGGTGTGAAACTTTCTTGGAATGGCCCGAGGTTTTCCAAGCGGCCTTGGTATAGCACCGGTAGACCGCCACTCAAGTTTCGTGCCATTTGGAGGTAGTTTGATACTCCAACGGTTAACCGGGTAACCGTAAAACTCCCCCTTCTCTTTGCAGCCCAACACCCCTTCCAAACTGGCCCAAAACCCATCTAACTCCCCTCCATGCTCTCGGTCGTTCGATCACGATCATGTGGGCTAAAACCGCTCCTCATTTGGACTCTCCTAGCTCCCTCTACCTACAAATATGTGATCCCCTCCGATTTTTCGCGCAGTCCAACCCTAGCCCCGCTCCTCCCTACTGCCGGACATGTCCGCCTCCGCGTCGGACGTGTCCACCGCCGCCGCCACGTCGCTCCGGCCACTCCCAAGCCGCCACGTCACCCCACCGCCGCTCCCCTCCACTCGCGTCCTGCCACGTGGCGTCCCCGCGCCCGCCTCGCTGCCGGCCCGCGGAGCCCATCGCGGGCCCGCGCGGGCCACCGCGCCGCCGCCGCCGTGGAGTGCGCCCGCCTCCGCTCGGCGCCTCTCCGCCTCCCCTCGCCGCCGGCTTCGCGCTGCCGGCCGGCCCCGCCGCCACGCCCCTCCGGCGACTCTCCGCCTCGCCCCGCGCCGGCGTTCGCCCGCGGCTCGGCCCGGGTGCGCGCCGCCCCGCTCTCCTGTGCGGCTTCGCCGCTGCGCCTCGCTGCCCCTCCGTAGCGCTCGCCGGCCTCGGCCCTCCGGCCGCCATCGCCGACGCAGCCACCGTCCATCGCCGTCGCCGCAGATCCGGTCGAGCCGGACCGGATCCGGCCGTCCCACGCTCCGTCCGGCCTTCCCCGTCCTCGCCGGCGTCTTCTCCGGCCTCTACCTCACCGGCCCCATCTCCCTCCTCAACTCCGGCGAGAATTCCGGCCGACCTCGAAGTCCGTGCCCGCAGCCCCCAGATCCAGATCCAAAACGAAGGTTGACCCCGATTTCACCAAGTCCCCGATTATTTTGACATTATCATGCCATGTTCATCGCGTCATATCTCCGCATCCATAGCTCCATTTTGTGCGTTTAATATGTCGAATTGTTCGTCTCGACGAGTACTTCATTTCGTTCCATTGTACCATTTTCATTTGGGCTCATCTTGATGCCCGAAATGCTATTGGAAGAGGGCTATGTGATGTTAGTTCCAGATTCTTATTATAACATGCTCATTTGTCATTTTTGCCATGTTTGATGTGTGCATCCTATGAGCTTGATGTCTACATGTGTTTTTATCTATGATATGCCATCTTTCCAGGAGTGTATGCCATGTATTTTTGTGATCAATGTGGTGACTAGCACAAGCATGTAAACTAGGCTTCATAATGTTGCTGATTTTGGTCCCTGTTCTGCTGTTATTTTGATGCCATGTAAACTTGATGCTATAGAGAGATCCATGCTTATTTTGAGATACTTCAGTAAGGATGTTTTGTACATATGGTTATGACCTATCCATCCATGCCCCTGGTTGCATTTATAGCTTGCTGTAGACTGTTCATATCTTGCTCCAAAGTTGCTAAATGATGTTGCTGTCAGCCTGTTAACATGAAGTTCAGTTTTGCCATGTGTTTTGCTAGTGATCCATGCACCCTATGAACTTGCTATTGCCATGCTTAGCTTCATAAACATGTCTTCTTACTGTTGGGTGCCTTGCCATGCCATTTATTGCTCTGTGGTGAGTTGTACAAGATCACCAACATGCCTACTTATCGTTGTTCCTGCCATGTATGAATGTGTCATATAACTTGCTATGTTTACATGGGTGCCATCATATGTTCTGATCCGTTTTGGCTCATGGTCAGTAACGGACTTTTGTTCTATGCAATTAGTAGATTCATGTCGTGCCTTTGTTTGCCATGATAAGTTCCTGTAACATGTTGTTTGATAGCTCTAAACATTGCAACCTGATGTTATTTCTGTTAAAGTCTGAAACTGTTATTATTTGCAATCTTGCCATGTGTGTTTGAGCATGTTCTAGTGATTTCTGGAGATAGCTCAGTGTTCATGTTTTGTTATGCTTTACCTGTACTTCATGCCCATGCCTGTTTTTATTACGTTGAGGTGCTGTAGCATGTTGTTTTGATGCTTGCAATATGCCTAGTTGCTGTTTTGGAGAGATTGTTGTCATGTCTTGTATAGAGTGTATGTGTTGAACCGTTGCTCCGTTTTGAGTGTGCTCTTTATGAAACTTGCTTGATTTTGCATGTAGTTTCACATTATCATGTTGCATCCATGTTTTGAGTTGTTTGCTTGATGTTTGTATGCATTCTGCATCAATGCCATGTTTAACTTGTTTTGCTCATATCTTTTAGGCCGTAGCTCCGAACTAAATGAACTTTATGTGTAACTTGACTAGAATTTCGTTTAGATCATCTTGGTGCATTTTAACTAGCTGGTTAACAACTTGAACAAAAGGTTTATTCAGATCTGGACCAATTTCCAAATTTGCATATGAGGACTTACCGGAATTGTTATATGTTGTTCCCGACCTCATTTAAACTTGCCTTGGTGTGTTGCTCTTGTTTGCATCATCTCTTGCCGTGAGTAGCTTCATGTAGTCTTGTCTTGCATCATACTCGTTTGTGCGTCATGTCATGTTCATGTGTGGTGTGTTTACTATGTTGTGTGCTTCTTCTCATTAGTTCCCGTTTCATTGCGATCATGAGGATTCGTTCGTCTACGCTTGGTTCAGCTTCATCCGTTCGTCTTCTTCATGGACTCATTCTTCTTCCTTGCGGGATTTCAGGCAAGATGACCGCTACCTTGGATCTCACTACTATCATTGCTATGCTAGTTGCTTCGTTCTATCGCTATGCTGCGTTACCTATCTTTTGCTCATCAAGCCTCCCAAATTGCCATGAACTTCTAACCTTTGACACCCTTCCTATGCAAACCATTGATTGACTATGTTACCACTTTGCTCAGCCCCTCTTATAGCGTTGCTAGTTGAAGGTGAAGTTGAAGATTGCTCCATGGTGGACAGGATTTTGTTGGGATATCACAATATCTCTTATTTTAATTAATGCATCTATATACTTGGTAAAGGGTGGAAGACTCGGCCTTTTGCCTGGTGTTTTGTTCCACTCTTGCCTCCCTAGTTTCCGTCATACCGGTGTAATGTTCCCGGATTTTGCGTTCCTTACGCGGTTCGGTGATTTATGGGACCCCCTTGACAGTTCGCTTTGAATAAAACTCCTCCAGCAAGGCCCAACCTTAGTTTTACCATTTGCCTCACCTAGGCCTTTTTTCCTTGGGAGTCGCCCTCTCGAGGGTCATCTTATTTTTACCTCCCCCCGGGCCAGTGCTCGTTGTGAGTGTTGGTCCAACCTGTCAACCGCCGGTGGCCACCAGGGGCAACTCTGGGCTGGCCTACCGGAAGTTTGGACATCCGGTGTGCCCTGAGAACGAGATATGTGCATCTCCTATCGGGATTTGTCGGCACATCCGGGTGGCTTTGCTGGTCTTCTTTTACCATTGTCGAAATGTCTTGTAAACCGGGATTCCGAGTCTGGTCGGGTCTTCCTGGGAGAAGGTATATCCTTCGTTGATCGCGAGAGCTTATCATGGGCTAAGTTGGGACACCCCTGCAGGGTATTATCTTTCGAAAGCCGTGCTTGCGGTTATAGGCAGATGGGAATTTGTTAATGCCTGGTTGTAGATAACTTGACACCAGATCCGAATTAAAACGCATCAACTGTGTGTGTATCCGTGATGGTCTCTTTTCGGCGGAGTCCGGGAAGTTAACATGGTTTCTGGGTTATGTTTGACGTAAGTAGGAGTTCAGGATCACCTCTTGATCATTGCTAGCTTCACGACCGTTCCGCTTGCTCTCTTCTCGCTCTTATTTGCGTATGTTAGCCACCTTATATGCTTAGTCGCTGCTGCAACCTCAGCACTTTACCCCTTCCTTTCCCATTAAGCTTTGCTAGTCTTGATACCCATGGTAATGGGATTGCTGAGTCCTCGTGGCTCACAGATTACTACAACAACAGTTGCAACTACAGGTTATCCGATGATCATGACGCGAGAGCGATGTTTGCTTGTTTTGGAGTTCTTCTGCTACTTCTTCGATCAGGGGATAGGTTCCAGGTCGGCAGCCTGGGCTAGCAGGATGGATGTCGTTTGAGTTTTGGTTTGTGTTTCATCCGTAGTCGGATGGTGCTCTTATGTAAGATGATGTTGTATTCGTGTGGCATTGTATGCCTTATGGATGTATCCCTATCTATTATGTAATGTTGATGTAATGATATCCACCTTGCAAAAGTGTTTCAATATGCGGGTCTATCCTTGGTGGGACCTTCGAGTTCCTTTTGGATAGGGTCGCATATTGGGCGTGACACTTCATCACCCCATGTGGTGCGTATTGCTTTTTACGGATGCCTTTCGGGTTGAAGAGTGTTGGCTCAACCTTTGCAAGAACAGTCCAAATTTGTTTTGAGCCCCAGCTACATAGAAATATGGAAGCTTATATGGATGACATAGTGGTCAAAACCAAGGACAAAGCAACACTTGTGCAAGATCTGGAGGAAACATTTGCGAACCTGCACAAGATCAACCTCAAGTTGAACCCTGAGAAGTGTGTCTTTGGTGTCCCGGCCGGCAAGCTTCTCGGGTTCTTTGTGTCGCAGCACGGGATTGAGGCAAACCCAGATAAGATCAAGGCCATCAAGCAGATTGAGGCACCTAAATGAATCAAAGACGTGCGTCGGCTCACTAGCTGTGTTGCCGCCATGAGCAGACTATCTCCAAGTCCACGGAGCATGCCCTTCCCTTTTTCAAGATCTTGAAGAAGACGGGCCCAATGGAGTGGACCCCGGAGGCCGAGGCAGCGCTGCAGGATTTGAAGAAGTACCTCTCCTCTACCCCAGTGCTGGTTGTGCCCAGACCACAAGAACCGTTGCTGCTATACCTAGCGGCAACGAATCAGGTGGTTAGCGCCGCACTAGTGGCGTAGAGAGAGGTCGACGAAGAGGCAGCGGCAGCGGCAGAGTCAATGGATGGCGAGCCGGAACCCTCCCCGGCAGGGCTCGGTCCCGGCAAGACTGAGTACCCGGCAGAGGCTGACGCCAGTGTGACAGGGCCCGCGTGACTGGGTGAAGTGGCGCAGAAGAAGAAAATGGTGCAGCACCCAGTTTACTTCGTTAGCTCCCTCTTGCAGGGGGGCTAGGTAGAGGTACTCAGGTGTGCAAAAATTGCTCTTCGGCCTCCTTATGGCCTCGAGGAAGCTGCATCATTACTTCCAAGCGCACGAGATCACTGTGGTCACCCGCCTCCCGTTGTAACGGATACTGCATAACCCAGATGCAACGGGGAGGATCATGGAATGGGCCCTGGAGCTGTCAAGTTTCGGTTTAAAGTTCGAAAGCACCTCGATGATTCAGAGCAGAATCTTGGCAGAGTTCGTTGCAGAATGGACCTCGACGCCCGACGAAGAGGTACAGGAGACCACTCTCCTCGGCAAGGAAATGAGCCGCAACTGGATCATGTACTTTGATGGGGCTTTTTTGCTGCAAGGCACCGGTGCTGGTGTGCTGCTTGTCGCGCCCACCGGAGAGCACCTCAAGTATGTCGTCCAAATGCACTTTCCTCGGGGGATGTCAACTAACAACACCGCCGAGTATGAGGGCTTGCTTGCCGATCTCAGGATCGCGGTGGACCTTAGAGTCAAAAAGCTCATCGTCTAGGGCAATTTGCAGCTTGTCCTCAGGCAAATCAATAAAGATTATCAAAGCCCGTTGATGGAAGCTTACGTGGATGAAGTGAGGAAACTAGAGGAGCGCTTTGACGGTATACGACTAGAGCATGTCCCTCGGACAGAAAACGACATCGTCGACTACCTGCCAAAGCGCGCTGCCCTCAAGCTACCTGTGGAACCAGGTACTTTTGTGCTTCGGTTAACTCAACCATTCATTGGACCATCAACCGGGCAGAACAAGCGGAGGAAGCTAGGCCCCGGCAAGTACTTCCCCACTCAAGCTGCACGGAGCCGCTAGCGAAGATGTTGCTGTGGATGCCGATCCTGCCACGGGGCAACCGACTCCGGCAGGGCCTTAGGCCATGGCCGTAGAGACGGCTGCTCCCGTGGTGGAAGAGATTCCTTTGGTCCTTGTCGTCGATCCATGGGCTCCGGCATGGGTGCAGCACATCGTCCGATTCCTCCTAAAAGGAGAGCTTCCTGAGGAGCAGGAAGAGGTAGAGAGAGTAGCCCGCCGGTCTGGTTTGTACCAATTCATTGACAATGTCTTGTACAGAAGAAGACCAAATCGGGTGAATTGAAGTGCATCTCCCGGGAGAAAGGACTAGAGCTGTTGGCAGAGATACATGGAGGAATATGTGGCTCCCACATAGGGTCGAGGGCCCTTGCTGGCAAGGCTTTCCGGCAAGGTTTCTTCTGGCCCACTGCCCTCCAGGATGCGACGACACTAGTAACCAAGTGTGAAGCTTGCCAGTTCCATTCAAAGAAGCTTCATCAACCAGCTCATGCCCTTCTTACCATCCCTCTCTCCTGGCCCTTCTCAGTCTGGGGGCTCGACATATTGGGCCCTTTCCCTCGTGTCGTCGGGGGCTTTGAGTACTTGTACGTTGCAATTGACAAGTTCACAAAGTGGCCAGAGGTGGAAGCAGTGAGGACGGTGACATCGCAGTCAGCCATCAAGTTCTTCAAGGGACTAGTTTGCCGTTTTGGGGTACCCAACAGGATCATCACCGACAAAGGCACACAGTTCACAAGCCACACCTTCATGTAGTACATTGAGGATCTCGGCAGCAAGGTCTGTTTTGCTTCTGTGGCACACCCACGGAGCAACGGCCAAGTACAGAGAGCAGATGCTGAAGTTTTGTGAGGCTTAAGAATGAAGACTTTTGACAGGCTGCGCAAGAGTGGAAGGCACTGGATTGACGAGTTGTCGGCGGTTCTTTGGTCGATTAGAACAACGCCATATCGAGCCACCGGCCAGACACCCTTTGCCCTGGTCTATGGGGCAGAAGCAGTTCTCCCCACAGAACTCATATATGGGTCACCTCAAGTGCTCGCTTATGATGAGCTTGAGTAAGAGCGATTGCGGCAAGATGACGCAACGCTCCTTGAGGAAGATCTTCTTCGGGCGGCTGTGAGATCAGCATGCTACCAGCAAGCCTTGCGCCACTACCATAGCTGCAAGGTTCATGCCCGGAGCTTTGAGGAAGGCGATCTTGTTCTTCGGCATGTTCAGTCGGCCAAGAATTCCAACAAGTTGACGCCGAAGTGGGAAGGCCCTTATCAGGTAACACGAGTCACCAGGCCCGGCGCAGTCTGCCTGGAGACCGAAGATGCCATTCCAGTGAGCAATTCCTGGAACATCGAGCATCTTCGCAAGTTTTACCCATAAGGCGTAGCTGCCTGGCCTCCCGACAAGCCACCTTTTGTACAAGCCTTGCCGGCAAGGCATGTAACCCTTTGTACAAAGCCAGACGTACACCCTAAGCATAAATAAACGGAGCGCTGGCGCCCTAAGTTATAGCATGCATGCTAGATTGAGTCCCTCCCTCGGTTAGGGTTGATAGTGCTTAGCGGCGACTAACCCCTAGCATAGAGGTCGAGCTTGCGTCATTTTGTTCCTATCTATCCTCTTTGGTGCGCAGGGTACATGAATGTTTCCGCCAAGCCAAGTGGAAGGAAGAGAACAAGCCGGCGCTCCGGACCCGGCAAGCCAAGCTTGCCAAGGCCAAAAGACACGAGGGTCCACCCACGGCAAGTCAGGGTTGTCGGGGGATGCAAATTCAGATAAGTTTTCCCGTTCCCTCTCGTGCATTTCCGTATAAAACTTGGGACGTACGGAACCTCGTTTTGTTCCAAAGCTGTCGTGCTCCCCTCGTTCCTATCACGCAAGAGCTTCTTGGTTCGGAATATGGTTGTAGCTGCGGTGGCAAGGAAGCAAGCGTAGGGCCCACCCCCACCTCTTCCCTGCTTTCGCCAAAGGCGTGAGTATGGACGAACAGAGTGGGGGAACGGCAAGGCCTGCTGTCAGGGAGTGCTGTTTATATTAAAAATAACAAGGACATGTTCCTTGGTATGGGCTTTGCCCACACACACACACAAGACCCGGGAAGCCCCCTTTTCCATTAATACGTTCCATACAGGTACAGTTGTATAGAATATAAACATGAACATGAAGATTATAGGTTTTAGATCTAAGTAAGGCCCGTAGGCACACAAGTTGAAAAAAGATAAGGTGCCTGTAACCCTTTCTTGTCCCTCTCCTCAAGAAATGAAACAAGAAAGCAAAAGGGCAAAAGGGGTGCCTCGGCGAGGTACGAGCAGCAGAAGGAGCCAAGAGAACATGTTGGCGATCGCCTAGGAAAGGGTTGGCGGTGGTGGCGCCAGAGGAAGAGCTGGAAGATGAGGCAGCAGTCCGTCAATACGCCATGAAGGCGTTGGTGCCATCGTACTCCAATTTGACAGCCCGCCACCCGCCTTCTTCGCCTTCTCCGACATCCCTACGCCCGCCACCCAAGGAGGCGACCCTGAGAAGTTCAAGGAGCCGACGACACAGATGATGGGGTCGTCGGTGCCGCCCGGAGCGGTGCTCGACGCTTAGTCGGACCCGTCATCCTGCCGCCCGCTACCCTCGTCGTTGCTGCCGCTGTCCTCCTCGCCACTCTCACTCGAGGAGGAATCTTCATCATCAGAGGAGCTCTCCACGTAGCACCTTACACGAGTCCCGAAGTGCCCAAAGACCTTGACGGAGAGGAGATCGCTCTCCATTAATTGGAAATGGAGAGTGAGCCCCTCCGTCAGGCTGTGGATGCGGGCAAAAGTCTTCCACCCTCGACGAAGATACATGACGTGAGGGGCGGGGAACTCGACATCGGCCCATGTGTCGCTGTTCCCACAGCCCCTCATATGCAGCCGCAGCGCTTGCGGTGGGTCCAGCTCCATCTCCCGTGCAAAAGGAGTCGGGAGGCAAAGACGACGGCACGGCGGCTGGCGCAGCCTGATGAAGAACTCGTAAGGGTTATCCCTGACGTGGCCCTCCACCGGGGGAGGGGCCGCTGGCGGAGGCGAGGCCGATCTGCCGCCCCGTCCTCCTCTTCCTCGAGCGCCGCGACGGCCTCGACCTCGCCCCCTCCCCCTTCCTCTAACGATGGCTCTACTGCCACGAGCTCTTGGGGAGGAGCGATGCGTTGTCTTGCCGAGACCCTCGCCTCCACCGATAAATCGTCGCCATGGCCCCTCGCCATGGCAGAAGGAAGGACGGAGCGGCAATAGGGAGAAGCGGATGACAAAGGATTGAGAGATGTCGTTCCTCCCGCTCCCCTCTTTATAAAGGGGCAGGGGCGGGGCTCGGCCGCCCCTTTCAGCCAATCCGGCTCATTGAAATGACAACGGGCAAGGCCGTCGACCGCCCTCCCCGCCCAATTGAAGGCGTGTGGGGAACCAACCCATGCGCGCGCGACTTCCCATATCCCGTGCACCCGTCATTCGCTCTGCACCATGCATGCACCAAACGTGGCGCGAGAGACGGCCGCAATGGGACGCGTGGAGCGACGGTTCCCAAGTGAGGGCAGTAAATGGGCGGTGGCCCTGCGGTCTTAAGGGGACACGCAAGCCGCCTCTTTACTATCCACCGCAAGATAACGCCAGCATGCTTCAGTCACGCACGCACACGTGACCCCCACGTCGCGCATTCAATGCGGGTCTTGGGGAAGCACAGCAGACGGAAAGTTACTGCGATAAAAACCACCCTGCCTGCCCGCACACCGTTTTGGGCCTGGCCCAACAATGCGTTGCGCCTATGTGTGACCCAGGCCCGGGGGCTCCTGTCGGTGTACTAAAGTAGGGGTAGTCCTTTGTACCCCTTACTTGTGCGCGTGCAGTCAGAGCCACGGGCCGAAGCCACACTTAGAAGGGCAAAAGGTAGGAGTTGAAGCCACAAAAACAATCAGCGCAATGCCAGAGACCGAGACCACAGAGAGCAGATGGACGAAGTAGGTTTCCCCGGCAAGACCCTTGCCGGGGCAGCCTCAGCAGCCCCGGAAGACCCTTGCCAGGGCGGCTCGCCCACACCAGCGGAGTGAGCCACCCTCGAACTCACAGTCTCTAACACAATCAACCACGTTGCACCAGGGCTCGGGAGGCACCTCCATGGTGGCATGCAGATCTTTGTGAAGACAAAGAATATCCAAGATCATATGAGGATTGGAAGGCAACGATCCTTGACAAGATTCTTGCCAAGGAAACCCACAAGACCCCCGGCAAGATCCTTGTTGGGGACGACAGTGCGCCACAGCAAGACCCTTGCTGGGCCACCCGGCATGACCCTTGCCAAGGGCGTCAACGGGGCCACTACCAGGCCCGCACCAACCAAGTCTCCACCGCCATTCACATGCAGCTGCCAGCCCAACCAGCTAGGCAGGCACCTGTGTGGCAACATGCAGTTTCCAAGGCAACTCAGCACACGCCTGCATGGCGGCATGCAGATCTTCGTGGAGGCTCCTCCACCGTGCCACCTCAGCTGCTTGCCTGCCTACATGGCGCCGCATGCATCACTGGCCAGGGCGCGTGTCAAAGCGAGGAGGAGCATCGACGGACGGGCCGGGCCTCGCTCTCGTCCCCAATAAAGCAAGGGGACACCTAAGCTACGCATTAAATGTGTCTTGTCCTGTAACACGAGCGATAAGCTCATATCACTGTAGGCCTTTCCACCTCCTGTGTGCCACTGTGGCAGCCCCTTTCGACTATAAAAGGAGGCCCATGGCGTACTGGAGAGGGATTCGGCTCTTTTGAACCACACAACCACCGTAGCTAGTTAAAGAGCTCAAGAACACTCAATACATCCACCAAAGCAGGACTAGGGTTTTACGCGTTCCTCGCGGCCCGAACCTGGGTAAACGATCCTTGTGCTGGTTACTAATCCTGCTCTTCTCACAATCCCGCACCCCGCAACCGCAGAAGGGATCCTCGCGATCCCATAGGTGTCGTTTCCCACCGACAGTGCGAGAGGACTCGGGAGAGTCGTGACTCATGAGGGTGCATGTGTGCGTGAGAGAGAGGGGGCACGTATCAATGCAATGCATGTGTCCATAAATCATTATCCAAAGAATGTTCGCCACAAGCCTTTTCCTGACGAACGCCGTAAGAACCGTTAGATCGACATCCAATAGTGTCAGGTTTGCCATGTCACTTAACAGAACAGCCACTCCTCCTACACACAAATCTTCCACGTGAATCTACACACAAAAATCATATCATATCATAGGAACTCTATATGATATGATTTTTATAGGACTGTTTCCTTTAGAGGCAATTGGTTCATAGGAATAGATTCATATACTCCACATTTCAAAGGAAATAAACATGATATCATTTTTATAGCTTTAGAGCCACTTGGTTCATATGAATGGATTCCTATACTCGCATAATTTCAAAGGAAAATAAACATTAGCGTATATTCAATAGAAAAGTTCTGATGTGAACCAAATGACATCTCTTTTCTAATCCCTCCTCATAGGAATTGAGATACATGTCATCTCTAGATTCAATAGAAAAGTTCCTATGATGTGAACCAAATGACATCTATTTTCCAATCCCTACTCATAGGAATTGAGATACTCCATGTCATCTCTTTCCCTACAACTTCCATGTATACATCTTCTATTCCTAAATAGCTAGTACAACCCACTAGTAGCTTTTTTCCAAGACATGCAACTATGGCACAAGAACACGTCATGCATGCAAGTCATAAATCACATTGTTTTTGTACTCTATGCATGCAAGCACCACATCATCAATTCGTGCATGTTACTCATAAGTTATTTCTTACATTAAATTTTGTTTTGACAATGTATGTGATGGTCATGTGCACACATATGTAGTTCACATTCACATTTTTGTTAGAAATATCATTCTTTTAACTGCAATTCATTTTTTCTCTTTAGTTATAGATGTTTTTGGAGGAACTTTTATGCATTATCTATACACCAATATAGTGTGCTAATAACTTTGAAAGATGCTCGTTGAATTAAGCTACTCCGATAGTGCAGAGATGGCAAATCCGAGCACTACTGGCCATTGGATATCATCAACATTCCACCAGATTCTGCCACATGTACAATTTAGAAGACTCCATGGTTGAACTTAAGCATAATGCACAAACCTCAAAACACAAGCACTTCTCCTTTGTTCTAGAATCTTCCATATCATAATTGCCCAAACTTTTTTTTCTAAATGAATTGCCATTATTTCTTTTTTACTTTATGCTTTACAATGCACAACCCCATGAATCGTAACATTTTAATAAAACTAATTGATTTTGAATGAGATGAACTATAAGAACTAAACGAACATCTACATCATGCATGTATGACTCAAAGTTTTACATGATATAGTGTGTATTTATTCATAGTTTGCTTTCCAAATATCATGCATTCCATGCATGTGTACCTTACTAGTTTTGAGTAGAGTAGCAAATTTCACGCCGCCGCAGGTATATCAAAATGTAGGGCCCATGCATCATTGCCTTTCTGTCGAACCTACGTCCACAATTTTTTGTACGTATATCTCCACTGGTCCCCGAACCCAAAATGTTGCCTCGTTCCCATAAAACCAAGTGGCCCACACATATTAAGGCTTCGACTCGAACTCAATCCTCTCCTGTTTACTATGACGTGGACCCGCATGCCGTAGTACTCCTACAAACCCTACCACCGCTCGCATCATCGGTTTTCTTCAAGAGGACGAGGGAGAAGCGGATTTGTGGTGGAGGCGCTTTCAAAAAAAAAGGATTTGTAGTGGAGGCCCCTACCCTAGGGTGCCCTAGGTAGCTGCCGCACACATGATTGGTTTTCTCTTTTCTTTATGCTCTTGCACCCTAGAGTGAAATGATGGTTGCTTCGTCTGTCCAGCTTAATGCGGGAAAGGTGGGGATTTGTGATTTGACCCCTCATCGCTTATTTACTACTACTGCGGCGCTACGACCGGGGTGCCTCCAAGTCCAACCGCTGCTCCGAACTATAATTTGGTGCATCGCACGTGGAACAAAACAGTGGATGAGCCACATGTCGGCCAACGGGGTCCTATTAAGCGTGTCGCCATTTCGTGTGCGGATTGACCCTGCTTGAGTTGCCACGCCAACACGACAGGAGCAGCCTACCACTTAGTTTTGCTCCTTGGTGAATCCCGACTATATTGATCTAAAAAGATACGTACTGTACGACCCTCTCCGTCTCGGTTTATAGGGCATGCACGTAGTTCTAGGTCATTCATTTGACTAACTAAATATGAGTTACTATGTCATAAAAAGTATATCATTGTATTCTTAAGCGGATGTAGTTTCTAAACATATACTGTTCATCACATATATAGCTAGTTAAATTCTCAACCTAGAACGACGTGCATGCCCTATAAACCGATACGGAGGAAGTAGTAAAAATGAGGTGATTTTACCGAGCGATGTGCGGGGGAGCATGGCCTGTCATGCGGTCCTGCGTGTCATGATGTACCAAGGCGATGCGTGTGTCCCTCTTGAGGTAGAACAATGGCAGAAGCAATACTATGTGGTTTTCTTGAAGGAGATAATGGCGAAGCGAAGTGTGAAATAATGGTTGCTTCGTCCGTCTGAGAAGGTGCGACATTGTGATTTGACGTCTCATTGCTCATTACTACTACTGGGTCGGTACGACTGGGGTGCGTCCCCCTACTGTTCCGCACTGTTATTTTGTGCATGACACGTCGACCCAGTTGAGGGAATCCTGGATTAGGGGGTATCCGGACAGCTGGACTATATACTTTGGCCGGACTGTTGGACCGTGAAGATACAAGACTCAAGACTTCATCCCGTGTCCGGATGGGACTCTCCTTTGCGTGGAAGACAAGCTTGGCGATCCGGATATTATATTTCCTTCTTTGTAACCGACTCCATGTAAACCCTAGCCCTCTCCGGTGTCTATATAAACCGGAGAGTTTAGTCCTTAGAGACACAATCATAATCATCATAGGCTAGCTTCTACGGTTTAGCCTCTACGATCTCGTGGTAGATCAACTCTTGTAATACCCATATCATCAAAATCAATCAAGCAGGAAGTAGGGTTTTACCTCCATCGAGAGGGCCCGAACCTGGGTAAAACATCGTGTCCCTTGCCTCGTATTACCATTAGACTTAGACGCACAGATCGGGACCCCCTACCCGAGATCCGCCGGTTTTGACACCGACGTTGGTGCTTTCATTGAAAGTTCCTCTGTGTCGTCACTGCAATGTTCGATGGCTCATTTCGTTTTCAAGGACAACATCACCCCTAGGGGAGCATTGGCTGTAGGCCAAACTCTCCGACTAGGTGGCTTCGTCATGGCCGCCCGATCGGCTGTCGCGCCGACGATGACCTCTCGGGTCATCACGAATAGCCTCCACATCAATTCGGAGCTCGCCGAACAGATGGATTCAAGGGAGCTCTCCTCCCTTAATGAGCTCTTGGATCGCATCGCCGCTTTGGGAGTCGCCACAGACTATGACCGGATCGGACTTAAACCCGACCAAAGGGATATCAAATCCCCACTAGTCACCCACGAGATAGCGGTAGTGGAGGAGCCACATACGGATTATCCCTCTATTTTAAGGACAAATTATGTCCGGATTACCGAGCTCTCTGAGCCTGATACCCGCTCAAGGGAAGACATGACCCAGACCCCGGACTTAGAGTCGGGTATCGGGCCGGAAAAATTGGGCAGCGCCCCGGATCCCGAGCTGTCAAGCCCGGAAGCTCCCCTGCCCCAGGGCGTTAGATCGGATCAGAATCCAGATTCAGCTACACCCACCCACCCGGACTTAAACCGTCTCTCCCATATCAGACAAGAGCCCCAAGAGACAGTACATCGCTACTGGGCCAGATTCTTCCTTGTGCTAAACAAGGTCAAGGACTGTCATGAGGAGGACGAAGTCTCACTTTTCTGCAAAAACTGCACGAACAAAGGGATCCTTAATGCTATAAGTTGCCGTGACATAGTACACTTTGCTGACTTAGCAACCCTAGTACAGAAGTACTATGCTATGGAAAGCGCCTGGAAAACTCAAACAGAATTTTGGGATAGTCCGGCTCTCACTAAAACCTTTGTCCGAGCTAAACGGGTGAACCCTCGTAAGTCAGCTGATCCAATCCCCAAGAAACCGAAGCCCGCCCCAGGGCGTGGAACCGTATTGGAAGAATGGCTCAATAGGCCATGTAAACTCCACAGCACGCCGGACACTACACTAACACATAGCCTTATAGCATGTTGGATACTCCGGCAGGTAGCAAAAAGTGGCGAGGATCTTTTTGTAAGCCATAAAGCAGAACAACATCCCGCCAAAGAAAACAATACGGTACTGACAGTCTTTGAGACTTTCGCCTCAAATAATAGGCGCAAGCGAGCCCATCGAAATCTCGCTGAAATTTACCACGTGGCAAAAATAAACCCGTGGAACGACACTGCTATAACTTTCAATGCCGATGACGAACCCCAATTCCAGACGGTCCGGGCACCTGCCGCATTGGTCCTTAGCCCAATCGTGGACGGCTTTCGGCTCACTAAAGTACTCATGGACGGCGGAAGTGGACTAAACTTGATCTATGAAGAAACACTCAGCAAGATGGAAATGGACAAAAGCCGCATTGAGCAGAGCGGCACAACCTTCAGGGGAATCATCCCTAGTCGGGAGGCACGATGTGCGGGAAAAATCACACTCGATGTGGTATTCGGCACCCCGGACAATTACAGGTCCGAAGAAATCACATTCCAAGTGGCTCCCTTCAGCAGCGGATACCACGCCCTTTTAGGGCGGGACGCATTCACAAGCTTTCAAGCTATACCCCATTACGGATACATGAAGCTTAAAATGCCCGGACCCAATGGAATCATCACTCTAGCCAGTGACCCGGACGTAGCACTCCGCGCCGAAAATAAAACTGCAGCACTAGCCCTGGAGGCATTATATGAAGCCCTAGTGGCCGAAGAACTAACAATGCTGCGCACCACAGTGGACAGGGACGACGTGATACTCGACAAATGACCCAAGTCCACATCATTTAAACCCGCGACGAGATAGTCAAATTCCAGGTTCATCCAACGGACCCCACGAAGACAGCTTCCATCTAGATGTAGTTGAGCCCCACAATGGACGCCGCACTACGAGACTTCCTATGCCTGAATTGGGACATTTTCGCCTGGCAACCTTCGGACATGTCGGGCATCCCACGCAGGCTGGCCGAACATAGCCTCAATATACTGAAAGGATACAAGCCCGTCAAATAGACTCTTAGGCGCTTCTCAGAGCCCAAACGGCAAGCCATGGGAGAAGAGCTAGCCAAGATACTTGAGGCCGGATTCATCAGAGATATCAAGCATCCGGATTGGCTGGCAAATCTGGTAATGGTACCGAAGAAGGACAAATCCTGGCGCCTATGCGTCGACTTCAAAGACCTCAACAAGACTTGCCCCAAGGATCCCTTCCCCCTCCCTCGCATCAACCAAATCATTGACGCCACCACAGGACATGACTCACTGTGTTTCCTAGACGCATACTCTGGATACCATCAAATAAAGATGGCAGAGTCCGACCAAGCTGCAACAGCCTTCATAACGCCATATGGTCCTTTCTGCTTCAACACTATGCCTTTCGGGATCAAAAATGCCGGCGCAACCTATCAACGCATGATTCAAACATGCCTGGAGAAGCAAATCGGCAAAACAGTGGAGGCATACGTGGACGACGTGGTCATAAAAACAAGACATGTTGAAACCCTAATAGATGACCCGAGGCTTACATTCGATAACCTCCAAACATACGACATCAAGCTAAACCCGAAAAACATGTGTTTTCGGCGTGCCCTCTGGGAAGCTCCTCGGCTTCATAGTTTCCAATAGAGGAATTGAAGGGAATCCGGCAAAAAATCGAGCTCTGTCGCAGTTGGCAATCCCAACAGACCTCAAGCATATCCAGAAACTAGTTGGATGCGTGGCTGCCTTAAGCCGCTTTATCTCCCGATTAGGAGAAAAGGCATTACCTCTTTACCACCTTCTTCGGCGCACCAAACACTTCATGTGGACGGATGCAGCCGCAGCCGGACTGGACGAAATAAAGACCTTATTGGCCAGTAATCTAGTCCTCACAGCGCCAAATACTGGCGAACCTATGCTATTGTACATAGCTGCAACACATCAAGTTGTAAGCACAGTGCTCGTCGTCGAACGAGAGGCTGACGGATACAAATTCCCGCTCCAGAAGCCGGTATATTACGTTTCCACGGTCCTCACCCCATGCAAATCCTGAGACCCACACTATCAAAAGATAGCATACGCGGTATTCATGGCATCCCGGAAGCTACGACACTACTTCCAAGAGTGTTTGATTACGGTGGCCTCCGAAGTACCACTCAACGACATAATAAATAACCGTGACGCTATGGTCCGGATTGCTAAATGGGCCATCGAGCTCCTTCCGTTCGACATAACATATAAACCACAACGGGCCATTAAGTTGCAAGTACTGGCTGACTTTGTCGAAGAATGGACAGAAGCCGAACTCCCTAAAGAGTACGACGCGTACTCTAACTGGATCATGCACTTCGACGGCTCTAAAATGCTGGCCAGATTGGGAGCAGGTGTAGTCCTGACGTCCCCCACCGGAGACACGGTCCAATACGTACTCCAAATATTATACACAGACTCCAACAACGCAGCCGAATACGAGGTTCTGTTGCACGGTCTTCGGATGGCAGTCTCTATGGGCATTCAACGCCTGGAGGTGCGCGGGGATTCAAACCAAATAAACAGAGACTTTGACGCCAAGGATCTAAAAATGGCGGACTATCGTAATGTCGTTCTCAAAATGTTAGCTCGGTTCAAGGGGCTCAAATTCCACCATGTGGCTCGAGAAAACAATCAAGCGGCGGATATCCTCACCCGCATCAGCGCTAAACGCGACCCTGTCCCACCTAACATATCCTGGAAAGGCTGTTCAAGCCATCCGTGTTATGGGAAGGGTAGTCCGGCAACACTAGCACGGATCCGAATACACCCCCAGATTCCAATCCATCAGACATAATCGGAGGATCCGCCGCCAAAATAACACCTTCGGCCCATGAAATCATGGTTGTAATCACCTCGTGGACTCAGCCTTTCTTGGCCTACCTAAATAGGCAGGAGATCCCCGAGGACCAAAATGAAGCATGTTGCATCGTGCGGCGTTCCAAAGCCTACAAAGTCCATGAGGGGGAACTCTATAAGAAAAGTGCGACAGAAGTGCTCCAAAGATGCATCTCTGAAGAGGAAGGGCGGCAACTCTTGGCTGAAATCCATGCCGGACTCGGCGGACACCACGCTGCGGCTCGGGCACTTGTCAGCAAGGCCTTCCACACAGGCTTTTATTGGCCTACAGCCCGAGCAGACGAACAAGACCTTGTCCAACACTGCGTCGGTTGCCAGCTCTTTGCCAATCAGAGCCACATGCCCCCTGCCGCTCTCCAAAAAATCCCCATCACTTGGCCCTTCGCGGTCTGGGAGCTGGATATGGTCGGACCCCTTAAGGGGGGAAGCCATAAGAAAAAATACTTATTGGTCCTGGTGGACAAGTTCACCAAATGGATAGAAGCCAAACCAGTCAAAACGGCCAAATCTGGACCAGTGATAGACTTCATATCCTGTGTTGTACACCGATATAGCGTCCCCCACAGCATCATCACTGACAATGGCTCAAACTTCACAGCCGATGAAGTGAAAACTTGGTGCGGAAACATGGGCATCAAGCTCGGTTACGCCTCCGTCTATCATCCCCAAACAAATCGCCAGGTCGAACGTGCAAACGGTCTCATCATGAGCGGCATCAAACCCAGACTATTGCGATCCTTGACAGAATCAGACACGCACTGGGTCGAGGAGCTCGACTCTGTACTCTGGGGGCTGCAGACCACGCCTAATCGCACCACTGGATATACGCCATTTTTTATGGTGTACGGCGCAGAAGCAGTACTACCCTGCGACATAATACATGATTGGCCTCGCGTGCGCATGTACGAAGAGAAGGAAGCCGAGTTAGATCGGCAGGACAATTTAGATGCCCTGGCGGAGGAGCGCGACGTTGCAAAAGCCCGTTCCACAATCTATCAGCAGCAGGCTCGACGGTACCAAAGTAGAGAAGTGCGGGCCAAAACTTATAATATTGGAGAACTCGTTCTACGCCTGCCGGAGAAGAAGAAGGACAAGCTCAAACCTAAATGGGAGGGTCCCTTCGTTATTGATAAAGTTCTCACCGGAGGAGCGTACCACCTACGTAATGCATCCGATAACATACTTGAGCCGAACCCATGGAACGCGGCCAGACTTCGGAGATTCTACGCCTAGCGCCAAACTCAGTGTTTGTCTCCTTACCCCCTCCTTTTTTAATTATGTTCCCTCCTTTTTCCTCTCTTGACCTTTTTCCTTCTTCACACAAAGTACTCAATACAGTGCGGATGCTCGGATCACTCCGGCCGCACTATGTGTGTAAGCCATACCTGGGGGCTTCCTACATGGAAGCTAAATATAATTACTTTAATGGCTTTTTGCCTATCACATATGCGTTCTTTTTCCATATGTTCCTTTTCTTCACCATTATATGCATCGATATGACTTAAGATGTGGCCACGCTGGGTTGCCTGGCTCTTGTGTTTATGCCCTACGTTCCGGTTAATTCGGCTAGGGCATAAGGGGAGCACCTCTGCGATTGTTACTGCCAGTTTAGCCGGATGTGTACCTCTGACTGGGTGAAGCCGAAAGCTAGCGTACTTAAGGGAATATTCGGTCGATGAACAAAAGATGTTCCTTTCGTTTATTACAACGTGAATTCCCAGAAGTTTTGTATCCTGCGTCTCTGTTCGCAGTCCGGACATGTACGTCGATGCATGCGTACCCAGGGAAAGGAACCCCTAACGAAACTATTCTCCCTGGAAGATGTTTCTTACAATCCATGTAATATAACATAGCTAGTTGGGTACTTGTCTGTTCAAGCACTTATGACCCCTACACCTGGTTTCCACGCATACCCCGGTTCTGCATAACTGAGCGGGTATTTGGATACACCCTGGACTATCGGATCCAGGGGCTGAAGCGAAAAGGTCCGCCATGACAAATGATTTTTAATCCAGCTAGGGACTACATATGTCCATTGAATTACATAGTCACTTGGACTGACTATATTCTTCCTCTATACCGTCCAACAGGCTATCTAGCTTGCAATCCTGTTGGGAATACTTTGCGGCTAATGCTACCTGGTCGTACACCAGACTAACGGGAATTTCTTGCCCATTTGGCCCTGCCGGTCTGACTTCGGCCATATGGTTCGGGTCAAGCTTGGTGTAGCGCGTCTTTACCATGGCCCAGGCTTCTCTTGCACCTTGTCGACAGGCTAACATCTTCCACAATCGGAAGCGCCGCCGTGCTCCTTGAAGCACATCCACGAGCTCCCCCCATGCCTTTTGGCAGGGAGGTGGATGGCCACAAGGCCTGGGCAATACCCTGCATCACCTGCCGAGCTCGCTCGTGCAGCTGTGAGAGGTCTTGCAGCATATCACCTGCGGACGCGGGCATCTCCTCTTCAGGGCGGCCCGTCAACATACCTACAGACATAAACTTTTTCAATATGCTTCCTCTCTGAGCTGTACTACAGTACGTCTAGGCACTCACCATAAATACCACAACAAAGCCTTCTGTTCTCCTTTACGGAGTCCACCAGCTGAGCGCGAACATCTTTTAATTCGACGCCCAGCCGGACATTGGTATCCTGAAGATTGTTCTTCTCCTGCCTAACTTGCGTAAGAACACGCTCACCAGCTTTTAGCTACCTTTGGAGATGTGACTCTGTAACACCCTGGATGTAACTTTCCATATTTGTAACTCCAACTCTTGCCATTTCCGGCTATGCGATATGTTATTCCTTCGTGGTTGGGTTTTGTCTTTTGTTTTGCATTTTGTTCTTTTCATGCATCTCATCTCATAGCATCATGCGCATTGCGTCTGCATGTTTTCAAAAAACTTGCATCTGCTCATAGTTGCCGCTCCTCGCTTCTCTCCGTTGCGTTCGTTGACCGTTCCGAGACCAACCCTGTTTTAAATTCCCTCTTGTCAAACCCCCCTCGCGCGTGTCTGAAACTTACCCGAACCCAACCCGCTCAGTCATCACCGTTGCATTCGGTTCATCCCCAAACATCTATAAAACATCTCCATTTTCTTATTTGAACTCCCTACCTATTTATTTCTCAGCCGCCCGATCGTGATCGGAGGATCCAAATCATCCCCCTTTCGTATATATATAGTCGATAACCCTACTCTATCCCTAAACCCTAGGCTGTCCCATCCATTCCTCCCCAATCCCGAAGCCGCCGTCACCTTGTTCGGAAGCTTGTCCCATTGCCGCCAGATCCCTTCTTCCTCGGGATTTTCTCTCGATCTGGACCAATCCCGCAGCCTCCTCTCGATCTAGATCCCGAGCGGCCGAACCCCGTTGTCCTCGTCCGCCCGTCGCGCCTCCGCCGACCAAGCCGCCGTCATGCAGCCTTGCCTTCGTTCCCGCGATCCCGCGTCAGCCAGCAGCAACAGGTCGCTGTGCCTTTGGCCATCCTTCTCCTTCGTCCAGTTCCCCCTGTCTCTATCTCCCTCTAAGCTCTCTGTTTGTCTATTCTTTGCCTCGAACAGCAACAACTCCATGGAGGTCGCCGCTGCCATGAACACATTCAGCCCGTCAATTTGCACTGGAGCTCTGGATCCAGCCATTTGATCCTGTCATTGAGCATCCAGGTCACCCCGTCGAGCCCCTCTTCATCCCTGTATCTCCTTCACCTTCCTCTCTTTTCTCTCTCTCCATTGCCTCACCCCTCGTTCTCTGTCTCTCCTCTCCAGGAACCCTGTAGCCTCGCCGCCCCGTCGAATTCCTGGAGCCGCCCTTGTCCGATGCTGCTTCCTTCATCGCCCGGCGCCGCCACTAAGGTGCACTTGCTCTACAACGAACGAGGAGGACGAGATGAATGTTTCCTCCCCAATTGCTGCTGCCGTTGTTGACCCAGGCGCCAAGCCCCGTGCTCCTCTACATCGCCATGGCCACATGCCTCGTTGTTTCCCCGCACTGAGCAACTTCGCTCGTATCTGAAAATTCGCTGTTCTTTCCTAGATACATTCTGGCGCATAGAGGATATTTAGATTTGCCACCATTTTCTAGCACTAGCAGTTTAGCTAGCCCATTGGTTCTTCCCTTATGCACGCAACCAGGAGATCCTGTGTTTGATCCCCAGCCGCCCCTATTTCTTTTTACTTTGCACACACGCACACGGCCACGTTGGGCCGGAACTGCTACTGGGCTTGCTTAGTGCGCTGTGTTCGGCCCGTTTTCCTTTTTTATTTCTATGCTATGGTTTTTAACAATTAAATCCTGGACATGCATATTACAGAAAATGCCATGATTTTTAATTGCTCACAACTAAATAACCGTGCATCGGATTTAAACATGTCATATAGTTAACTTGCTCAGTTTTTCATGCACTTTCATAATATGCCATTTTCAACCATGTTTGAAGTGTTTAAAATGTTGTTTGATATAATTTGCATAAATGCCATGCTAAAATGATTTAATTCATAACTATTTAACCGTAGCTCCGAATTTACTAAATCTATATGTAAATGGGGTGGACAAATGCATAGATTAACATGGTGGCATCACTTTGCATGTTTAAAAACCCTAAAATTGTGTATAGGGCAGAACAATAGCAAATTCATAAATTGCATATGGACATGAGGATTTTTTGGAATTGTTGTTTGTTGCTTCCGGCCTCATTTAAACTTGCCTAAATAGTTAGTTTACTTATGCTTCACCCCTTGCCATGTTTAAAAACATTTAATGTTGTTGGCTACATAAACGAGAGCGAACTAAATAAATGGATGTGGTGTTTCGTCAATATGCAACTCATGGCATATTTAGCTCCACTTAATTTGTAGTATTGTTTGTCGCACTTTGCCATGCTTCGCCATGCTTTTAAACTAGTCATGCATCATACTTGTTTGTGCATCATGCCATGTTTATGCGTGTGTGTGTTTACCATGTTGTTTGCTTCTTTCTGGTTTGCTTCTCTCGTTAGCTTCAGTTTCGTTCCGGAGTTGTGAGAATTCGTTCGTCTACGTCCGTTTGTCTTCTTCATGGACTCGTTCTTCTTCCTTGCGGGATTTCAGGCAAGATGACCATTACCCTCGGTAATACTTCTATCTTTGCTTGCTAGTTGCTTTGTTCTATTGCTATGCTGCGCTACCTATCACTTGTTTATCAAGCCTCCCAAATTGCCATGTCAGCCTCTAACCTTTTCACCCTTCTTAGCAAATCGTTGCTTGGCTATGTTACCGCTTTGCTCAGCCTCTCTTATAGCGTTGTTAGTTGCAGGTGAAGTTGAAGATTGCTCCATGATGGACAGGATTATGTTGGGATATCACAATATCTCTTATTTAATTAATGCATCTATATACTTGGTAAAGGGTGGAAGGCTCGGCCTTATGCCTGGTGTTTTGTTCCACTATTGCCGCCCTAGTTTCCGTCATACCGGTGTTGTGTTCCTTGATTTTGCATTCCTTACGCGGTTGGGTGATTTATGGGACCCCCTTGACAGTTCGCTTTGAATAAAACTCCTCCACCAAGGCCCAACCTTGGTTTTACATTTGCCTAACAACCTATTACCCTTCCCTTGGGTCGGCCAACCCGAGGGTCCCCCCCGGGCCAGTGCTTCTCTAAGTGTTGGTCCAAACCGGGCAGCCTGCGGGGCCACCTCGGGGCAACTTGAGGGCTGGTTTTACACGTAGCTTGACCTATCCGGTGTGTCCTGAGAACGAGATACCTGCGACTCCTATCGGGATTGTCAACACATCGGGCGGCTTTGCTGGTCTTGTTTTACCATTGTCGAAATGTCTTGTAACCGGGATTCCAAGACTGGTCGGGTCTTCCCGGGAGAAGGAATATCCTTCGTTGACCGTGAGATCTTGTGATGGGCTAAGTTGGGACACCCCTGCAGGGTATAAACTTTCGAGAGCCGTGCCTGCGGTTATGTGGCAGATGGGAATTTGTTAATATCCGGTTGTAGAGAACTTGACACTTGACTTAATTAAAATGCATCAACCGCATGTGTAGCCGTGATGGTCTCTTTTCGGCGGAGTCCGGAAAGTGAACACGGGCTTTGTGTTATGATTGTGCGTAAGTAGTTTCAGGATCACTTCTTGATCACTTCTAGCTTCTCGACCGTTTCGTTGCTTCTCTTCTCGCTCTTATTTGCGTATGTTAGCCACCATATTTGCTTAGTGTTTGCTGCAACTCCACCTCATTACCACTTCCTACCCATAAGCTTAAATAGTCTTGATCTCGCGGGTTTTGAGATTGCCGAGTCCTCGTGACTCACCAGATACTATCACAACAGTTGCAAGTGCCTATGATACCAGTGCAGGTGATGCAACCGAGCTCAAATGGGAGCTCAACGAAGATCTTGCCCATTGCTATGTTTCGTTTCATGTTGATCAGTAGTGGAGCCCAGTTGGGACGATCGGGGATCTAGCAGTTGGGTTATCTTCTTTTCTTTTGGCTTTGTCCGTAGTCGGACTATGTGTGTGCTCTGAATGATGTATGAATTATGTGTTCGTTGTGTGAAGTGGCGATTGTAAGCCAACTCTTTATCCCATGCTTGTTCATTACATGGGATTGTGTGAAGATGACCCTTCTTGCGATAAAACCACAATGCGGTTATTCCTCTAAGTTGTGCTTCGACACGTGGGAGATATAGCCGCATCATGGGCGTTACAAGTTGGTAATCAGAGCCAGGTGTGACTTAGGAGCCCCCTGCTTGATCGAATCACTGGCGTTGTAGTGTCTAGAACTAAAAAGTTTTGAGTCTTAGGATTATATATATCAGAGAGTAGGATTCTTTTACTCCTCAGTCCCTTCGTCGCTCTGGTGATGTCTCCTGACGTAGATGTTTTGAATTTCCTCTCCTCAAATTTCACTAAAAATTTTTTAGGATCACGCGGGTATCTTGGGATCATTCTGATAGTCTTGTGACGAGAACATTGTTCTTGGTGCCTCCTAACATTTAGGGGTTGTGGCAGTGTCCCGGGGAGTTGAGCTCCGAGGTGTTGTCGTCATAATTTTATCGTTGCAGTTCTAGAATACCTGAGTTTTGCCGACATCAAAAATCTCTTTTATGCAGCTAGTGGTAAGATAACCTCGACGCCACCCAGTACTGGGGAGTTCGGGAGTATTGCCATAGCTCATATAAACAATGCTTTTCGAAGGTTGAGGTACACGATTTTTGAAGGTTTCTTGGTTATGTGTTGACGGATGGATACAGCTGGATGTAGGGATTGTTAGTTTGGGTGAGATATATTGCTTCCCCTGTATCCCCAACACCAGATTGCATAATCAAAAAGTTTCGGGAGTTTCATAGGTGGGAATTCAAGTAGCTCTAGTTTAATCTTTCCAACAGACACTTGATACGATATGGGGTCTATCATATGTTTGTTTCCGGCTTATTCTGCAAGCCAAATCCTTTGTTTTGTTTTATTTGTGGTATTCGAGTTGCTTCGAAGTCAAATGTTGAATCCATACCTTCCCTAAACGGTGTTCTCATATTGCTATGTGAATACAATCCTTCTTGATCATCGAGGTCGTCATGTTAATTCTTTTCCAACCGGCGTGCTTCTCTTTTGAGTGGATCCGATAATTTCAACATCCGCAAGATCAATTCTAAGTTTTTCTCAACGGTATCCATTCCATCTGCCCCAAGTTGCCTTTGTTTTTCCCCCGCCTTCCCACCCTTTTCTTCAAGGACTCAGATTTCTTAATCAAGTATTATTTTATTGATGGGAAGTCTCTCCCTTCTTTTCCGTCAATGTTCTTATCCGGTGATTCTCAGGAAGATACTAACGGAGTTTCAAGTTTATTATTCTTCGTCTCTTTTCTTCTCTGGTGGATTAATTTCAAGCTTCGGTGTTGATCATATCTCTTCCTTTTGCTTTACATATCTTCCCATGTGAATTTCTTATCCAAGGCTCTCTTATTTATTCACCTCTCTTATTTCTTATCCGGAGTGCTCAAGATATCTTGGAAGATTCGTGTTCACATTCTCAATCCGTTCAAGTTATTTCAAGGTTGTTATCTCATTCAAGCCATTTAATTAAACCGGTGCAATCTCTCCTTAAAAATTGTTTCAATGGTGTTTCTTTTGAGTGGGCCCTAACCCACAGGTATTTTCTCGGGATCTTACCTGACTCTCCTAAATTTCCCGGAGCTATTCCCAAATTCATTTCAAAGTTTGATGTAAGAATGAATTATCATCAGTCAAATGTCTTTCTCCAAGATCTTTCAAAATTCTTTCATTGTTGGTTCAACCTTTCTAATTTTCATTCTGGAGTGTCTCAATAATTCATGGTGGTGTTTATCGTCGTCATTCTCGGGTTTTGAAGACCGAAGAAGAGTTCCTCTTAAATCCTTACCCGTACTTCCAGATTCATGGTTCTAGCTTTATGCCATCCTCTCATAATTGTTATTGATTGTGACAATTCTTTTCTTACTATCCGGTTCATTTCATGAGTTGTTTCCATTTCTTTCCCCCGAAGGCCATCATGTCATAATTCTTCATGCTCAGCGTGTAGCTATTGTTCTCCAAATCTTACCGGTGCATAGATCAAATACCCTCTAATCAGTTCATGATCTCTTTTTTCTCATGTATCGAAATCCCCTCAAGTATCTTCATTCGTTTTCCAATTCTTCCCGGTGATTTGTGCCTTTGCTACTTTCATTTTCAATTCTTTACAGTGGTTCGTTCAGGATTTCACTTCCTTCGTTATCATATCAAATATTCGTTGTTTCCAAATCCCACCGGTGGTTCCATCAATACCTTCTCAAGCTTGCGCTATATCTCTTTTAATCCTTTCAACGGGAATAAGTAGTATGCCAAATCCGTTGCTTGTCATCAAGTTAAATTGGTGAAGGATACGCATAACGTAATTCTTATTATTGTTTCATCCAAGTGATCTAGTTTCTTCTTTCCAGAGTTGTTCATCATGTCACATTTCTCGGTTCGAGATGCTTATCTTTTCTTTTTCGGAGTTCCAAGTTTTTCGCTTTATCTCTTCGTGAAGCTCCATCTAAATCATTGCAAGGCTTCACCTTGTGTTTTCAACTTTCCTTTCGTTTGATCATTCTTTTATTACCAGAGTTCTTCATGGAGGCTCCACATGGTGGTTCGTCAAGGATTCTTTTCATTCTTCAATTGTTCTTCAAGATTTCTCTCGAAGCTAAGATCCACCAAGCTACACTCAAAAATAAACATGGTGCCCAACATATGTTTTTTTCCTGAGGAGTTCAAATATCCTTCTTGTTGCATTCCGAAGTGCATTTCTCTCTATCTTATCTTTTGAGATGGAGTTATGTCACTCTTGACAATTTCCTTCATGTTTCATGATTCATATGTTGTCAAGAATGAGGTACTTTAAATCCATCAATCTCTTCGTTGGAGTTATCTGTTGTCATATTTCACCTTAAGCCTTCCCTAAGGAATGTTGCTATTGTGGTGATTATCAATGGTCCAAGTTATCTCTCTATCATCTTGGTGGAAGAAGTTTTTCATCTCGTTGGTGTTATCAATTATATTATTATTTGTTTCCATAGTGGCAGAATTTCGCCTCAATTTTGAGAAGTTTTCCATAAGCCCACTACAAGCTTACTTGTTTCGTTGTTGGTTTTCCAACAACTCCGTTATAACCTTCTTGGAAGGGTGCTTTCCAAGCTCATTTGTGGTAGAAGTTGGCATTTTCTCCTCCATTCTGTTACTCCAATGATCTATCTTCTATTCTTTCTTCCGGAGGCATTGTGATGTTGCTCTCTTCACTCATCATCTCGAATTGAGGATCATGTTCGTTTCATGCTTATCCATTTAACCGGAGTGTCGTGTCCCCTTTTCAAGTTCTTTTCATCTTATCAAGTCTTGCATCTCTTTTCAACTGGAGTGTTGTCCGAATCTGTTCTTCCTTGTTCCTTGTTTATCTCGTTTCAACCAGAGTGGTTCCAATTCCTTCTTGTCCCTTGTACTCGTCATTCATAGCTTTGCAACCTCCAAGGTTCACATGGTGTTCCTTGTTTCTATTTTGTACCACAGTGCTTCAATTGTGTTCAACTCCGTTGTGTTCTTTCTTTCAACTTTTCAACCTCTCAAGGTTCTTTGGTTTCACTCTTTTGTCGAAGAAGCACCTTAGTTTTACCTCTTCTTTTCCTCTTTCGTTTCTCTCCGGTGTCATCCTAGATCTCGGGACGAGATCCTCTTGTAGTGGTGGAGTGTTGTAACACCCCGGATGTAACTTTCCATATTTGTAACTCCAACTCTTGCCATTTCCGGCTATGCGACATGTTATTCCTTCGTGGTTGGGTTTTGTCTTTTGTTTTGCATTTTGTTCTTGTCATGCATCTCATCTCATAGCATCATGCAAATCGCATTTGCATGTTTTCATAAAACTTGCATCCGCTCGTAGTTGCCGCTCCTCGCTTCTCTCCTTGTGTTCGTTGACCGTTACGAGACCAACCGTGTTTTAAATTCCCTCTTGTCAAACCCCCCTCGCGCGTGTCCGAAACTTACCCGAACCCAACCCGCTCAGTCATCACCGTTGCATTAGGTTCATCCCCAAACATCTATAAAACATCTCCGTTTTCTTATTTGAACTCCCTACCTATTTATTTATCAGTCGCTCGATCGCGATCGGAGGATCCAAATCACCCCCCTTTCATATATATATAGTCGACAACCCTAGTCTATCCCTAAACCCTGGGTTGTCCCATCCATTCCTCCCCAATCCTGAAGCCGCCGCCACCTTGTTCTGAAGCTTGTCCCATCGCCGCTAGATCCCTTCTGCGTCGGAATTTTCTCTCGATCCGGACCAATCCCGCAGCCTTCTCTCGATCAAGAGCCCGAGCAGCCAAACCCCGTTGTTCTCGTCCGCCCGTCGCGCCGCCACCGACCAAGCCGCCGTCGTGCAGTCTTGCCTTTGTTCCCACGACCCAGCGCCGGCCAGCAGCAACAGGTCGCCGTGCCTCTACCCATCCTTCTCCTTCGTCCCGTTTTCCCCTGTCTCTATCTCCGTCTAAGCTCTCTGTTTGTCTGTTCTTTGCCTCGAACAGGAACAACTCCATGGAGGTCGCCGCTGCCATGAACACATTCAGCCCGTCAATTTGCACTGGAGCTCTGGATCCGGCCATTTGATCCTATCGTTGAGCATCCAGGTCACCCCGTCGAGCCCCTCTTCATCCCTGTATCTGCTTCACCTTCCTCTCTTTTCTCTCTCTCCGTTGCCTCACCCCTTGTTCTCTGTCTCTCCTCTCCAGGAACCCTGCAGCCTCGCTGCCCCGTCAAGTTCCTGGAGCCGCCCTTGTCCGCTGCTACTTCCTGCATCACCCGGCGCCACCACCAAAGCGCGCTTGCTCTGCAATGAACGAGGAGGACGAGATTCACATTTCCTCCCCAATCATTGTTGCCGTTGTTGACCCAGGCGCCAAGCCCCGTGCTCCTCTACATTGCCATGGCCGCATGCCTCGTTGTTTCCCCGCTGTTAGCAACTTCCCTCGTATCTGAAACTTCGCTGTTCTTTCCTAGATCCATTCTGGCGCTTAGAGGATATTTAGATGTGCCACCATTTTTTAGCACTAGCAGTTTAGCTAGCCCATTGGTTCTTCCCATGTGCATGCAACCACGAGATCCTGGGTTCGATCGCCAGCCGCCCCTAATTGTTTTTCCTATTTCTTTTTATTTTGCACACAGGCACACAGCCACGTTGGGCCAGAACTGCTGCTGGGCTTGCTTAGTGTGCTGTGTTCGGCCCGTTTTCCTTTTTTATTCCTGCGCTACAGTTTTTAACAATTAAATTCTGGACATGCATATTACAGAAAATGCCATGATTTTTAATTGCTCACAACTAAATAACCGTGCATCGGATTTAAATATGTCATATAGTTAACTAGCTCAGTTTTTCATGCACTTTCATAATATGCCATTTTCAACCATGTTTGAAGTTTTTAAAATGTTGTTTGATATAATTTGTAGGAATGCCATGCTAAAATGATTTAATTCATAACTATTTAACCGTAGCTCCGAATTTACTAAACTTTATATGTAAATGGGGTGGAAAAATGCATGGATTAACATGGTGGCATCACTTTGCATGTTTAACAACCCTAAAATTTTGTATAGGGCAGAACAGTAGAAAATTCATAAATTGCATATGGACATGAAGAATTTTTGGAATTGTTGTTTGTTGCTTCCGGCCTCATTTAAACTTGCCTAAATAGTTAGTTTACTTATGCTTCACCCCTTGCCATGTTTAAAAACATTTAATGTTGTTGGGTACATAAACCAGAGCGAACTAAATAAATGGATGTGGTGTTTCGTCAATATGCAACTCATGGCATATTGAGCTCCACTTAATTTGTAGTATTGTTTGTTGCACTTTGCCATGCTTCGCCATGCTTTTACACTGGTCATGCATCATACTTGTTTGTGCATCATGTCATGTTTATGCTTGTGTGTTTACCATGTTGTTTGCTTCTTTTCGGTTTGCTTCTCTCGTTAGCTTCGGTTTCGTTCCGGAGTTGTGAGGATTCGTTCGTCTACGTCCGTTTGTCTTCTTCATGGACTCATTCTTCTTCCTTGCAGGATTTCGGGCAAGATGACCATTACCCTCGATATCACTTCTATCTTTGCTTGCTAGTTGCTTCGTTCTATCGCTATGCTGCGCTACCTATCACTTGTTTATCAAGCCTCCCAAATTGCCATGTCAGCCTCTAACCTTTTCACCCTTCCTAGCAAATCGTTGCTTGGCTATGTTACCGCTTTGCTCAGCCTCTCTTATAGCGTTGTTAGTTGCAGGTGAAGTTGAAGATTTCTCCATGATGGACAGGATTATGTTGGGATATCATAGTATCTGTTATTTAATTAACGCATCTATATACTTGGTAAAAGGTGGAAGGCTCGGCCTTATGCCTGGTGTTTTGTTCCACTCTTGCCACCCTAGTTTCTGTCGTACCGGTGTTATGTTCCTTGATTTTACGTTCCTTACATGGTTGGGTGATTTATGGGACCCCCTTGACAGTTCACTTTGAATAAAACTCCTCCAGCAAGGCCCAACCTTGGTTTTACATTTGCCTAACAACCCATTACCCTTCCCTTGGGTCGGCCAACCCGAGGGTCATCTTTATTTTAACCCCCCTGGGTCAGTGCTTCTCTAAGTGTTGGTCCGAACCGGGCAGCCTGCGGGGCCACCTCGGGGCAACTTGAGGGCTGGTTTTACTCGTAGCTTGACCTATCCGGTGTGTCCTGAGAATGAGATACGTGCAACTCCTATCGGGATTGTCGACACATCGGGCGGCTTTGCTGGTCTTGTTTTACCATTGTTGAAATGTCTTGTAACCGGGATTCCGAGACTGATCGATTCTTCCCGGGAGAAGGAATATCCTTCGTTGACCGTGAGAGCTTGTGATGGGATAAGTTGGGACACCCCTGCATGGTATAAACTTTCGAGAGCCGTGCATGCGGTTATGTGGCAGATGGGAATTTGTTAATATCTAATTGTAGAGAACTTAACACTTGACTTAATTAAAATGCATCAACCGCGTGTGTAGCCGTGATGGTCTCTTTTCGGCGGAGTCCGGGAAGTGAACACGGACTTTGTGTTATGATTGTGCGTAAGTAGTTTCAGGATCACTTCTTGATCACTTCTAGCTTCTCGACCGTTCCGTTGCTTCTCTTCTCGCTCTTATTTGCGTATGTTAGCCACCATATTTGCTTAGTGCTTGCTGCAACTCCACCTCATTACCACTTCCTACCCATAAGCTTAAATAGTCTTGATCTCGCGGGTTTTGAGATTGCTGAGTCCTCGTGACTCACCAGATACTATCACAACAGTTGCAGGTGCCTATGATACCAGTGCAGGTGATGCAACCGAGCTCAAATGGGAGCTCAACGAAGATCTTGGTCGTTGCTATGTTCCGTTTCATGTTGATCAGTAGTGGAGCCCAGTTGGGACGATCAGGGATCTAGCAGTTGGATTATCTTCTTTTCTTTTGGCTTTGTCTGTAGTCAGACTATGTGTGTGCTCTGAATGATGTATGAATTATGTCTTCGTTGTGTGAAGTGGCGATTGTAAGCCAACTCTTTATCCCATGCTTGTTCATTACATGCGATTGTGTGAAGATGACCCTTCTTGCGATAAAACCACAATGCGGTTATGCCTCTAAGTCGTGCTTCGACACGTGGGAGATATAGCCGCATCATGGGCATTACAAGTTGGTAATCAGAGCCAGGTGTGACTTAGGAGCCCCCTGTTTGATCGAATCACTGGCGTTGTAGTGTCTAGAACTAAAAAGTTTTGAGTCATAGGATTATATATATCAGAGAGTAGGATTCTTTTACTCCTCAGTCCCTTCGTCGCTCTGGTGAGGTCTCCTGACGTAGATGTTTTGAATTTCCTCTCCTCAAATTTCACTAATTTTTTTTAGGATCACGCTGGTATCTTGGGATCATTCCGATAGTCTTGTGACGAGAACATTGTTCTTGGTGCCTCCTGACATTTAGGGGTTGTGGCAGTGTCCCGGGGAGTTGAGCTCCGAGGTGTTGTCGTCATAATTTTATCGTTGCAATTCTAGAATACCTGAGTTTCGCCGACATCAAAAATCTCTTTTATGCAGCTAGTGGTAAGATAACCTCGGGGCAACTTGAGGGCTGGTTTTACTCGTAGCTTGACCTATCCGATGTGTCCTGAGAACAAGATACGTGCGACTCCTATCGGGATTGTCAACACATCGGGCGGCTTTGCTGGTCTTGTTTTACCATTGTCGAAATGTCTTGTAACTGGGATTCCGAGACTGGTCGGGTCTTCCTGGGAGAAGGAATATCATTCGTTGACCGTGAGATCTTGTGATGGGCTAAGTTGGGACACCCATGCAGGGTATAAACTTTCGAGAGCCGTGCCTGCGGTTATGTGGCAGATGGGAATTTGTTAATATCCGGTTGTAGAGAACTTGACACTTGACTTAATTAAAATGCATCAACCGCGTGTGTAGCCATGATGGTCTCTTTTCGGCGGAGTCCGGAAAGTGAACACGGGCTTTGTGTTATGATTGTCCGTAAGTAGTTTCAGGATCACTTCTTAATCACTTCTAGCTTCTCGACCGTTCCGTTGCTTATCTTCTCGCTCTTATTTGCGTATGTTAGCCACCATATTTGCTTAGTGCTTGCTGCAACTCCACCTCATTACCACTTCCTACCCATAAGCTTAAATAGTCTTGATCTCGCGGGTTTTGAGATTGCTGAGTCCTCGTGACTCACCAGATACTATCACAACAGTTGCAGGTGCCGACGATACCAGTGAAGGTGATGCAACCGAGCTCAAATGGGAGCTCAACGAAGATCTTGGTCGTTGCTATGTTTCATTTCATGTTGATCAGTAGTGGAGCCCAGTTGGGACGATCGGTGATCTAGCAGTTGGGTTATCTTCTTTTCTTTAGGCCTCGTCCGTAGTCGGACTATGTGCGTGCTCTGAATGATGTATGAATTATGTGTTCATTGTGCGAAGTGGCGATTGTAAGCCAACTCTGTATCCCATGCTTGTTCATTACATGGGTGTCACGCCCAATATGCGACCCTATCCAAAAGGAACTCGAAGGTCCCATCAAAGATAGACCCGCATATTGAAATGCTTTTGCAAGGTGGATATCATTACATCAACATTACATAATAGAACGGCGATACATACATAAGGCATACAATGCCACACGAATACAAGGTCACAATACATTTAGACCATCATCCGACTACGGATGAAACACAAACAGAAACTCAAACGACATCCACCCTGCTAGCCCAGGCTGCCGACCTGGAACCTATCCCCTGATCGAAGAAGAAGCAGAAGAAGAACTCCAAGACAAGCAAACATCGCTCTCGCGTTACGATCATCGCAAAACCTGTACCTGCAACTGTTGTTGTAGTAATCTGTGACCCACGAGGACTCAGCAATCCCATTACCATGGGTATCAAGACTAGCAAAGCTTAGTGGGAAAGGAAGGGGTAAAGTGGTGAGGTTGCAGCAGCTACTAAGCAAGTATGGTGGCTAACATACGCAAATAAGAGCGAGAAGAGAAGCAAAGGAACGGTCGTCAACTAGCAATGATCAAGAAGTGATCCTGAACTCCTACTTACGTCAAACATAACCCAAAGACCGTGTTCATTTCCCGGACTCCGCCAAAAAGAGACCATCACGGCTACACACACGGTTGATGCGTTTTAATTCGGATCTGGTGTCAAGTTATCTACAACCGGACATTAACAAATTCCCATCTGCCTATAACCGCAGGCACGGCTTTCGAAAGATTATACCCTGCAGGGGTGTCCCAACTTAGCCCATGATAAGATCTCGCGATCAATGAAGGATATACCGTCTCCCAGGAAGACCCGATCAGACTCGGAATCCCGGTTTACAAGACATTTCGATAATGGTAAAACAAGACCAGCAAAGCCGCCCGGATGTGCCAACAAATCCCGATAGAAGCTGCATAAAAGACGACGGGTTGGCATAGACCCTGGTTGCCCAGGGGGCGCCGGACATTGCTCGGTTTGGACCAACACTTAGACAAGCACTGGCCCGGGGGGTAAAATAAAGATGACCCTCGAGAGCGCGACTCCCAAGGGAAAAAGGGCTAGGTGAGGCAAATGGTAAAACCAAGGCTGGGCCTTGCTGGAGGAGTTTTATTCAAAGCGAACTGTCAAGGGGGTCCCATAAATCACCCAACCGCGTAAGGAACGCAAAATCCGGGAACATAACACCGGTATGACGGAAACTAGGGCGGCAAGAGTGGAACAAAACACCAGGCATAAGGCCGAGTCTTCCACCCTTTACCAAGTATATATATGCATTAATAATATAAGAGATATGGTGATATCCCAACCAAAATCCTGTCCACCATGGAGAAATCTTCAACTTCACCTGCAACTAGCAACGCTATAAGAGGGGCTGAGCAAAGCGGTAACATAGCCAAGCAACGGTTTGCTAGGAAGGGTGTCAAAGGTTAGAGGTTCATGGCAATCTGGGATGGCTTGATGAGCAAAAGATAGGTAACGCAGCATAGCGATAGAACGAAGCAACTAGCATAGCAATGATAGTAGTGAGATCCAGGGTAGCGGTCATCTTTCCTGAAATCCCGCAAGGAAGAAGAACGAGTCCATGAAGAAGATGAAGCCACGAAGACGAACCAAGCGTAGACGAACGAATCCTCACGATTGCAACGAAACAGGAACTATCGAAAAGAAGCACACAACACGTTAAACAGACCACACATGAACATGAAATTATGCACAACAAGCATGATGCATGACAAATCTAGACGAGGCTACTCATGGCAAGAGATGATGCAAACAAGAGCAACACATCAAGGCAAGTTTAAATGAGGCCAGGAACAACATATAACAATTCCGGTAAGTCCTCGTATGCATATTTCGAAATTGGTCCAGATCTGAATAAACCTTATGTTCAAGTTGTTAAACAGCAAGTTAAGATGCACCAATATGGTCTACACGAAATTCTAGTCAAGTTACATGTAAAGTTCATTTAGTTCGGAGCTACGGTCTAGAAGATATGAGCAAAACAAGTTAAACATGGCATTGATGCAAAATGCACCCAAACATCAAGCAAACACCTCAAAACAAGGATGCAACATGATAATATTAAACTACATGCAAAAACAAGCAAGTTTCATATAGAGCACACTCAAAACGGAGCAACGGTTCAACACATACACACTATACAAGTCATAACAACAATCTGTCCGAAACAACAACTAGGCATGTTGCAAGCATCAAAACAACATGCTACAGTACCACAATATGAAAACAAAATAAATGGGTAAAGCATAACAAAACATGAACACTGAGCTATCTCCAGAAATCACTAGAACATGCTCAAACACACATGGCAAGATTGCAAGTAATAACAATTCAGACTTTGCAGAAAATAACATCAGGTTGCAATGTTTAGAGCTATCAAACAACATGTTACAGGAACTTATCATGGCAAACAAAGGCATGGCATGAATCTACTAATTTCATAGAACAAAAGTCCCTTACTGACCATGAGCCAAAAAGGATCAGAAAATATGATGGCACCCATGTAAACATAGCAAGTTATAATACAGATTCAAACATGGCAGAAACAGAATTATGAAGGCATGTAGATGAGCTTGTGCAACTCACTAATGAGCAAAATATGGCATGGCAAGGCAACCAACAGTAAGAAGACATGTTTGTGAAGCTAAGCATGGCAATAGAAAGTTCATAGGGTGCATGGATCACTAGAAAAACACATGGCAACAACTGAACTTAATGTTAACAGGCTGACAGCAACATTATGAAGCAACTTTGGTGCAGGATATGAACAAGCTACAGCAAGCTATAAATGCTACCAGGGGCATGGATGGTTAGAGGATGACATGTAGAACAAATCATATTTAGTGATCATCTCCAGATTATGCATAGAATGATTTGTAGCAGCAGGTTTACATAGCATCACGAAATAACAGATTCAGCCTAGCAAAACAGTAACAACAAGTACACTACTTAACAAGCTCGATTCACTCACCACAAGTCATTTCATGACAAGATAAGCATAGCATCAGCAAGAAGACATGTTTATGAAGCAAACCAAGGCAAGAACAAGTTCATAGCATGCAAGGATCAACTACAACAGCCTTGGCAAAATTGAATAACATGTAAACAATCTACCAGGAAACATTTTGAAGCAAAAGTAGAGAACGAAAAAGACATGCTAGACTACTCCATAATTGCAAACAGAGGCATTAATGGATAGACAATAACCATATGTTCAAAACATCCTTACTGAAGTATCTCAAAATATGCATGGATCCCTTTGTAGCATCATGTTTACATGGCATCAAAATAACTACAGAACAGGGACTAAAATCAGCAACATCACGATGCCTAGTTTGCATGCTTGTGCTAGTCACCACATTGATCACAAAAATACATGGTAAGCACCTCTGTAAAGAAGACATGGCATAGATCAAAACACATGTAGACATCAACCTCATAGGATGCACACATCAAACATGGCAAAAATGACAAATGAGCTCGTTCTGTTAACAGACAGCAGATAACATCATGAAGCACTCTTGCAATGATGATTCAGGCATCAAGATGAGCTCAAATGAACATGATGCAATGGAATGGAATGATGTACTCGTTGAGACGAATAATTTGACATAATACACGCACGAAACGGAGCTACGGATGCGGAGATATGATGCGATGAACATGGCATGATAATGTCACAGATTCGGGGACAGAAGAAAACGGAGGGGGGAAAGTCAACCTCGTAGCACGGATTTCGAGGCGAGGCGGCTCGCCGGAGTTGTGGCCAAGGAGGTCTCCGGCGAGGTCGAGGACGACGCGAGGAGGTGCTCCCGGACCGGATCCGGTCGGATCCGGCCGGCGGCGGGCACGGGAGGCCCGCGGGGAGGCGCGGGAGCCCGGCGGCGAGGCGCGGGCGGATCGGGTAGGGAGCTCGCCGGCGGGGCGGGGCACAGGGCGGCGGAGGAGCACGGGGCTGGCGGAGATCCGGGGCGGCACGCGGGAGGAATGGCGCGGCGGCGGAGGCTGAGGCCGGCGGCGAGACCTGCGGGCCTGGCGGCGGCGGAGCTCCGGCCGGGGGCGGCGCGGACGGGTGACGACGGGCGCGGAGGCCGGCGGCGAGGCTCGGACGTGGAGGGCGGCGACGGCGAGGCCACCGGCGGCGGGGACGGGCGGCGCCCGAGAGGAGGAGGCGACGGCTGCGGGCGCTGGGCCCAGATCGGCCCGGGGCGGGCCAGATCTGGGCTCCCACGGGCCCCGACGAAGTGGGCGCGGGGGCGGCGACGTGGCGGCGGCTGATAGGTGGAGGGAGGCGGCGGCGCTGAGGTGGCGAGGCCGGATTGGCTGGGGTGAGGTGGCTACGGGGCAGCGGACGCGTCCGGCTCGGGACGGACACGTCCGGCGGCGCGGAGGGAGGAAGAAGCTAGGGTTTGACTGCGAAAAATGGACGAGGGATGCCTTTTTATAGGTAGAAGGAGTTAGGAGAGTCCAAATGAGGAGCGGTTTTCGCCCACACGATCATGATCGAACGACCGAGAGCATGGAGGGGAGTTAGATGTGTTTTAGGCCACTTTGGAAGGGTGTTGGGCTGCAAAGAAAGAGGGGCTTTACGGTTACCCGGTTAACCATTGGAGTACCAAACGACCTCCAAATGGCACGAAACTTCACAGGCGGTCTACTGGTGCTATACCAAGGCCGCTTGGCAAGACTCGGTCCATTCCGAGAAAGTTTAACACCCACTCACAACGAGAGGCAAAAGGGGAATGCCGGAGGGCATAGGAGTGCAGGATTGCAAAACGGTCAACGAGGAAAATGCTCGGAAGCTTGAGACAAACACGTATGCGATGCAATGCACATGATGACATGATAAAATGCAATACGCAAGCAAATGACATGGCAACGACGGCGAATAACTGGCAGACACCTGGCGCATCGAATTCGGGGTGTTACAATGGGATTGTGTGAAGATGACCCTTGTTGCGACAAAACCACAATGCGGTTATGCCTCTAAGTCGTGCTTCGACACGTGGGAGATATAGCCGCATCATGGGCGTTATAGACTCGTTATCTCTTACGACCTCCGGATTCACCCCAGGATTGTCTGCAGAATTTTCTGTTAGACTTATCATACAAGCCACTTACTAACCGGTACATTTCCGTACAATTGAGACAAATGTTACCAGACGACGCCTTCTGGGATTCCTCTAACTTGGCAACCGTGGCCCTCAGCTGGGTCTTGCACTCCTCCATCTCTCGAGACAATCGGGCATTCTTATCTATAAGGAACTGTGCACAAAAGGATCCTTAAAACAGTTGTTCCATCCGTTTCAAGTCTCAGGGGCTACTGCTATACATGCTTATCAAATTTTCTTACCCGTATATCTTTGGCATACTGCTCCGTCGCTCGGGCAAGCCCGCCTTGAGCAGCTCGGAATTATGCGTCTCCCAAATTGAAAGCATTAAATGCCTCTTCGGAAAAGATGTTGTTGCGAAGTATGGCCCGTCAGCGCCTGTGATTCATGGCGCTCTCTACTTCGGAATTCATGGCGGAGAGCATATCCGCATCCTCTGTCGGAGGACAATTCGGCATCGGCCCCGCGTCTGCCTCCTCTCTCGAAGCCGGTTCTGGAATCCGGCTGGTGGAGTCGTGATTGGCAGGATCTCCGGATATAGTCTGGCTACTCCTCTTTCTGCCAGGACACGAAGGACGCTATTACATTTCAAGCACAATGATCATGGAGTAGGTTTTTACCATAACTCTGTAGCGGCGTTTCGGCCCTAACTACCTTCCTCTTAAGCCTACCTGATCCAGACGCACTTTGCCGACGAGCCACCAGGGGCTCGGCGCCGCGTTCCGACGGTCGTCTCTACAAAAATACGATATTTCAGGCATGGCATCAGAAAGGAGTCTTATTCGGAGGATAAGGTTTTGGCTTTGCTTACACGCGATGAAGGCAGTAGTCCGGGATAGTCAGCAACATTAGCCACTGAGGCACCATCACGGTTGGCCTGGTAAAATGTCCCGTTGACAAGCTCCACAGTGATATCCGGATCTTCTTCAAGTCTGGCATCGAAGACCCTTCCGGGGTCCTCTGGCTGCGGGGAGGGGCTGTTGAACCCTTCTACGGCCCTCCTCAGTTCCTGCTCGAAAATATTGAGGTAAATAATCTTGGCAAAGGACGCCAGAATGAATGAGGCGGGGGAAAGAGTGATGACTTACCCATCTTGGGGGTTGTACATAGAAAACCCATCCCGCGGTTTAATATGAAGGAATTCTTCTTCTTCTCCTTTATACAAATCGGACACTATCCTCACCAGAGCAGTGGCAGAGTCCGGACCCTTACGACCACAGCGGGTGGCATCATCTTCCCCGTTGTAGTGCCACATGGGCTTCCCCTGGTATTGAAGCGGCTGCACTCCCTGCATTATGCATATTGCCATAACTTCGACTATTGCCAGCCCTGATTTGGCTAGTAACTTTATCATGCTCACCAGGAAGTGTATTTCTCTGGTATCCTCCTCTTGGGGGCCCCGAGGGCGCCAACTTCGGCGTGCCTTTGGTGGAGCATTACTGAACTCAGGGAGACCTGTCCGGACTAGAACCGGAAGGGGAACGTCATCAACATAAAACCACTCTGAGGGCCAGTTCTCTGGTGCCTTCTTGGGAGTATCGGATAGGTATCTGGTCTCGGCAACGCGCCATACTTTGGCTCCGCCCACCTGACATATGGATTCCCCCTGGTTGCGAGGAACGAGGCAGAACAACTTCTTCCATAACCCGAAGTGAGCCTGGCAACCCAGAAATAGTTCACAAAGGGCGACGTATCCTGCTATATGCAGTACGGAGGCAGGGGTGAAGTTGTGCAACTAGAGACCATAGAACTCTAGGAGCCCGCGAAGGAATGGGTGGATTGGAAACCCGACGCCTCTTAGCAGATGCGGGATGAGGCATATTCATTCCCCGGGGGATGGATTAAGAGATCTGTCTGCTTGCTCCCCGCCATTATAGGTGGCTATTCTGGCTCGGACGGGGACCATGAACGCCGGTGGAAGAAACCCTTGGGTCTGCAGCTTTATCAAACGACTTTGAGGAACTGAACACTCTTCCCAGTCGCCTGGCTTGGAGCGAGGGGAACGAGAGGAAGAGTTGCAGCGACCGACCATGTTGGAATGGTTTTTTCCAGAGCACTCTGTTGGATGCTTGCTCGAGGGAAGAGGGTGAGGCTTGGATCTGAGAATCCCCGCCTCTTCAAATAGACAGTTTTCCTGCCGGACCGGGGGTGGCAAATGCAAAAATGCCTCGGCTCCTCGTATTCGCTCAACACGTGGAGATGATCATTATTGAAGCACAGAAGCCGAGGAGTACAACATTGATGGGAAGCCGGACACTGTTTGTTGCAACAGGTACTTTGGAGTATTCGGAGATGGAACCCACCTTGCAATGCCGAAGACAAACTGCGCGTCGGACTCAACGTCATTCAAGCCTGGTTCAAGGGCTACTGAGGGAGTCCTGGATTAGGGGGTATCCGGACATCCGAACTATATACTTTGGTCGGACTGTTGGACCGTGAAGATACAAGACTCAAGACTTCGTCCCGTGTCCGGATGGGACTCTCCTTTGCATGGAAGACAAGCTTGGCGATCCGGATATTATATTTCCTTCTTTGTAACCGACTCCATGTAAACCCTAGCCCTCTCCGGTGTCTATATAAACCGGAGAGTTTAGTCCTTAGAGACACAATCATAATCATCATAGGCTAGCTTCTAGGGTTTAGCCTCTATGATCTCGTGGTAGATTAACTCTTGTAATACCCATATCATCAATATCAATCAAGCAGGAAGTAGGGTTTTACCTCCATCGAGAGGGCCTGAACCTGGGTAAAACATCGTGTCCCTTGCCTCCTGTTACCATTAGCCTTAGACGCACAGATTGGGACCCCCTACCCGAGATCCGCCGGTTTTGACACCGACACCAGTTGCTATATGTCCCACATGTCGGCGAGAGGAAGTACATAATTCATGAAAGCAATACACGGCTTGGTTTTTGCTGCTTCGCGCGATCCATCGATACAAACCCGGACTAAAAAAGGCGAGGGCGAGTCTTTTACCGCGTGGCAGGCAGGGGAGTTTGGCATAGTCTGTTCGAGGCAAGGAGGCATGAAGGGAAACAAGCAAATAAAGGTTGAGCGACTTAGTTTTGGGAAAATCTGATTTTACGGAGTACGTACCCACTATGGAGGTAGTACTACTTACTACTCCCTCCTTTCCGGTTTATAGGGCTCATCTACAAAAATTGTTTTTTTTGTTTTATAAGTCTCAATTCTACTAGTAGTAGTAGTACCATCACATGTTGGATTTCTAGGTGCGTTAAATCACCTGATGCAAGCAGTGTCAAGTGAAAACTCACCAATGCATGCAGAAGTTCATGGAAACTTAGTGGTCATGCATGCATTCATTCTAATTAATGCCTCGGTAAACATAACTTCTTGAGACAAATGAGCGTACTAATTACTTGTGCAAACTACAAAATTAATTCTACCACTCACCGTCTAGCTTGGTTGGAGAGATTTTGAAATTGAGCCATAAACTGCAAAGGAGGGAGTAGTAACTTTTGTCTCGATTACTATTTGTGGCCTTGTATAGATGCAAAACGTATTTTTTTATAGTGATCTTGTATAAGTAAATGGAGGGAGTACTAAAGGACATATATTCCAAACAATATGATAATCTCTCTAACCAAGGTAGGGACGAGGAGTAAACGGAGGGAGTAGTAAAATTTTCTCCTCGTCCTGCAAGCCAACGCGCGCGTGGGCGAGGGAGCGGGCGTAAGCCATACTAGTAAGCAAGCTTCACCACATCCTGTGAGCCACCATGCCCGTGGGCGGGGGAGACAGCGTACTAAGCAAGCTTCTCCTTGTTCTGTGAGTTGACGGGACACATCAAAAGTACTCCAGTGTATAGAGCCTTGCCTCTAAGGTAGGCCCCACATGGTTTGCCTGTTTTTAACATAATGCGTCAAGTCGCAATTTGTTTGTTCACCCGTGGTAGACGATGCTCCATGAAGTGGACAACTAGTACACGTGTCAAATTACCATGTGGGCTGCCTTTTCGTATAGAAATGAGCTCCACCGTGTACCTGCGCGGGTGTGGTTGGGAAAGAGATGGGAGTACGTGCGCCGTGCGTGCACCTGTTCTCTTCGTGCGCGTCCCCCACCTACGTGGGTGTGTGTGATAGAGATACAAACCTAGACATAATGTGCCATCCATCCCCACGCCTCCACCTAGTCCGACCACCAGTCACCACCACGCCCCACTCCTCCTCACCTTATCTCTCATCTTTCTCGAGATACCATTTTTCTGATAAAATTCTTGAAATACCATTTCTCTGATAAAATTTTCGAGATATCATTAGGTTTTACACATGGGATTACTCCTGCATGGGTCAATCACAACAGGTGTTTTGTAAAAACAATGCATCTTGATGTTCCGTGCAATGCACGGGCATCTTGCTAGTCCATGAAAACAACACATGGCAAAATTTCACGATGAACAAGGGATTTGAATCTGCTGGGAGGGGCTGTTTGGATCTTGCCCGGGGTAGCCAAAATATTGGCGACCCTTTTGTCCACCGGTGCCTTTGCCACCGATGAACGAGGAATGGCTCGGGTGCTCATGCATCCTCCAGCGCGGATGTTGAAGACGAGCTCACACGAGTTGTGCTTTTTTTGTCCCACCACGTCGCCCGAGCCAGCCGCAGACCGACTGGCGACCCGGAAATTACGCCATCCAACCGTAGCCGCACATATTATGGCAGCAACTCAACAAACCAGATGAAATTCTTGCAAACATGGCGATATTTCATATAAACAATGACGGAAATCATATAAAATACCAGATTTTCATACAAACACGACGGATTTCATTACATTAAAATGAACTATGCGGTGCTAGTTCTAGACAGCAACATGTATATAATACCTAGCCTAAATGGTCGCCCGCCGAACCATTTGTGTTTCTCATGTCCTGTAGCACAATCACCGGACTATTGGGAGCCCCGGAGGTATATGCGTCAGCGCAAAGGACGGCTCGCTTGCCCACTGCTCAACTGATATCGTTGGCTTCCGTGGAGCCCATGCGGTGTTGATGAAGGTCCTCACAACAAAAGGATCCAGCAAGACACCTGCTATGTACGCTGACGTCGCCTCTGCAGTGGCCTTCATGGGACCCAAGCGATGGTGGCCTCCCGTGTTCTACTTCTCGATGATGGTGGCGGATGCGGGGGTGCTGTCCAACGAGTCGTTGCTCTCTGCGCACCCGACATCTGTCGCTGCTTGCATGGCACGGCCGCCGGCATGGGAGTCTCGGCCACAGAAATGGGAGACGCGGTTGCAAACACGGGAGGCGCAGTACGAGGCGGCGGCATTGACGGCAGCGAGTTGCTGAACCGTGCGCCGGCTTGGGGCGGCAAGTGGCTCCGTCGGGCAAGGGGAGGGAGGTGGATCAGTGAGCTGCATAGCACGTATCCGGCAGGCTCGGCCGGCCACCTAGCCGGCTTAGAGTGGACAAAATGGTGAAGGAGATAGGGGAGCGGCGGAGGTGTACGATTCTTGGCCGGCGTTTGGCCTCGCTTGAATAGGAAATTAAATAGATGGCGGACGGGAGGAGCTCGGCCTGTGTTGCGTTTAATGCCGGTCCGGTCATGAACGGGCATGTGTCCAGAGTGGGTTTCTCGGCTTCCACATGGGCAGGTTTCATGGAGGTGTTTGAATGCGGCAAGCAGGCGTGTTCAGCCGGGCGTGCAGCGAGTGGCGCCCTCGACTCTGATGTATGACACCGCACCGTTCTTCGACTGACGTGTGGGCTCTTTGGGTACATGGCCTGCATGTCAGTGACCCAATGCAGGCAGCGCATGGCAGAGGAACTTTTGGTGGGCCAGGGCGGTCAGAAGCGGGCATTTCATAAACCGATGATTGTTCATTGAGTGTGACATCATCTATTTCATGTAGATAAGCCTACTATATAATGTAAGAGAATTTTAAAATTTTCATATTTACATTGATAGCCCATTCGATACGTTGTGATTCATAAAGACCGCTGCAAACATCAATGTTCTTTTATCACAGATAAGATTGATTAATACCCGTAACAATCCATGTCCTTAACAAAGGCTGCATGCACGTATAGGTTGAGCGTGTGTCTTGCATCGTGTGTTGTGTGCATGCTGGCGTGCGAGTGTTGCGTGCATGCATGTGTACGTTTCCGTGTTGCATGCATGTGTGCGTATGTGCGTGTGTTTGTGAGTGCATGTGTACGTGTCAGTGTTTCATGCCTGCATGCGTGCGTGCGTTCGTTATGTGTACGTGTCAGTGTTGCACGCATGCATGCATGCGTGTGTTCGTGCGAGTGTTGCATGTGTCCATGTGTACATGCGGGGTGAGGCTACACGTCAGTCTACTGACATTTTCATCTCTGGTCAGTAGATTTTCCAGCCGTTGGATACAAAATCAAGGGCCTGCAGTTTATCTTCAACCTCCACCCCCTAAGCCGCCAGCCACCACCGGCCGGACTGCCGGACCACGCCGCCCGCGGCCGGCTCGCGCCGCCATGCTACCCCGCTCGCCTCGAAACCACTCCCAACTGCCGGTCCACCGCTGCCCCGGCCATCCCTCTAGGCCCCCCGCGCCGAGCTTTTTCTCCGGCGATCGCCACGCCACCGCCTAATCACCGCGCCACCCACCGCCGGCGACTGCCAACCGGAGGTCTCACGACTTCGAATCCCCACCGACCACTAATTTATTACCATTTCTGTCCTTCATATACGCGCTGACGGGTGGGCCCTATGGTAATGTGCGCTGCTGAATGTGGACCATTTGACTGGTCAATTGATCGTGTCATCAACAAATTACGGAGCTGTATGGTGAGCCAGTGACTGTATGATCACCCTAAAATGTATTTTATTAACACAATACAAACTCAAACTACCATTTCTTTCTTTCATATACGCACTGACAGGTGGGCCCCATGGTTATGCGCCCCGATGGTGCAGCACTAGTTGCGCCACGTGGAATGTTTGACTGGTCAATTGATTGTGTCATCAACAAAATACGGAGTTGTACGGGTTAGCCAGTGACCGTATAATCACGACATGTATTTTTTAACACGGTACAGACGCAAGGGCTCATATATACGTGCAAGCACTCACCGCAATAAGCGCACACACGCAGACCCTACCCCTATGAGCATCTTCGAGAGAGTGAGCCAACATATGATCTTAAGATTTTATGAAGTCACCATAGGTGCTTCATAGTCGAGTGGAACGTCTCCTCCCACTGAACGCACATCACCGAAAAATACTGAAATTAACCCAGGATAAATGCGAGCACCAGGACTTTAACCCTGGTGGGCTCGAGAAACCACTGTCCTCCTAACCATCCAACCACAGGTTGGTTAGCACCACAAAATGTATGTGGTGACCGGGATGAGCTTATTCTGAAGTCCAGTGACCATATTGTACTTTCGCTTCAAATACAATGATTGTAAGTGTCGTCAACAATATACGGAGCATGCACCAAATACAAGTCCATCGGTGTCATCAACAAAATATGGAGACGTACCATGAGCTAGATAATGTATGGTCATCACGAGAATGTATACAGTGACCGTAATGAGCATATTGTGAAGTCCAATGACCGTATAGTGCTTTCGCTTGAAATACAGTAACCGTCACGCGTGAATGTGTCATGGGCATGCATACTTTTAGAGGGCCGAGAGATAGTTTGTGTGCGTACGTGAAAGTGGTGTAGAAGGAGGAGTGTCCGGTGGAGATAAGGAGAGATATGCCCTTCGTTTCTCTTTCTCATGACAAATATTTTAGGAGAAAATATAAATATTATGCAGAACAAATATTTTTGGATTCACCATGCAATTAACTTTCATGTATAACATTGTACTATTGTATATGTTTATTTTCTTAGTTGCCGATTGCGTGTGTGGTGTGGTGGGCACATCATTTCTAGTTGGGGTGGGCACATCATTTCTAGTTGTGGTGGGTCAACATGAGGACTCATGGGTCGGTTCCATCCTGCGCCACATAGGTTAGACCAAGACGCATTATACAAAGACCCATGTGGAGGACTCGGCATACAACACGAGGCTACCATAGTTGTGGAGGACTCTATCCCCACTGGTGATAAGCCGACTATATATGATTTGTAACCCTAGGCCCCGAGTATGTTATAGAAGCCTGAGGGCTAGTTCATCGATAATATACACACACGCACAATGCTTGGTATTCACGCGTACTTTGTACACACCCCTGTCACTAATATACATTACCAAGAGTAGGCTTTTTCCTCAACTGCAAGGGTCCGAACTAGGGTAAAACTTTGCCTCGTATTACCATCCAGCCTAACAGTCAGGTATATCCTACAGAATGATCTGATGGAATCATATCTGCTAACTACTAAGAGAGAGGTGTGTCTGTGGGGGGTGGGGTGGGGCAATGTGTGCAAGAGAGGCCTAAAGATAATGTGCGTGTAGGAGACACGTAGGCACATATATGTGGGTATAGAGGGCTAGTAGAGACTGTGCGTGTGTATATATGCATGTGAGAAAAATAGTGTTTTCCAACTGAGATTAGTGAAAAGAGTGGTACATAGTAGTCAAAAAGAGATATATATATATAGAGAGAGAGAGCGTGTGCGTGAGACACCCCAACACCCCGGGAGAGATTGTGAGTGACACCTGTACTGTCCTACCCCCAACCTGCAATATGTCCGAAATTTTAGATGGGGGCAAAGTTTGTAACTTACCCCAAATTTCAAACAAGCGCGTCCCAAACCAAAACATTGTTCCCCCTTGGTTCCCCCTCCCTCCGTTTCCCCATTCATACTCCATTTGTGAGATATGCCGATGCATATAAAGTGTGTGCACTTATGGGTTAGATAGAGAGATATATATCATGTTTGTGAGAACGGGCCGAGGCATAGTGCATCTACGTGTAAAAGGCGGTTCTACGCATTAAATTAAAATATAGATGGCATTATTATTTTTGGATGAGATCCTGAATTTTGCAATTTGCATATGAACGAAAATCGGTCTATCAGACACCCATACTCTATTGAATTCTAGCATGTGCATGTCTTTATTTCATATTATTGATCCATAGAGTGAGAGCAGTTTGAAATACAGGAAATGCATTGCTTTTGCAATTCATATATAAACATTAATTAGTGCACTCCATGTTGTTAGTGTGAAGCACTTTATACATTTGTCACTTACATGGATACATTCCAAATTGCTAGCTACGAAATAGAATACATGTTGAATTCAACATAAAGGGGGTTTCGAAGATTCGAATTCACAGGAAGTGCATTCATCTATTTGAACCCGAGATAATGGCATTTGTAAATCAGATCTAAAAGGGGGCATCAATCTTTGTTGTGTGTTTGAACATGCTATATATTCATATGCATGTGTAACTACCTTTTTTTGGGAGACTATATCTGGAACCATGCATGAACTGAGGTAAGTTGCATATTTTTTAATATATACTCATGTACAATGTATATTCAAATGTACCCCCTCCATTCCAAAATAATTGTAGCTTTAGGATTTTCAGGAGTAAAGATTTGTGAAGTTTGAAAAATCCTGAAAGTTCAATTCAAGAGAACCAAAAATGTTAATGCTTCTGCTCCCAAATATTGAACGAAGCGCCAAATAAGCCTCTGGTCACCCGAAAACCGTGCGAGACTAATGTTTGGTGGTAGGAAATTACTGTCCTGACTCTGGCCCGTGTAGCCTAGCGGCCCGATGTCCAAAGGTCTAAACCGGGGTAGGTTTGTAACTTCACCAAGACGCCAGTCTCAACCACCTCCGAGCAGCATTCATACACCGTGGGCGCCTAAACACCCATGCGCTCAGTCGAAATCTATCCCGCCCATCATTTGGGACACCTAAGATTACTTTCCTACCCCCAACCTGCAATATGTCCGAAATTTTAGATGGGGGCAAAGTTTGTAACTTTCCCCAAATTTCAAACAAGCGCGTCCCAAACCAAAACATTGTTCCCCCTTAGTTCCCCTCCCTCCGTTTCCCCATTCATACTCCGTGGGTGCCAAAACGCCCTCTCCACCAGCGGTGAAACCCCAGCCTCCTCCCTCCTCCACCCCATAGCGCCCAATCCACCGCCGCCCTCCTCCATCACGTCGGAGCCGGTACCCCGATGTCATCGTCCAACGCAACCGCAACCACAACGCCCTCAAGGACTTAGCAACTGAAGGCTAGGAAGAGCCTCCATGACGCTGACACCGACATGCGCCGTACCAAAACCACTTCGACCACGCCGTCCTGCGCCTCACCGCTGCCGCTCCACTGTCGCAACCTTCCACCGCACCGGAGCTGTTCCCACTACATCGTCATTCGCCGCCTCGGATCT
>NC_041391.1:343534949-343652042 GCF_002162155.2 Triticum dicoccoides
CGCTAGACGGCCACTACACAACACTCAACAACTTGGCCATGGGTTCGTCCAAGGCTCCACCATCCTCCACAACTTCTCGTTTCCAGTGAACCACAAGAAGATCGTTGGAAAAACAGAAGGAGGACACATCACTGCCAGCAGAAAGAGGTACTCTTCTTCCCTTATTCGTGCAAATCTTACATCTCTGCTCACACCATATCCGTTCCACGAAAGAAACTAGTTGAGCGCTTCTTACTGCATCTTCTTCGTGATACTAAATGCACAAGGTTTCCTCCCATTTACTATTTCAACTTTGCTAGAGGTCAGTAGCCCGCCTGGATTTCAATTCAGGGTCAGTCGAACCGCAATTAAAAGATGCAGCACCCACTTAGGCACGCGGAGCACCTAGTCCGCTTGTTCGCCAGGGAAGTGGCGCATCAGTGTCTATCATAGGGGTGTGGGGCACAGGAGCTGCTTGCACCTGATCTAGAGGTCGGCGGGGCTTGAAGGGATGGCCGGGGGTGGTGCCAAGCACGGCGGTGCAGTGAGGTTGAGGGGAGGGCGGAGGCAGGGGACTGGGCCAGTGGTCGCTGGTGTTTCGAGGAAGATCGTAACACTGACTGGCTGGAGGTAGATGAAGGTGATTTGCATGTTCTTTGTACATTGGACGATGCAGAAAAAATGGACTAACCTATTTGTTTCAGTTGACTGTTATTTTCATAGAATCTTGTAGTAATTTCGTGTGCCATGCATGCTGTAGAGCTATCATATGCCTCCCGTCATTTATTTCTCACCGACCTGCTATCTGCTACCTTTACACTGTACTACTTGTGCACACACTTTACCCATACTCACACTATTGTTTTTTATGCATGGGTATTTTGGACTCTGACGCAGTGTTGATGAATACAAAAAAGAAAAGACAGAAGTCGCTCTAGTGTAATTCGAAGATAAGCACTAAGCGTTTCAGTGCTCTAAAGGGTGTAGTGTCAGCAGATGGAGACAGTAAACATAGCTCTGCAGTTGATGATCTCAATTGCCACACACAACCATCCCAGGTGCTTGCTTTAACTTCACGCTGTAAAATGTGGTTGCATGTTGCATATGGTGTCTAGCTTGTATTGCTTCCAATTTGGTTAAATTACATCTTCTTACTTTACACATTATACCTTTGATAATGACATGCCTTCCTATTTTTGATACATACTACATATGTCTATTAACCATGCTCGTACATCAAACTAATGCTCTTTTGTATCCCTCATCAATCACTTATGATGAGACAGTCACCCAGTGGGTTACTGTGAGACGCACTACTCGTTTAAAGAGTGCAATGTCATCCTCCCCACATGATTCTCAAGAAACAGCAAGGCTAAATGAAGATACTCAATGTAGCTCTCTAGTTGATGACCGCAATTCCCCCACACCACCATCGCAGGTGCTTTCTCTTACTTGGCAGTGTGATATGTGGTTGCATGTTGCATATGGTGTCTACCTTGTAATGCTTCTAATTAGGGTAAATTGCATCTTCTTAGTTAACACATTATGCCCATGAATATGATATTCCTTCCTGTTTTTGGTACATACTACGTCTTTCTATTAACCATGTTCTTACATCAAACTACTTTTCTTGTGTATCCCTCATCAATCACTTCTGATGATACACCTTCAAGTTGAAAGTGTAATATTGGTTGTATCTTGCATATCATTTCAAACATGTATTGCGTCTAATTTGTTGAAGTGCCACTTATAACGTGACACATCTAACTTGGTAGAGTGATTCTGGTTGGATCTTCCATATGGTGTCTAGATTGCATTGCTTCCAATTTGTTGAAATACCTTCTACTTAGCGTTTTTCATACATATTCCATCCTCCTACAATGTGGTTGCCATACATAAAAGTTGTGTTCGTCAGTATCATGCATCAACAAATTTGGAAATGTGAATTTCATTTCTTTTTCTTGTGTGTTTACTTGACAAGGCAAAATCTAAAAGGACGAAGGCACGGAATGATGGTGGTTCTCTGGAGCAACCGAACAGATGATCTCTGCAGATTCTCCTGCTACTCCTACTGCAGTGCAAGTTCCAAATCTCATATCCCCTACTCCACAACCCCAGGTGCTTGGTCTAACATGGCAGTGTGATATCTGGTTGCATGTTGCATATGGTGCCTATCTTGTATTTCTCCTAATTTGTTAAATTTAATCTCCTTAGCTTACACATTATACATGTGAATATGACACACCTTCCTGTTTTTGGTACATACTACATCTGCCTATCACACCATGTTCTTACATCAAACTACTGTTCTTGTGTATCCTGCATCTATCGCTTATGATGAGACAGTCACGCCCGTGGTTTAGTATGAGACGTGCTACTCTAATAAAGAGTGTAGTTTCATCCTCTCCACATGATTCTCAAGAAACAACAAGCCTAAATGAAGATATTGAACGTAGCTCTATAATTGAAGACCGCACTTCCCCTACACCACCATCACAGGTGCTTGCTCTAACTTCACAGTGTGATATGTGTTTGCATGCTGCATATGGTGTCTAGCTTGTAATGCTTCTAATTAGGGTAAATTGCATCTGCTTAGTTTACACATTATACCTGTGAATATGACATGCCTTCCTATTTTTGGTACACACTACATCTATGTGTTAACCACGTTCTTACATGAAACCACCTCTCTTCTGTATCCTACATCAATCACTTAGGATGAGACACCTTTATTCGTTGCATATTGCATATTATTTCTAGCCTGTTGCCATGTATTGCTTCTAATTTGGACAAATACATTTGTTAGGCCACCCTTTTAATTTGGCAGAGTGATATTGCTTTCATCTTTCATATGGTTTCTAGCTTGCATTGCTTCTAACAAGTTCAAACACGTTGTGCTTAGTTTACACTTTATACATGATACATGTCAATGTGTCACGTCGTCCTGTTTTTCATACATATTCCATCCTCCTATCATGCGGCTGCCTTACATAAAAGTAGTGTTCGTCAGTATCATGCATCAATGAGTTATGAAGAGCAAATTTTATTCCTTTTTCTTGTGGGTTTGACTTGACAAGGCAAAATCAAGAAAGAGGAAGGAAAAGAGTAAGGAAGGCGATGATGGTGGTGCTCTGCAGCAACATAAATGGAGCATCTGTATGGATTCTCCTTGTACTGCTAGTGCATTAAAAGGTCCAAGTCTCCGCTCCCCTACTCCACCATCCAAGGTGCTTGCTCTAAATTGGCAGTGTGATATCTGGTTGCATGTTGCATATGGTGTGTAGCTTGTATTGTTCCTAATTAGTGTAAACTGCATATGCTTAGCTTACACATGATACGTGTGAATATGACACGATTTCCTGTTTTTGGTACATACTATATCTGTCTATCACCATGTTCTTACATCAAACTACTCTTCTTGTGTATCCTGCATCAGTCACTTATGATGGGACACCTTTAAGTTGACAGTGTGATATTGGTTTGCGTCTTGGATATAGTTTTTAGCATGTAGTGCTTCTAGTTTGATGGACGCCACCTATGAAGAGACAATTTTAACTTGGCAGAGTGACATCGATTGCACCTTCCATATGGTGTCTTGCTTGTAGTGATTCTAATTTGTTGAAGTGCCTTCTACTTAGTTACCACAGCATAGGTGTGAATATGTCAAGCTGTCCAGTTTTTCATACATATTCCATCCTCGTATCATCACTTAGCCTTTCATCAGAGTAGTGTTCGTCAGTATCATGCATGAATGAGTTCTGAAGAGAAAATTATATTCCTTTTTATTGTCGGTTTGACCTCACAATGCGAAATCAATAAAGTGGAAAGAAATTGGTAAGGCATTGGATGATGGTGGTCCTTCTGATCAATTGAAACGGAGGGTCTCTACAGATTCTACTCCACCATCCTCCCAACAAGATTTGCAAGACAACGCAAGGCTAGACAGTCAACGTAGCTGTGTAGATGATGAGCACATCTCTCCTACTCCACCATCACAGGTGGTTGCTCTAACTTGGCACCATTATGTTGTTGCCTGTTGCATATGATGTCTAGCTTGTATTGCTTCTAACTTTATTGAATTGCATCTCCTTACTTTACAAATAATGCCTGTGAATATGACACGTGTTCCTGTTTCTAAAACATACTATATCTGATCACACCATGTTCTTACATCAGATTACTGTTCTTTCATATCCCGCATTAGTCACTTTTGATAAGGCACCTTTAAGTCTCCACTATGATATTGGTTGTGTCTTGCATATGATTTCTAGCATGTACTACTTCTAATTTGTTGAAATGCCATACAGTTTGAACTTGGCAGAGTGATATTGGTTGCATCTTTCATATGGTGTCTAGCTTGTAGTGCTTCTAATTTGTTGAAATGCCTTCTTCTTCGTTACCACATCATAGGTGTGAATATGTCATGCCATCCTGTTTTTCGTACATATTCCATCCTCGCATCATATGTTTGCCTTTCATCCGAGTAGTGTTCGCCAGTATCATGCATGAATGAGTTCTGAAGAGCGAATTTAATTCCTTTTCCTTATCAGTTTGACTTCACAATGCAAAATCATTACAGCTGAAGGAAATTAGTCCGGCAGTGGATGATGGTGGTCCTTTGGAGAAACTCAATCAGGGGGTATCTACAGATTCTACTCCGACATCCTCCCAACAAGATTCGCAAGACAACACAAGGCTGTACAGTCAGCGTAGCTGTGTAGATGATGAGCACATCTCCCCTACTCCACCATGACAGGTGCTTGCTCAAACTTGGCACTATTATATGTGGCTGCATGTTGCGTATGATGTCTAGCTTGTATTGCTTCTAACTTTGTCGAATTGGATCTGCTTACTTTACACATAATGCCTGTGAATATGATATGTGTTCCTGTTTCTAGAACATACGTGTACATGATGAGCACATCTCCCCTGCTCCACCATCACAGGTGCTTGGTCTAACATGGAACTGTTATATGTGGTTGCGTGTTCCATATGATGTCTAGTTTGTATTGCTTCTGATTATGTTGAATTGCATCTGCATAGCTTAAAACTTATACCTGCAATGATCACTTACCAATAAGACACATTTAACTTGGGACTGTGATGTAGGTTGCATCTTGCATTGTCTTGTAGCTCGTACTGCTTCTAATTTCTTGAAATGGCACTTCCGAGGAGACACTATTTACCTGATAGAGTGATATTGATTGCATGATCATATGGTTCCTAGCTTTCATTTCTTCTAATTTTGTTGAAATGCCTTCTGCTTACTGTTTTTCATACATATTCCATCCTCCTATCGTACGTGTGAATATGCAATGCTGTCTTTTTTTTGTATATATTCCATCCTCCTATCCTGCGCTTGCCTTACATAAAAGTAGTGTTCGTCTGTATCATGCATCAACCAGTTATGCAGAGCTAATTTTATTCATCTTCTTGTGGTTTTGACTTTATAAGGCAATATCAGAAAATAGGAAGGAAAAGAGTAAGTTAGGGGATGTTGGTGGTCCTCCGCACCGACGCAAATAGAGACTCTCTAGATTTTCCACTTCTACTGCTAATGAAGTTGAAGTACCAAGTCTATATGATGAGTTCGTCTCCCGTACTCCACCATCGCAGGTGCTTGCTCTAAGTTGACAGTGTGATAATTGGTTTCATGTTGCATATGTTGTCTAGCATGTGTCTAGAATACACTGCATCTATCTATCGTACCATGTTCTTACATCAAAGTACTGATGTTGTGTATCCCACATCAGTCACTCATGATCGAGCGCTTTTAACATGGCAGTTTGATAGTGTTTGCATCTTGCATTGATTTCTATGTTGTACTGCTTCTAATTTTTCGAATTGCCACTTATGACAAGACACTTTTAACTTGGCAGAGTAATATTGGTTGCATCTTTCATATGGTGTCTACCTAGCATTACTTCTATTTTCTTGAAAATCCTTCTGCTTAGTTTAAACATCATAGCTGTGAATATGTCACGCCGTCCTATTTTTCCTACATATTCCATCCTCATACGGTTGTCTTACATCAAAGTATTTCTTGTATGTATCATGCATCAATGAGTTCCGAAGAGCGATTTTATTATTTTGTGTTGTGGGTACGGCTTGACATGGCAAAGTCAAAAAAGAGCAAGGAAAAGAATATAGTAGGGAATGGTGTTACTCGTCAGGTGAAACGGAAAAGGATCTACCATCAAGATTCTGCTGGTATTTATAGTACAGTAGAAGGTCCAAGTCCACCGGCTAAATCTACAAACACAGTATCGCCTGCTCCACCAGCTGCAACATCCGCTTCAACTGTACCAGCATCTCAACAAGTTACTCATTTGTTTGCTCCATAACTGGCCAGACCCAAGCTGTCTTCACGCCTAACACTACTTCCGAAGCACTGCTGACACAACAAGACTTGGGAAGATCAGATGAACCTCATGAGCATCAACACCAAGACGGTACCTGACCGAGTAAAGTTGCAGTTGCATGCTCCTTTATATGTACTCTCACAGTTTGACGTACACTAACACTTTCCATATTCGTTGTTAAACTAGCACCACGGTGCAAGCGGAAATAGACATCAGGGATAATGCTTGACAGATTAACAAAATCTAAAGAAGGAAGAATGGAGATCCATTTTGAGGCAGGTTTAAAAAGGCCACGTGATGCTACAGAGTAAGCCAAGTTAGTATCAGAGGCAGTCGTTGCCGTTAGGTGTCATGCACATATCCTCCCAACGTGGATCCAATACAGGAATGAGAATGACAATACCCAGTTTAACACCTTCCTTGACCATTTATCCGTAAGTGATGTTATTTATCGCAATTAGTAATATTGTCTTGCAGTGTCCCATACTTTCTAGATTCCTCCTAATAAGACTCACATTCTTTTTTCATCAGATGAGGTTCAAGTTGGATCCGAAAGATGATGCAACTAAACAAGAATGCACTCATGTTTTTCAGTCTACTCTGGGATATTATTGGTACCACCTTAGAAAATTTCACTTTGAAGGAAAGGCCAACAATGAAATCGCCCAAACATCTCCAGTGGAATATATTACAGATGAAGATTGGACAACCCTTTTTAAACACTGGTCTGATCCAAAGTGTCAGGTAGGATATATGTATTAGATCAGACCACATATTGAACTTGTATTTATGTATGTGCCTTACAAGTGTATCTTCTTCTAGGCTAACTATTTGAAGAACAAGACCAACCGTTCTAAAGTGAAATTCCAAAGACTACAGGATCTCGTCGCTATATTGCACACCACAAGACTCTTGTAAATAGCTGGTACTTCCTTCTTTTTTATGTGCCATATTACCGTATCTATATTGACTTGTTCCAAATACAGAGGACAACCCGTACGGACCAAAAAGAACCTAAACCGAATGCAGTGCAAATCTTCAAGGATTGCCACACCAGCAAGATGAAGGGCATGAGCACACCAGTTCAAGGCACTGTTGTAAGTCCTTACTCCTTCTGCCTTTGAACTGATTGGTACTGTGATGTGTTCATTTAACTGCTTGGTTTGCAGGCAATGTCAGTTACTCTGTTCACTTTTATACACAGTTGTATTAACGTACCATTTCACCTTACATGGTTAAAAAGATATGAATGATATTCTTTTGGTCTTGATTGTAACCTAGTTGTGATGTTCACATGCGCACACAACGATAAAATAGCCTGTTTGTTTTATATCTGTTTGCCCATGATATGAATGATGTCATACTATATTCATCCTACTTTAAACCATGTCTCTTTATCCTTAGATGTCAACGAGTACGAGGAAATAGACAATACAATAGGCATGCTACATGGACATATGTTTCGAGTGTGATTTTATTATGTAGTTGGCACTACAATACATGCTAATGTATTATAGTAGTTCACCAAAATAAGTTATGTATAAACGTGTAACCTACTTTGTTTGTTTTTGTCTCAATAGTAACTTATCTGGTACACTAGTCTACAAGTCCAAACTTTCAGCAAGCTATGGAACAAATTATTGAACAACAACAACACCTAAAGGTGACGAGGCTACCACAGGCACAATGTCACCTCTTGCTGCAGTGCGTCAGTATCTCTCCACTAACAGTGCAAAAAGCACCTTCCTGCGTAATTCTGGGTTGGTCATCAAGGTAACCTCGTCCAAATCGCCTACTGAACAAAATCTTCCGGCTAGACAGAGTGATATATCTGTGCTCCAGACACAAGTCCAATCCCTGATGGACGTCGTTTCGGAAACAAGAATAGTGGTTGACAAATGTCGTCAAGACACGAATGGTTTTGAAACTAGACTATCAGACATTCGCTTCGTTGTTCAAGAGCAATGGCGGAAAAAAGGTGAAGATCGTGCTGCTCCATCAGATTCTACAGCCTGAAACATTAGCACTTAGGTCAAATGATCTGTGCTTATATACATCTGATGGTGCTTTTATCTGCAAGGACTGTAGACTTTATGCCAACAGGCCTTTTGTTGTATGGTTGGAATTTATTTTGTTGTGATACAACATTTATGATGCTGCCAAAGTCTGTAGTAATTACGACGCTATTTTTGTATAGTGTAGGTTTATCTTAGTAATGTACCCTAGGAGCCCAACATGCCAACATTCATTGGGCCCATTCCAATTGGGCTAAAAACAATTATGGGCCGAAATTTGCATGCAGCCCACTAAAAATATCTGGGCTTAAATCAACATAAGCTTTCCTATTTTTCTAGTAGGCCTGTGCCCTTAGTGGGCCTTTAACAGGCCTAAACATAATTTGGGCCCTCGGTAACAATAGGCCGTTTACAGGTGTAAATATCTCGAGCCCATAAAAAACATGGGCCTTTATAGGCCTAAAGTGATATTGGGCCCTGATTGTGCCAAATAACCCACTGGTTTTAGCAGACCGAAATGGTGGCCCATTTACAATGCGGATCGTTCACAGGCCGAAATTCGGATGGGCCGTAAATGCACCGACCTACTACACGGGCCTTTAACAGGCCAGAAGTTCGGTCGGGCTTGATTAGTGTCATTTTTATATGGGCCATTAATAGGCCCAATGTGACGTTGGGCCACATATGGCCCATGGATTTCGTCCGATGTTAACAGGCCGAAAATCACAATAGGCTGAGAGTGGCCCAAATCTATAGTGGGCCTCTAATAGGCCGAATGTCAGACATGGCCGAATATGACCCAAATCCTTGATGGTCGTTTATGGGCCGAAAGTTTCAATGGCTTGTAAATGGGCCCAAATGAAGCAGGACCTTTAACAGGCCGGAAATACACCGGGCCATAATTTGGCACAAATACTTAGCGGACTGTTAACGGGCCAGAAGTGACCATGGGTCACGATGATGACAAGTTTAGGATGAGCCGTTGACGGGCCGATTTGACACTAGCCGTATGGGCCTTAACTGAGAATGTTGGGCCTTTAGCTGGGCCAGCCCATTATGGTCTGCAAAATCTTGTGGCCTTTAGTTGGGCCGGCCCATTATGGTCCGCTATATCTTGTGGGCCTTTAGTTGGGCCGGCCCATTTAAACTTTATGGGCCACTTTTGGGCCCATCCAAGTGTCAACATACCATAGGCGCATCTTGACCATTTGATGAGTGACACCTGTGCCAACGCAGAGCTAACACGTGGCTCCATCGGCCAATGAGAATTTTACACGTGGAAAATGGGCATTGGTCGTGGCTGTTAGCGGGTTATCGGAGCCAAAACTGGACCCGATAGGTTAACAGCGAGCCGTTATGGTGGATGCCACATGTTGGTCACCCTTGACGAAAGTACTTCCATGACGCGACATTTATCGTCATGGAAGTGGACACTTCCGTGATGATAATTTTGGTAATGTCATGGAACACTTCTACGACAGCACATGTATGACTATCTTGATTCTGTCATAAAATTGTCATGGATGTACATGCATGATAGAAAACGTGACCTACTGTGACAAACACGTATCATCACAGAAGTGTATTTTTTTTGTAGTGACTAGACTTAATATTCATATTTTAGTTTACTGTGCATTTTAAATATTCAATTGAGGACCATGCATGGCTTACATTTTACTCCCTTTGTTCCTGAATATTTTGTCTTTTCAGCAATTTCAAATGAGTATTTTTGAATTCATGTCATACATGCATGGTTTGGAAAAATAGATGCACTATACTTACTGGATTGTTGGCGTATTCGTGTGTGTGTGTGTGTGTGTGTGTGTGTGTGTGTGTGTGTGGTCATATGCTTGATACATACAAAGTTTTCTCACCACCATACCGCTCATCTTTGAAATTTGAATTTGCAATGAAACACTTACCGAGGATACCATGAAATGTGAAATCCATCTTGATATCATTGTATCACAAACTCACTCTAATTTAAGAACTCGTCATAAATCATTTACCTGTCCTTTTGGAATGACTAGTTACTTGCAAGGAAAATATGGGCATTGTAATACATATAGATTCGTTCGACAATTCAAAAGATTCCTTTCGTATTCTCGAATGGTAGCACCCGGTGGCATACCAACCAGACCCGGGCTCGTGTTGGTCCCAAAAAAAGACGCGAGCTCATGTCCCAACCACTCGAGCCTCTACATTTCGAGTCAAAATATCGGGCGGCCAGAATTTCATCCCTAGGAAATTCCCCTCATGCCCCCGGTCCATAATGACTACCGATGAACAATGGAGGGATGATTTAGTAACTATACCATGTTACCTACTGTGCCGAGTACGATTCAGTTCCCTTGGTCGCTGCTACCCAAGGTCACCCATCAACTCCATTGCCTAGTACTAATAGTACTACACCAAGATGAGCACATAAGCGAGCCCCGTTTGTTCGTGCCTAGTAATAGAGTTACTATATCAGGAAATGCACTAGTACAGAGGGATTATCCTTTTACTTTGAATATATAACTTGTCTGAAGTCTAACTAAGAAAAATGTTTGACCAAATCCTTTCTTAAGAAATATTAACATCTACAACAGTAAAGATGTATTGCTTGAAAATTTATTTCATGATGCAGGTCATGATATTGTTTCGAATCCTGGATTTAAAATTTCAAAAAAAATCTAAAAGTGACCTGAAACTAAGCATGGTCTCGTGATATGACACAAATATGTTGTCCTAATTGTTTTGTCCAATTTGTGACAAGTTGCTTATGAAAAGTTGCACAAATGAAGATCTAAGGTATTTTGGAACAAAGAACTGTCACATTAACACGAACGGTTTCACTATTCAAACCATGGGCGTTTACGTGCCGCCACGAGTCCCTCTTCTTATCGGCAGGTGCCGTCCGAGCAAGTGTGTGACTCGATGGGAGGCGTGCGAGCAGGCAGCTGTGCCGGCTGACTGGGAGGCGTGTGAGCAGGCAGCTGTGCCGGCTCACTGGGAGGTGAGCCCTTTGACCAGGTTCCACCGCCCACCTTTGTCCCAATTGCCCACACTTATAATGGCGCCGACGTCGCAGTTTAAAATCACCCCGCACTACCTGGTATCGCTACAATCTTCTCTCTTCCTCTCCAATTCTCCTGTCGTCTACCTCCAACCAGCCTGACGTAACCGTACGCCATGCCGCATCACGATGGGATGCCCTTAGTCTTCTTGTTTCCAGAGGAAGACACGAAGCCAGAGTCTCAAGAACATAAGGCGCTTTGGGACGAGCTTGAACTGGCCTTGTGGGAAGACACCGCGCCTGTCCCCACTCCCGTTTCATCTCCCGTCACCCCGACTACGCCAGCGCCCATCCCCGTGGCATTGATGGGCTAGCAGCCGCACACTGTCGCCGAGCTTGATGCCACGGGGTTCCATGAGGTCCTGATGCCTTTCACGCGCCCGTGCAACTGCCAGTGCATGCACATGCGGCGTGCACGTGCCCGTGTACCGTCCAGCGCATGCGCCTGCATGTGCACTGACGCGCGTGCCCGTGCACATGAATGTCTCTACCGTGCCCTTGCCAGCGCTTGTCCCCGCGCTGGTGCTAGTGCCCCCCTCAACGGCATGGATTGCCGTCATCGACCGCTTCATTGCACCAATGCCAGTCGCCTCCTCCCGCCACTTGACTCACTCCTGGAGAACAAGGTCCAGAACATTCCAGCCTTCCTTGAAGCTAGGGCCAATGTCCAAGATTACGCCAACAACAGCGCAAGACGTCATCGTCGCCATCGTCGTCGATAAGTGGCCCAATGACACACAGAGCACGGCAGAGGAGCCGCTTCTCGCTACAAGATGCCCCCGCCGCCGCTGCGTAATCTAAATTTGCCATGAAAATTGTTCGGATTGCCATGCTTAAAATCTTAAAGTTTGGGATTTATCATTTCCGTTTATTTTAGTTCGATTGTCGTATGAATGTAAAGTCGGAGTTAGACTGGATGAAATCTATGGTTTGATTGATTGAATGTTCTGTGAGAGCCATATCAAATTAAATATAAAATGTCATCAAGCCACATGTATTCCTTCTCATCACAAACATTTCATATTAAATACCACGTCAATTCCAAATATTTTTTAGGGAAGTCAATTCCAAATACTTGTAGGGCGTGACTAGTCCGCTTGTTCGAGCACTAGGCGATACATCTATTTATCCATGCATTTAATTATTATGGAGTAGTAGATAAATAGTACTATAACTAGCCTAACTTGTCCGTCACGGTCACTTTTGTTCCTAAACTTGTTACATGTATAATACTAATAGTACGTGAAACTACTGCCGTAACTTGTGAACACGTCCAGATATGGTCAACGGCAACACCGCCCGCACGTTCTTCATGTTCGCCCGTGCGTCTAAATGTAGAAGTGGAGGAGAGAGAGAGAGAGAGAGAGAGAGAGCAGACATGGAATCCACCCGTAAGTGAAGGTGAATAGCATGTGCTAACAAGCCGGTCCCACTAATGTACAAAAATTAATATAAAAACATGTTATCCATTCAATAGGCTATGGTAATATAAAAATATTATATCAAAAAGGGGGGTACCACAAACGTTGCTACTATGTGGCCTATTGACATGCAGCTTGAAGGCCCTGGTCGCATGTTCGATCCTCGTCATTTTTCTGTTTTAATTTATATATGGGTCCAAATTTGTTCCATGACAGGTGGCCCCCTCGGTGTGTAGTTTGTAGCACTTTAATTTCTGGGTCGAAATTTGTTCCATTACAGGTGGACTATCAATGTGTAGTTTGTATCTTACTTATAATAATTAAAGAGAACAACAAAGTTTTTTGCAAAAATACCATGGCGCAACGTGAAAGGTGAGAAAGGGTGTGCGAGAGAGCAGTGACCCAGCTAAAGGGAAATCAATTGGGGGGAGGTGCGGGGGTTGCAACGGTGTTTGGAGTACTTGTGGGCCGAATGCTACGAAAATATAATCTAAACCCACTGGAATAAATGCCTTCACAAATTAATCCAAGGTTGGAGTCCCCTCGCAATGTAAATAGCTCCGGCTCTGCGAGGGATGGAGAGATAGCTTCAATGTGTGGAAGATATGGCGTGAGAAAGTGAGGTCAATCGAGGCATAGATAGATAGAGAGACAAAGTGAGTGTGGTCCGGCATTCGTTGAAAAGATATATATGCTCTGGAGACATATTCTCTGATTGAGCTTTTGGGAAGGGTGAGGGCTGTAATAGAGAGCTTAAAAGATGATCTAGTCATAGACATGTAGATATATTTTGTGTGTGGGAGGAAGCAAGGTCAATCAATACATAGTTAAAGGGAGAGGGATTAAGCGAGTGTGGGTTTTCATGCGATCAAAAGAGTGAGATGGGTTGGAGAGAGTGGCCTAGATAGAAAATGTGCATGAGAGAGTATACAATATGAATATGTCGAATTGGGCCCAAACATGGAGATATATCGTTTGTATTTGAGAAAGAGCAAGGTCAATCGAGACATACATAAAGATAGATAGAGAGAGAGAGAGATTGAGCAAGCGTGGGCCACCATGAGGTCGAAAGAGTGGGGGCAGCTTGGATGGACTGACCTAGATAGACAATCTGCATGAGAGAGTATAGAGTGTGCCGATCGAGGCCAGAACAGGGAGATATATCATTTGTGTGTGAAAGAAAACAAGTTTAATCGAGACTCATGTAAAGAGAGCGAGATTGAGCAAGTGTGGACTGTCGTACGGAAGAAAGAGTGAGACAGTCTCGAGGGAGTGACCTAGATAGACAATGTGTGTGCATGTGCACGAGAGGTAGGGGGGCTAGATAGGCAATGCATGTATCTTGCGAGAGAGGGTGGGAGGGAGATACAGAGAGAGAGCTCGGTATGGGGTGCAATGGCGGGTGTGTGAGGTAAATACATTTGGTAACAGAGTGGAAAAAGGGGGTTGTGTAGTTGAGAGAGTTAGAGATTCAAAAATGGAGAGAAAGAATGAATGTGTGTCAAAAACCGATAGCTTCCTAAGGTGGTTAGGAGAGGAAGATTGACCGATATAGGAAGTATGTAGCATGTGTGCTGGGGGGTGTGGGGCTAAAAACAAAATTTGAATGTAGATAGTATGAGACTTAATATCAATGTTTCAATTCGGTGTACAATGTGAGATTTGAACTGAGGACCAAGCATATGGATAATTATTTCGAATTCGTGCCATACTAGTTGTGGAAAAGTTTGCGTTGACTCGATTGTTGTGCTATTTTGTAGGTCATATGTTTGAATCCACCCAAAAGTTTTCTCACTACCATGGTGTTCATCATATACATATGAATTTGTATTAAAAAAGTAGCATGGATACAGTGAAATGCGAAATCCACATTAGAATTGGAGATCGCTATGTGACACACACTCTAATTCAAATAGCTAATTATGTGACACACACTCTAATCCACGTTAGCGTGGATACCGTGCATTCCATTTCAATATTTTTTCAAATAACTCCTCATTAATTAATTTATAGTATCTCGTTTCGAATGACTAATTATTTGCAAGGAAAACACGGGCATGGTAATATATACAGATTCGTTTGCAAATGAAAGAAGATTCATTTGCATTCTAAAATGTAGGCGCACCGGGCAGACCAGGGTCATGTGAGAGAGATAGAGAACTCGGCATGGAGTGCAATGGCGGGTGTGTGAGAGAGATACATTTGTTAACAGAGTGGGAAAAGGGGGTTGTGTAGTTGAGAGAGTTAGAGTATGAAACATTGAGAGAAAGAGTGAACATGTGTTGGAAACCAATAGCTTTGTAAGGTGGTTAGGAGAGGAAGATTGATCGATACAGGAAGTATGTGGCATGTGTGCCGATGGGTGGGTGGGGCTAAAAACAACATTTGAATGTAGATAGTACTAGACTTAATATTGACGTTTCAATTTTGTGTACACTGTAAGATTTGAATTGAGGACCATGCATATGGCTTTCGTAATTATTTCAAATTTGTGCCATACTAGGTTTGGAGAAGTTGACATTGACTCGATTGTTTTGGTATTTTGTATGTGTGTGGTCATATGTTTGAATCCATCCAAAAAAATTTCACTACCATGGTGTTCATCTTATACATATGAATTTGTATTAAAAAAGTAGCGTGTCTACCATGAAATGTGAAATCCACGTTAGAATTGGAGATCTCTATGTGACACACACTCTAATTCAAATAACTCCTCATCAATTAATTTTTAGTATCACATTTAGAAGGACTAGTTATTTAGAAGGAAAACACTGACATAGTAATACATACAGATTCGTTTGCAAATGAAAGCAGATTTGTTTGCATTCTCAAATGTAGGCGCACCAGGCAGACCAGGGTCGTGTCGTGGTGGTCGGGTGTGTCTTACAGATGCTAGCACCTAGCCACCCACCCCTCCCTCCCCCTCCCCGCCCCCAAACAAAAGAACGACGACAAAAAATGTCCGCGCTTCCACATTTCGGATTGAAATATCTGGCGGCCCCAATTCCAGCCCTGCAAAATCTCCCTTCTCCATCATCCCCTTCCGCACCCACAACGCTCAAATCCCTAATTCGCCGCCAACCCAAGCAAAGTTTGAATCGCCCTCGTCTCGTCTCTTTCCCCACCTCTGTGTCGGACGACGATGACAAATATGATGATCGCGCTTCACCACCGCACCGGAGCTACCTCATCTACTCCCTCGTCCACCACACCGGGTAATCCACCGACAACGTCGGCTACCATAACCGATGTGCTTCACAGACACTGATATGTCCATTTTGCATCATGCTTTTCTATTGATATTTATTGCATTATGAGCTGTTATTACACCTTATTGTACAATATGTATGCCTTTTATTTCTTATTTTACAAGGTTTACATGAAGAGGGAGAATTTCGGCAGCTAGAATTCTGGATCCAAAAAGAGCAAATCTGTGAGACATATTCTGCACAACTCCAAAAGTCCTAAAAATTTACGGAGAATTATTTTGGAATTTATAAAAAACATTGGGCGAAGAAAATACCAGAGGGGACCCACCAGGAGGCCACATGTCTGAGGGGCGCACCCTACCCCCTAGGTGTGCCCCTAATGCTTGTGGGCCCCCTGGTAGGTCTCTGGTGCCCATCTTATGCTATATGAAGGGGTTTGTCGGATTTAGGGATCCGCAAACCCTTGAGAGGTTCAAACTCTGGAGTGCGTGCGGAGATCTCAACCTGCCCAGCTTACCTACTCACGATCCTCCTAAGCCTAGCGCCTCGAGCTCAAAGGTCACAAAGACACAGAGATTTAGACAGGTTTTGGCCACCGTTGTGGTGTAATACCCTAATCCAGTGTGGTGTTGTGGATTGCCTTGAAGGGCTGTGGATGAACTGGTACAGTGGATGAACAAGCCTCGTGAGGTGAGGTGTTCTTGAGCTCGTATGGTGTATGCTAGCTCTACTTGTTCTGATCTCATCTCTTCTTTCGTCCCCCTTCTATTGTGGTGGCTAGTCCTATTTATAGTGGCCTTGGTCCTCTTCCCAAATATGAGTGGGAAGGGATCCCACAATGGCCAGATTTGAAAGGGGACAAGTAGTACAGTCTATCCTGACAAAAGTAGTCTTCGCCTGCGAAAAGCCTATGGTCATGACGTGGCGGTGGACTCGTCGATGACCTCCGTCCTGCCGTCCTGGCGGTCTTGGTCTTGTTGCACCGGAATGGAAAGCTTTGGCTGATTCTTTGGGACTCCGCGCCTGTGGCTTTCCCCCTTGCACCGAAGAGGAAACCTGTGCTCTGCGCCAGCCTGGCGCTCGCCTGGCCTTGGTCATCATGGCTTACATCAACAGAGCCTTGTGAGGTAACCTACATAGAACTCTCCGCCCCTCAGGAGCCCTCCTGAGGAGGCCAATTCCTTCGGGGGTCTTGGCGTTGTCCCCCTCGCGAGGCTTGGCCCCTCGCGAGGGTCTTATGGTGTTGGTGTTGAAGCTGGGCCGTACCAGGTCGTAGATGGAGCCGCGTGGTGGGCCGCAAGCAGGCAGGGCTGGATACCCCTGAATCCAGGACGCCGACAGTAGCCCCCGAGCCCAAGGTGCGCTCGGACTTGGCTTCCAGGCGAAGCTAAAGGGCAAGTGCGGAGCACCGCGGGCCCTAACCGCCTGTGACCTTGATGACGCATGGCGATTGATGGGACGTGGGCGACTCCGCTTCCCCAAGCTGCCTTGGCAACTGCTCGACATGATTGGTCGATGCGACATGAAGAAGGTCATGATGGCGCGAGGTTGTGGAGGCCGGCGGTTGGCCTCCTTTGGCAATAAATGTGAAGGAGGGGCAGAGCCCCCCGCCCATCTTTCCTTTATCTTGCTCCCGCCTACTTCTTCTCCTCTCCATCTTGCTCCCATGGCGCCGATCAGGAGGTACTCTGCAGCAAAGAAGGGGAAGGCTCCATGGAGGGGCCTGACCCTCCCCCGATGAAGAAACGGATCCACCTTTCTGACGATGCCGGCGCGGGGCTAGTGGTGGCCAGGCCTTGGCAATCGAGGCCACCGCCTGGCTTCCCCCTCCCCCTATACACCCGCGCTCAAGATGAAGGAGTGCGCTGTCGAGTGGCGCCTGATGAAGATGGCAGGGCCGCCATTGCCCTGCCAACCGCACCACGGACCCATGTTGAGGGTAGCTCGCGCGAGTTCGTGGTGTGGGCAAGGATGCCTCCCGACATCTGGATCCGACTCCCGCGGTTCTTCGCCGGTGAGCTGCCTCCGAGGGGACCAGTTGAGTTGTGGCTGCAGCACGTAGGGTGTTGCAGCGTCGCCACTGGAGCTGAAGTCGAGGTGGTGCCGCCTAGAGAGTCTTCATGACGCGAGGATGGGGCGAGATCGCCCGGGCTTGCTGCACAGAGGGAGCCCTGGCGATCCACTTCGAGTATGACGGTGCGACCACCCTGTTCTTCAAGGTCTTCGACAAGGAGGGCGACGGCTGGAGTGCTCCCCAGAGGAGACAGCTCAAGGGACACCGCAATAGGTGCCAGACCTGTTGCCGTCCCTCCCGGTACTTCGTCCAGCAGCAGCGACGACTCCTGGGAATCCAGCGAATCTCATGAGCCCAGTGCTTCCCCGGAGTCGAGCGACCACAGGTACGTGCCGCCAAGCTCCTGCCGAGGCCGCAGCATAGATGCGGCTGTGCCCGGCGTCGCCGATGATTCCGCAGGGCTCTGTAGTTGTTTCTCCTGCGCGAGATGAAGATCAGCCCCCGTGGGGTTTGTAAGGATCGGAATGCACTTAATATCGATGTTATTTCTTTTGATTTCGTGATGGATATGCGTATTCCATTTCGGCTAGGTTCCTCGCTTTTCTCTTCCCTAGACAGCGTGGTGCTCTACGCCGGCAGGACCCAGTTCCCAGGCAGGCTTCAGCCATCGCTAGTATGCCTGGTTGCGATGCCGTGGTCAAGGCTAGGAGGTGAGCGGCCTAGGGTCCGGTAAGAGCTCATGAGACGCGATGCTCACGAGGTCCCCTTTGGCGTGCAAGCAGCTGCACAGAAAATCGAAAAGGGGAGTCAAACTGCCCAAGTGGAACTGCGAGGCGAGGCGTGCGGGGAGCGAAACTGGTGCTGTAGCGAGCCGAGACTTATCTTTTTGGTGTCTGAGTCCATTAGGGAGGTGATGCTTGCTATCGCGTCTGTGGTACCATTGGGCGCAGCCTGCACTGGCCACCCTCCTGCCTTGCTTGCCAAAGTGCTCTACGTCCTCAGGACCCGGCCCTCGAGCGAGCTCAGCCGCCGTTAGTTATGCCAGGTCGCGATGCCGTGGTCAAGGCCAGGGGTGAGGGATGGAGAGCCAGTAGGAGCTCCGGAGACGCGATGCTCGGGAGGTCCCCCTTTAACGTGAAAGCGACTCGCGAGGCCAGATGGTGGTTGCCTAGGCCGACCCTTGGCCCATCGCCAGGTGAACCTGCAGTTTTAGATGACAAAGAAGGTCGGGAGCCGCCAAGGCGTGAGACGGAGGCACCAAGGACTCCGTGAGGTGGTGTACGCGAAGCGGGCCGCGAACGAGAGCTCGATCCCCGGGTTTATCAGCATTGCAGGAACGGACCTGAGCTCAAGCGCCATGCCAATGTGAGTATCATGCGGCGATGAGGGAATGGTGTTAGTCAGCACACATGAAGGTTTGTGAGGCGGTGGTTCATGGAGTGACAATCATAAATAAACTCATAGAAATGATTAGATAGCCCTGGTGGATGCAAAACAACACATGTCGTAGGGCTAGACCCACACGGCTTGGGGATGATGCAGCCCGAGGGGGCGCCCCCAAACTAAACGAACTAGAGAGATGTCACCTGGTACCGTCGCTGAAGAGGTGTTGAAGTAGCCAAAAAACGCGTGCCACTGAAGCTGCTCCTCATGAGCTGCTCTGTTGCCGAGCCTTGGGAGACTCGGTGGTACCAAGAGGTTCCTGAAGATGCTCCTCCATCTCCGCCAGGACCGCCTGGTGCCTGGTCTTGCAGGCTGTCCAAGCGTCCCTCATGCAGTGCTGGAACGCCTCAGCCGCGCTCGCCAGGCCAAAAGGCATGCAGATGTAGTTGTGAGGCATACCCTCGCATCGGCCGACACGAGATGGCCACATGAGTTGCTGAGACACGGCCCTGTTGAGCTCGCGGATGTCGATGCAGGCGCGGAACTACTTACCCTCGCTAGTGTAGTGAGCTCCACCACGTGGCAGGCGACGATCGCCTTGCAGAACCCCTCCTTCCTGAATCTCCTCGATTGCCTTGCTGATGAACTCCTGAACGCCTGCTGCCTTCTCCTGGGAAGCGTGCTCTGAGAGCGCCTCCACACGGTGCCCGAGCGCCACTCTTGTGACATTGGCTAGATCTGAGACCCTCCAAAGGAGAGCCCCTGAGCCCAGCCTGAGAGGAGCGCCGGGTGCACCTTCCTATGCGATGGGTGAAGGTGCCGCGTCCGGAGACACAAGGCTCAGCGCTGCGTCCTCGAGTGACGCTTCCTCACGAGACCCTTGTCCTAGCTGCAGCTTCTTTGTCTTGGGGGCGACCTCAGGAGGGAGGGCGCCGTCTTCGTCTTCGGGGTTCTCAACTGCTGCAGCCTGGAAGGCGCGCTCGAGGGAGCACACCCCATCGTTCTCCTGACAGGCGATCGTGATGACGTTGTCGCTTCCTGGCATCTTGAGGATGTTGTAGCCGTGGTGCGTGGCCGCCATGAACTTGGCCAGTGCTGGGTACCTTAGGATGGCGTTGTAGGGAAGGCAGATCTCGGCGACGTCGAAGTCAATGAGCTTAGTGTGGTAGTTATTGCACTCGCCGAAGGTGACAGGGAGGCGGACCTGCCCGATCGGGTGTGTCGATCCGTCGGTCACTCGTGAGATTGGCTTGGTGGGGTGAAGCTGGTAGTATGGCACCTGGAGCCTGTCGAACGTCTGAACAGACAGAACATTGAGCCCCGCTCCGCCATCCATGAGAGTCTTGGTGATGACCACGTTGTCGATGACGGGGGAGCAGAGCATGGGGAGCGCGCCAGCGGTGGCTGCACACTTGAGCCGGTCCGAGGAGTCAATGGTGATGGCGCACTTGGACCACTTGAGATGGAGAATTGCTTCAGGCTTGGGGAGCACTGCATTCACCTCACGCGCAAACTGCTTGAAGATGTCGTGGGAAGCCGGGGCCTGTGAGCCTCCCAAGATGCAGGCAATGGACCAAGGCTCCTGGAAGCCCCCAGCCCCCTCGTCCTGGTGCTGGTCTTCATTCCTCCTTGGCGGTGGAGGTAGAGGAGGCAAGGCTGCATTGCCCTGAGGTCGGTCCTCACGAGGCTACTCCCTCCAGTTTCCCTCGCGAGGCTGGTCCTCCCAGCTGTCCTCACGAGGCTGGTCGCACCACTCCTGACGTCGGTCCCATCCATCGCAGCATCCTCCACCGCGGCCACCTCCGCGACCATAGCCTTGATCATTGCGCTCGGGGAGTCGACCGAGGCGCCCGTCGCGGAGAGCTCTGAGCTCCTAACAGTCGCTGGTGTTGTGGCTGTAAACATTATGGAAGGCACAGAATGGCCGATTGCCCTTGGATGACTTGGAGTGGTCGCAGACGCGCTTCATCTCTGGTTCAGCCGCAAGCACGGCTGGCCCCTTGCGCTTCACGTCCTTGGTCTTGGTCTTCTTGTCTTCTGGATCAGCATAGGGGAGCTCGACGAGGGAGAGGCGTCCCTCCTTAGCCCTCGCAAACTTATTCGCCATGTTGAACATCTCCAGAGCGGTGCAGAGATCCTCGTGGATGGCGAGCTCCTCCTTCATCTTGACATCACGGACGCCATGGGTGAACACGGAGATGATGGCCTCGTCCGACACCTTGGGAATCTTGAGGCAAACGTTGTTGAAGAGCTGGATATACTTCTGCAGGGTCTCTCCGGGTTGCTACTTGATACGGCACAGGTCACCCGCGGCCGGCGGGCGGTCACGAGTGCCCTGGAAGTTGGCGATGAAGCGGCTGCGCATCTCCTCCCAGGAAGAAACCGACCCCTCGGTCAGGTTCAGGAGCCAAGAACGTGCGCCATCCTTGAGGTCCATTGGGAACCAGTTTGCCATGATCTTCTGGTCTCCGTTGGCCGCCTCGATGATCAGCTCATAGAGTTGCAAGAATTCGGCGCATGGAGGCAGGTCAGGCTTGAACTTACTTGGCCAGACGATGTTGCGGAGCTCCAGAGTGAACGTGCGGCATCCTGCCGTGGCCACCGCAGGTCATCGAGGGGGTGGAACATGATCCTGGTGCACACGCACCGCTACCTCCTGCGGCGTCACACGAGCCTGGTGCTGGGACGCTGGAAGCACGCGCGCTTCTCCTTGGGGACGCTGCACTCACGTCATCCCGAGCTGGCGCTGGGCGTTGCAGGTCGCGCCGTGGAGCCAGACGCCTTGGATCGATGATGGCACTCCGGGCTGGAGGTGGTGGTGGAGCCCGTGCGCCACGTCACCCACTGCAGGTGGTTGCTGAGGCAGCGAGTGAGCCGGCCCGTCGAAGCCCCCGTGCACGACGCTGATGAGATCGCCGATCCGCTCAAGCCACTCCTCATAGAGATCTCCCACCGGGCGGTAGCGAAGAAGCTCCCGCGCTGTGAGCAGAGCGGCCTGCGCGTCCACCTGGACGTGACGTGCATGGGATGATGAAGCTGCTGGTGTCAGTGACGGAGTAGCGGTGCGGCCGTCATGGCGCACCAACGGGTGCAGCGACGAATCTTGCTGCTCGTGGCCGGCAGGGGCCGTGGCGGCGTTGGCCACCAGAGAAGGAGCGCAGCGGGCACAGCGTCACCCACGGGAGCCGTCTAAGCGACATGGGCGGCAACAGCAACCCGACTCTCGGCGCGAGCCTGGCGTGCGTCGGCCATGGAGGTGTTGGAGCGGTGGTGGATCGAACAATGGAAGAGAGGATCTGACGCACCCCTACCTGGCGCGCCAAATGTCAGATTTAGGGATCCGCAAACCCTTGAGAGGTTCGAACTCTAGGGTGCGTGCGGAGATCTCAACCTGCCGAGCCTGCGTATTCGCGATCCTCCTAAGCCTAGCGCGTCAAGCTCAAAGGGACACAAAGACACAGAGATTTATACTGGTTTGGGCCACCGTTGTGGTGTAATACCCTAATCCAGTGTGGTGTGGTGGATTGCCTCGAAGGGCTGCGGATGAACTGGTACAATAGATGAACAAGCCTCGGGAGGTGAGGTGTTCTTGAGCTAGTGTGGTGTATGCTAGCCCTACTTGTTCTGATCTCGTCTCTCCTTTTGTCCCCCTCCTATGGTGGTGGCTAGTCCAATTTATAGTGGCCTTGGTCCTCTTCCCAAATATGAGCGAGAAGGGATTCCACAACAGCCGGATTTGAAAGGGGACAAGTAGTACAGTCTATCCTGACAAAAGTAGTCTTCGACTGCGAAAAGCCTCTGGTCATGACGCTGCGAGGGGCTCGTCGATGACCTCCGTCCTGCCGTCCTGGCGGTCTTGGTCTTGTTGCACCAGAATGGAAACCTTTGGCTGATTCCTCGGGCCTCTGCGCCCAAGGCTTGCCCCCTTTGCACCAAAGAGGAAACCTGCGCTCTGCGCCCGCCTGGCGACCTCCTGCCTTGAACGTCAGCTGAGCCTCATGAGGTAACCTGCATAGAACTCTCCGCCCCTCTGGAGCCCTCCTGAGGAGGCCAATTCCTTTGGGTGTCTTGGCGTTGTCCCCCTCGCGAGGCTTGGCCCCTCGCGAGGGTCTTGTGGTGTTGGTGTTGAAGCTGGGTCGTACCAGGCCATCGATGGAGCCGCGTGGTGGGCCGCAGGAAGGCAGGGCTAGATACCCCCGAATCTAGGACGCCGATAGTTTTGACCTGGAAAAAATAATAAGGAAGCTTTCCGGATGAAGCACCGCCGTATCGAGGTAGAACTTGGGCAGAAGTAATCTAGGGCTCCGGCGGAGCTATTCTGCCGGGGAAACTTCCCTCTGGGAGGGGAAAATCAAAGCCATCGTCAGCACCAACGATCCTCCCATCAAGAGGGGTTCAATCTCCATCAACATATTCACCAGAACCATGTTCTCTCAAACCCTAGTTCATCTCTTGTATCCGATCTTTGTCACAAAACCTCTGATTGGTACATGTGGTTTGCTAGTAGTGTTGATTACTCCTTGTAGTTGATGCTAGTTGGTTTATCCGGTGGAAGACATATGTTCAGATCCTTAATGATATTCAGTACACCTCTGATTATGAACATGAATATGCTTTGTGAGTAGTTACGTTTGTTCTTGAGGACATGGGAGAATTCTTGTTATAAGTAATCATGTGAATTTGGTATTCATTCGATATTTTGATGAGATGTATGTTGTCTTTCCTCTAGTGATGTTATGTGAACATCGACTACATGACACTTCACCATGATTTGGGCCTAGGGTAAGGCATTGGGAAGTAATAAGTAGATGATGGGTTGCTAGAGTAACAGAAGCTTAAACCCTAGTTTATGTGTTGCTTCGTAAGGGGCTGATTTGGATCCACATGTTTCATGCTATGGTTAGATTTATCTTAATTCTTCTTTTGAAGTTGCGGATGATTGCAAGAGGGATTAATCATAAGTGGAAGGCTTGTCCAAATAAGGACATCACCCAAGCACTGGTCCACCCACATATCAAATTATCAAAGCAACAAACGCCAATCATATGAGCATGATGAAAACTAACTTGAAAATAATTCCCATGTGTCCTCGGGAGCGCTTTGATTTATATAAGAGTTCGTACAGGCTTATCCTTGGCTACAAAAAGGATTGGGCCACCTTGCTGCACCTTAATTACATTTGTTACTTGTTACCCATTACGAATTATCTTATCACAGAACTATCTATTACCGATAATTTCAGTGCTTGGGGAGAATACCTTGCTGAGAGCCGCTTGTCATTTCATTTTGCTCCTCGTTGGGTTCGACACTCTTACTTATCGAAAGGAATACGATAGATCCCCTATACTTGTGGGTCATCAAGACTCTTTTCTGGCGCCATTGCCGGGGAGTGAAGCGCCTTTGGTGAGTGGAATTTCGTAAGGAAAAATTAATATTACGTGCTGAAATTTACTGTCACTTGTTACTATGGAGAATCATCCTTTGAGGGGCTTGTACGGGGTATCTTCACCTCAATCGGTAGAGCAAGAAGTTTCTCCTCAACCTACTGAACCTACTGAAAATATTTATTATGAAATTCCTTCGGGTATGATATTGAAACTGCTAGGTAATCCTTATGCAGGAGATGGAACATTACATCCCGATATGCGTCTAATCTATGTGGATGAAGTTTGTGGATTATTTAAGCTTGCAGGTTTGCACAAGGATGAAGTCAAGAAGAAGGAGAAGGCATTGACATGGTATAGGCTATGTGATGATATCGGGACTTGGAATTACAACCGATTGAAATTGGAATTTCATCAGAAGTTTTATCCTATGCATCTGGTTCCTCGTGATCGGAATTATATATATAATTTTTGGCCTCGTGAAGGAGAAAGTATCGCTCAAGCTTGGGGAGGCTTAAATCAATATTATATTCATGCCCCACTGATGATCTCTCAAGAGAAATTATTATTCAAAAAATTTATGCTCAGCTTTCTCATATTGATCAATCCATGCTCGATACTTCTTGTACTGGTTCTTTTATGAAGAAGACTACTAAGTTCAAATGGGATTTATTAGAAGGAATTAAACACAACTCTGAGGATTGGGAACTCGGCAAAGGTAAGGAGTCGGGTATAAACCTTAAGTTTAGTTGTGTTAAATCTTTTATGGATACCGATGATTTTCGTGAATTTAGCACTAAATATGGACTTGACTCTGAAATAGTAGCTTCTTTATGTTAATCATTTGCTACTCATGTTGATCTCCCTAAGGAGAAGTGGTTTAAATATCATCCTCCCATTTAAATGAATGTAGTAGAACCTATTAAGGCTGAAGAAGAAACCATTACTTATAATGTTGATCCAGTTGTTCCTAGTGCTTATATTGAGAAACCACCTTTTCCTGTTAGGATATGAGAGCATGCTAAAGCTTCAGATGTGGTTCGTAAAAGTTATTATAGAACACCTACACCCCCTGAGCAAATGAATGTTAAACCTAGTATTGCTATGGTTAAAGATCTCTTGGGTGATGATATTGATGGGCATGTTATTTATTTCTGTGATGAAGCTGCTAGAATCGCCAAACCTGATGATAAAGATAAACATAGACCTGTTGTTGGCATGCCTGTTGTTTCCGTTAAAATAGGAGATCATTTTTCTCATGGCTTATGTGATTTGGGTGCTAGTGTGATTGCAATTCCATTTACTTTATATCAAGAAATTATGAATGATATTGCACCTGCTGAGATAGAAGAAATTTATGTTACTATTAAGCTTGCTAATAGAGATACTATCTCACCAATTTGGATTGTTAGAGATGTTGAAGTCTTGTGTGGGAAAATAAAATACCCTAGTGGTTTTCTTGTTCTTGGTTCCTCACAAGATGATTTTCGTCCCATTATATTTGGTAGACCTTTCTTGAACACTATCAATTCTAAGATAGATTGCGAGAAAGAAATTGTTAGTGTAAGTTTCGGGGATGTGTCCCATGAGTTTAATTTCCAAATTTCCTAGACACCCCCATGAAAAAGAATTGCCTAGTAAAGATGAAATTATTGGTCTTGCTTCTATTGCCGTGCCTCCTACTGATCCTTTTGAACAATATTAGCTAGACCATGAAAATGATATGTTTATGAATGAAAGAAAAGAATTAGACAAGATTTTCTTTAAACAAATGCCTATTTTGAAACACAATATGCCTATTGAGACTCTTGGAGGTCCTTTACTACCCAAGAGTGATCCTATGTTTGATCTTAAAAAAATTCCTGATACTCTGAAATATGCTTATCTTGATGAAAAGAGGATATATCCTGTTATTATTAGTGCTAATCTTTCAGAGCATGAAGAAAGGAAATTATTGAAAACTCTAAAGAAGCATCGTGCCGCTAATGGATATACTCTGGATGATCTTAAGGGCATTAGTCCCACTCTATGTCCGTATAAATTAATATGGAGCCTGATGCTAAACCAGTTGTTGATCACCAACGACAGTTAAATCTTAAGATGAAAGAAGTGGTAAGAAATGAAATATTAAAGCTTATGGAAGCAGGTATAATTTATCCTATTGCTGATACTAGATGGGTAAGTCTTGTTCATTGTGTCCCTAATAAGGGAGGTATTACTGTTATTCCCGATGATAAGAATGAATTGATCCCACAAAGAATTGTCACAGGCTATAGAATGGTTATCGATTTTAGAAAGTTGAACAAAGCTACTAGGAAAGATCATTATCCTCTACTTTTTATTGGTCAAATGCTAGAAAGATTGTCCAAACATACACACTTTTGCTTTATAGATGATTATTCTGATTTTTCTCAAATACCTGTGTCACAAGATGATCATGAAAATACTACGTTTACCAGTCCTTTTGGTACCTTTGCTTATAGACATATGCCTTTTGGTTTATGCAATGCACTTGCTACCGTTCAAAGATGTATGACTGCTATATTCTCTGACTTTTGTGAAAAGATTGTTGAGGTTTTCATGGATTATTTCTTCTTATGGAACTTCTTTTGATGATTTCTTAAGCAACCTTGATTGAGTTTTGCAGAGATGCGAAGAAACTAATGTTGTCTTGAATTGGGAGAAGTGCCACTTTATGGTTAATGAAGGTATTGTCTTGGGGCATAAAATATCTGAAAGAGGTACTGAAGTTCATAGAGCTAAAGTTGATGCCATTGAAAAAATGTCGTGTCCTAAAGATATCAAAGGTATAAGTTTTCTTGGTGCTGGTTTCTATAGGAGATTTATTAAAGACTTCTCTAAAATTTCTAGGCCTCTCACTAATGTCTTGCAAAAAGATGTTCCATTTGTTTTTGATGATGATTGTGTAGAAGCATTTGAAATACTTAAGAAAGTCTTAATTTCTGCACCTATTGTTCAACCACCTGATTGGAACCTACCCTTTGAAATTATGGCTGATGCTAGTGATTATGCTGTTGGTGCTGTTCTAGGACAAAGAGTTGATAAGAAATTGAATGTTATTCATTATGCTAGTAAAACCCTAGATAATGCTCAAAGAAATTAGCTACCGCTGAAAAATAATTTTTAGCAGTTGTCTTTGCTTGTGATAAGTTCAGATCTTATATTGTTGATTCCAAAGTAACAGTTGACGCTGGTCATGCTGCTATTTAATATCTTATGGAAAAGAAAGATGCTAAACCTAGACTTATTAGATGGGTTCTCTTGCCACAGGAATTTGACTTGCATATAATTGATAGAAACGGTGTTGATAACCCCATAGTAGATAACTTGTCTAGGTTAGAAAATATTCTTGATGACCCATTACCTATTGATGATAGCTTTCCTGATGAACAATTAGGTGTCATAAATGCTTCACGTAGTGCTCCATCGTATGCTAATTATGCTAATTATATTGTTGCTAAATTTATACCACCTAGTTTCACATACTAGCAAAAGAACAAGTTTTCTATGATTTTAGACATTACTTCTGGGATGACCCACACCTTTATAAAGAAGCAGTCACTACTAGAAAAAGGGCTATAGATGGGATTGACACTAATGGCGCACCAGACAGGTGGTGCGCCATTAGTATATACTAATGGCGCACCACCTTCTGGTACACCATTAGTGTTGAAACTACTAATGGCGCACCTGGCCCAAGGTGCGCCATTAGTATCAATTTTTTTTGAACTAGTGCGCCTGTCCAAACATACTAATGGCGCATCCAGACGAAGTGCGCCATTACTAGTTGTAACTAGTAATGGCGTACCTGTCGGAAAGTGCGCCACTAATGTTGTTTTTTATTATATTTTTATTCCCTTTTTTTTGCAAAACTACTAATGGCGCACTTTTCCACCGTGCGCCATTACTAGTTTAAACTAGTAATGGCGCACTCTGGAGCAGTGCGCCATTAGTATGTTTTTTTTTGCAAAACTACTAGTAGATGGTGTTATTAGACGTTGTGTACCTAAGCATGAACATGAACAAATCCTACGCAAGTGTCACTCCGAGGCCTATTGAGGACACCATGCTGGAGATAGAACTGCACACAAGGTATTACAATCTGGTTTTTATTGGCCTACTCTCTTCAAGGATGCTCGTAAGTTTGTTTTGTCTTGTGATGAATGTCAAAGAATTGGTAATATTAGTAGACGTCAGGAAGAAGAAGACTACAAACCGAAGGGCGAGGAAGAGACAAGTTCCGATGAAGAGGAAGTCCCTCTACCCCAACCTGGGGACATGCACGTGGAGTTCATAATGTCAAGTCTCCCTGATAATGCAAAGAAACCTAAAATCGAGTTTATCCCTTTTCATATTTTGGAGGAGAACAAGCAAGAATTATTCAAAAAGATATTAGTACTAGGGCAGGAGATCGATGACCTGAAGGAGGAAAATTCCATTCTTAAGCATAAGCTGAGGAAGAAGGGCAAGATTTCAACACCATCAACTACATCATCACCACCTCCGAAGAAAGAGATCTAAACACATGGGTATGGGCACTCCCCTTGGCTTGTGCCAAGCTTGGGGGAGGTGCCCCGGTATCGTATCACCTTCACGACTTTACCTTTATCGTTTTTCGTAGTTTGATCATTTTGGTTACATCTTGATCTAGTAGAACAAAAGTTTTAGTATGATTTAGTCTTTGAGTCTCGCTTTGTGATCTATCTATGTACTCGAGCCCATGCGTTATATAATAAAGAGTAGTTTCGATTTAAGGGCTTTGCTTTCTTGCTATGATCTTGAGGGGAAGAAATAGAATAAAAGAAGTAAAAAGATCATATGATGATAGAGAGTGATGACTTCACATATAAAGAGTATGATGAATAAAATTTGTTGAGAGTTGACAAACATAGTTTTAGTCATTGTTGCAATTAATAGGAAGTAATAAGGAAAGAGAGGTTTGCATATAAATACATTGTCTTGTACATCTTTTGTTATTGTGAGCACTCATTAAAATATGACATGCTAAAAAGTTGATGTTGGACAAGTAACACAACATAATGCGTTATGTTTTCTTATATCAGAATAGAAGTTATATTGTCATGGATCCTCCAACATCTTGAGCTTGCTTTCCCACCTATTCTTGCCAAATCTTTTGCACAAAGTAGATATACGAATTGTGCATCCTAATATCCCTTAAACCAATTTTGTCGTGAGAGTCCACCATACCAACCTATGGATTGAATAAGATCCTCCAAGTAAGTTGTCATCGGTGCAAGCAATAAAAAATGTTCTTTAAATATGTATGATCTTTTAGTGTGATGAAAATAATCTTTATACGAACTTGTGATATGGAAGAAATAAAAGCGACGAACTCCATAATAAAGTTCTTTATCACAAGCGGCAATAGAAAGGGACCTTCTTTTGCATTAAGATTTTGTGCATCCAACCATAAAAGCGCATGACAACCTTTGCTTCCTTCTGCAAAGGGCCTATCTTTTACCTTTACCCACTACCCTTATACAAGAGTCATGGTGAACTTCACTTTTCCTTTTTACACTTTTTCTTTTTGGAAAGCACTATATGTTGGGGAAAGATCCAGATATATACACCCACTCGGATGTAGGTTATTGTCAGGGTAGAAAAACAGGGGTGTATGTTTCCGCTGACTTGTGTACGTGCAACAGTTCCCCTTCACGGCAGTGCTAAGTCTCCAAGACAAGGCCAAGAAGAAGAGATAGCTCTTTGAGGAATCAAAGGGTGGATGAAGAAGACCAATACAAACCAAAGGAGCGAGATATCACTAAGGAAAAACCTCCCTTGCCTGGTAGGCGAGCCCGGTCAGGTCGAGGCCGCACCAAAGACAAGTCTGAAGACTCCCCCGGCAGGCTTGCCGGGGACGCCAACCACGCCAAGGCGCCACCGCTCCACCGCACAAAAACTCAAGGCACTTATCACTGCGGTGTCGAGCCCCCAAGTGATTAAGTGGCTGTTGTCTGGCACATGGCAGCCATTTGAGAAGAAGATCCACCGTGCTTGACACCCGTCCTAAGGCATGTCAGGCGGACAAGGCGAGAGACAACTAAGGTAGCACAAGGCTTGCCGGGCTACTCTAATGATGTGACACTAAGCGGTGCATTTAATGCGCCCTATCATGTCTGCAGAGTTACGTATGATAGCACTGTTTGCTGTCTGATCAGTGCGTAATGACCACTTTGCCATTATGGCGACCCCTTCACCTATAAAAGGAGGGCCGTGGCAACCTTAGAAAGGATTCAGACCCTTGTACACTCGTACATGCACAGCTTCCCTCGTCCCAAAGTGACCTTGTCAGGCTTGGGTGCTGAGTCTCCACTACGGTCCTCTCATCAGTCCAGCAAAGCAGGAGTAGGGTTTTACTCCTCACGGCGGCCCGAACCTAGGTAAAAACTGCCTGAGTCATCGCAGCCATGCTGTTCTATGGCCTCCGCTCTTTGTGCAATGTGCCCTTCCCCCTTGACGAACAACAAAGGGGTCGATGGCCCCATAGGCGGTCGTGTTGTGCCACGACATCTTTGGTGTGCCAGGTAGGGGGAAAGGGCATGCGTGAACCCAAGGTTATAAGCAGTGCATCAATCTTCATCATTGTTTTCTTCATCGACGACTTCATCATCTATGGCGCCCAAGAAAGAATTCGATGTAGCAGCTCGGGAAAGAAGCGACCTCTCTCCTTCGCCCGCCCTGTCCAATTCCCGTTATCTGTCTTCACCACGGCTATGGAAGCGGCAAGAGCAAGGGATGCCAATTGCGTGACGACCTCGAATAGTTTAGGCAGCATGGTCACCGTGCGAGCCCTGCTTGGAAAAAGGGGCAACGTAATAAGGTACATGGTTTCCCTTTCCACCACTTCACTTGTCGATGATCGAGCAACACTAGGTTCTAGCATCATCAACGTCGATGAGCCCGCGTGAAACTCAGTCCAACATTTGCCCTGCTAAGGGAAAATCCGGAGTAAATTGCCGGTGCAAATCCGTTTATTGATGCCCCAGCGGGCATGCTCCAGCGAGGCCTTCCGCGTGAGCGTGGATTTTGTGCCGACCGCCATAAGATCGTCAAGAGTGTAAGGGGAAGGGGAAAGAAACTGGCCCTACCTTTCACCATTTCTCATTGCCCGCAAGAGATTTGTGATCCCCTCTGGTCCTTGCCGGGGATCTGGAAACGACAAACATAATGCCATTCTCCCAAGGCATCCAAACGCGGAGAAAGATTGCAGTAGAAAAAGAAGAGAAGCATGGACGAAAGCTATGTCAACATGTCCGATTGATTTTCTCTCCAGAGTTTGCATTTTCTTTTCCCTCGGGCAATCAATGCTTTTCGTATGGTTAGATCTTTACGTGTAATGGTACATTGTTGTCTTTTTCTGCACGCCCCTTTGTTTCGAGCCTGCTCAACGAAGTAGGCGGCTGCGTCAAATACTCCTAAGGAAAAACCTGCCGGGACATGTCCTCGCCAGCTGAATGCTAAGGACCCGCTCCTCATAGCAATCGCGGTAGCATTTTACCGGCGGGCAACCAGAATGCACAAAAAGAGAACTAACCATAGGGACATCCATGGATAAAACGCAAGAGGGATGACATGCACTTGAGAATTAATTAAAATATCAGTTCAGTACAAATAAAAGTGGTACGAGATCTAACACAAGACATGCATAATGTTTTGTTACAGGACAACACGACGACACAAATGATTCAGGGCCATGCTTGATGGACTTATGGAGCCCTGGGACAGAGAGGACCTTATCGGCAAAGGGGGCAGCCTTCTCCTCGGCAGTAGAAGCATCTGCGCCTACTGGCAACTTCCTAAAGCCATTGGCGAGGTTGAGGTCCCGGTGGTGGTAGGCGATGTTGCTCAGGACCATGAAGTGGGCATTGCGGGCAAGCTTCTAGGATTCGCTTGCGAAACGAGCAGCTCTTCCTTCTTGGCGTGACTTCAGCCTTTCAATCAGTTCATTAAAGAAGACCCCTAGATTGATGCTTGGGACCTCATGCCTTCCAACTGAGAAGAATGGTCCCTCCATGCCCCTCGTTACAACTTGGACAGTGAGGCACTCAGCGATGTCGACCAGGCTCTTGATCCAAAGATCACCCTGCTCTGATTGGTTAGCCAGCTTGTCCTTTGAATCCTTTTGGAGGGTCCTTATGTTCTCAAAGTCATTCATCAGCTGCTTCTCACGAACACCGACGGACTCGGCCGGGCTTTACAGAGTGCCAATCCTTGCCTTCATGTCCATAATGCTGCCATTGGCAGTATCAATGTCCTGGCTCTTGGAGGAGAGCTGCGTTTGCACCTCTTTCAGAAAGATATGTGCCTTCCACGCTTCCTCCTTGAGAGCCGCAGTTTCCTTGGTGCTCCTGGAAAGCTCCTCCTTCAGTTTGGCCACCTGTTGGTCGAGGTTGCCTTTGGCCGTGGATGCAGTGGCAAGGTCATCGGCAATCTTCTTCAACTGAGCAGCAGAATCGGTAGACAGCACGTCAAGGGTCACCTTGTGCTTGTCCTCCAGCTCCTTGGTCCGTTCCTGGACCAGGGCCTCTAGTTCCTTGTCCTTACTGCGAAGGGCGTCCTCGAGGTTCTCTTCCCGGGAGGAGATAACTGAAAGCACAAGTGCTCCCTCGGTGATTTTGGTAATTAATGTCAACATATCTCTTGTTGGACTAACACTTTTACCTAGTATGTTTCAAACAAGTTCAACAAATGAAGTGGCATGGACTAAAGGATGTGGAACCCCTTCAAGATGCTAAGGACAAAGGATTGTCTCAAGCTCCAAGATCAAGACTCTACATTTTATACTTTAAGTGATCCAGTATCACATTGAGTCTATAGGAAAAGCCAATACTATCAAGAGGGGATGAGGTGTTGCTTAATAGCTTGCTTGCTCAAAATGCTTAGTGATATGCTCCAAAGCCCTCAACTACTTTCTCACATCCACATATGTCCTAAACCAAAAGTCTAACTCGGCCCTACCGATTCTTTCTATCCGGCGCCACCGAGTTCAGATGTCTTAGCCACTACCACAAACCCTAGGCAAATCGGTCTCACCGATAGGGATCTCGGTCTCACCGAGATGGGATTGTAATCTCTCTGTGTATGTACATTACCAAAATCGGTCTCACCAAGTTTGAGTAATCGGTATTACCGAGATTATAATGCAAACTCTTAGGTTAGGTTATTACCAAAATCGGTCCCACCGAGTTTGTGTAATCGGTCAAACCGAGTTTGCATGACCAACTCTCTGGTTAGCTTATTAACAAAATCGGTCCCACCGAGTTTGTGTAATCGGTCTCACCGAGATTACGTTATGCCCTAACCCTAACCATATCGGTCCTACCGAGTTGCATGTCGGTCCCACCGAAAATCCTAACGGTCACTAGATTTGTTGAATCGGTCCAACCGAGTTTCTCAATTCGGTCCCACCGAGTTTGGCAAGTTGTGTGTAACGGTTAGATTTTTTGTGGAGGCTATATATACCCCTACACCCACTCTTCATTCGTGGAGAGAGCCATCAGAATGAACCTACACTTCCAGCATACATTTTCTGAGAGAGAACCACCTACACTTGTGTTGAGGCCAAGATATTCCATTCCTACCATATGAATCTTGATCTCTAGCCTTCCCCAAGTTGCTTTCCACTCAAATCTTCTTTCCACCAAATCCAAATCATGTGAGAGAGAGTTGAGTGTTGAGGAGACTATCATTTAAAGCACAAGAGCAAGGAGATCATCATCAACACACCATTTGTTACTTCTTGGAGAGTGGTGTCTCCTAGATTCGCTAGGTGTCACTTGGGAGCCTCCGACAAGACTGTGGAGTTGAACCAAGGAGTTTGTAAGGGCAAGGAGATCGCCTACTTCGTGAAGATCTACCGCTAGTGAGGCAAGTCCTTCATGGGCGACGGCCATGGTGGGATAGACAAGGTTGATTCTTCGTGGACCCTTCGATGGTGGAGCCCTCCGTGGACTCGCGCAACCGTTACCATTCGTGGGTTGAAGTTTCCATCAATGCGGATGTACGATAGCACCACCTATCGGAACCACAACAAAAACATCTGTGTGTCCAATTGCATTTGAATCCTCCAATCCCATCCCTTTGCATTCTCGCAAGTTGCATGCTTTACTTGACGCTGCTCATATACTCTTTGCATGCTTGCTTGTTATGTATTGTGAGTATTAAACTTGTGCCTAAACTGCACTTAAACTTAAACAAGTTAAAAACTGCAACTTTTGGTAGTTAGTGTCTAATCACCCCCCCTCTAGACACCTCTTCTCGATCCTTTCAATTGGTATCAGACCTTTGGTCTCCATTGCTTTGGTTTAAACACCATTGGAGGAAGATGGATGAGTCTACAATTGGGAGTCTTAGACAGAGAGTGCCTATACTTGATGGAGAGTACTTTCATGAGTGGAAAAATGAGATGCTTGTGATTTTCAGTCAATATCATTTGAACAAGTACATTGCTAGCCCTTGTGCACCTCATGTTGATCCTATGCATCCTACCCTTGATGAGTTAATTGACATGATTCGCAATCTTAGAACTGTTGAACTTATCACTAGAGGCTTGCCTAGGAACATGATTGGATGTTTGCCTACTCTTAAGTGTGCCTACACCATATGGAAATTTCTTGAAGAACATTTTCCAAATTATTCCTTGAAAAATCTAGATGAAATTCTCCATAAGTCTATTGCCTTAAGTAAGATGAATTCCAGTGATCCTTTGTTTGGTGATTGTCTATTGGAGCTTACAAACCTTATGCGTGCCAAAGGAGATGTTGGAATTATTAGTGATATCATTTCCGAAGCCATAAAAAATCATAAACAATATCATTGTCAAACTCACTGTAACGTCACCCTCTCTAGGATTTGATCCACCACATGACGATGTTGAACATGGATACTATGATGAGGATGATGTAGTGACTTTGATCTTGATGATGCAATGAGACACTTTGGTCTTATGGCAAATCTTCGGGGATATATGGCAGGAGGAAAGGAATGGGTGCTTGACAGTGGATGTACCGATCACATGACCGGAGATAAAGATATGTTTCGTGAGCTTGCTCAAAACGATGGTCCTCAAAAGTATGTCACTTTTGTGATAACTCAAAGGGTAAGGTGGTTGGCCTCGGTAAGGTGGCCATATCACATGATAGCTCCATACAAAATGTCATGCTCGTTGAATCTCTTGGATACAATTTACTTTTAGTTTCTAGACTTGCTGATTTCGGCTTCAATGTCCTATTTACTGAAGTAGATTGCCAAGTGTTTCATAGAGATAATCATAAAACGGTCTTTCCGGTGTATGTAGAGGTGATCTATACATTGTTAATTTCATAAAAAGGTTCAACCTAGAACTTGCTTTATTGCTAAATCTTCTAAAGGTTGGCTATGGCATAGACGATTAGGTCATGTTGGCATGCGGAACCTTGACAAGCTTATTAAAGGAAATCATATCCTTGGCGTTAATGATGTCATATTTGATAAGGATAGACTTTGCAGCGCTTGTCAAGCAGGTAAACAGGTTGGAGGGAGGCATCCCGTGAAGAACATCATGACCACAAGGAGGCCACTCGAGCTACTTCACATGGATCTTTTTGGTCCCAACGCTTACAAAAGTCTTGGTGGAAATTCTCTTGGTCTAGTTATAGTTCATGATTTTTTAAGATTTACGTGGGTGTTCTTTCTTGATGATAAATCGCAGGTTCAAAAGATCTTCAAAAACTTCGCTAGGAAGGCCCAAAATCAATTTGAAGTGAAGATCAAGAAGGTTCGCAGCGACAACGGAACGGAGTTCAAGAACGCAAATGTGTATACCTTTCTTGACAAAGAAGGTATTTCACACGAGTTCTCGGCTACGTACACACCTCAACAAAATGGAGTTGTTGAGAGGAAGAACCGGACGCTCATCAAAATGGCGAGAACAATGCTTGAAGAGTACAAGACGCCGAAGCATTTTTGGGCGGAAGCGGTTGAGACAGATTGTCATGCAACAAATCTCTTGTATCTTCACAAGCTACTCGGCAATACGGCATACGAGCTCCTCACTAGTAACAAACCCCAAGTTGGATACTTTCGAGTATTTGGCTCAAAGTGCTACATTCTTGATAAGCATCATCATTCTAAATTTGCTCCTAAGTCTCATGAAGGTTTCCTACTTGGTTATGGCTCAAAATCTCACACATACTGTGTCTACAACAATTTCACCTGAAAGGTTGAAGAAACGATAGATGTGAAGTTTGATGAATCTAACGGCTCGCAAGTAGAGCAATTGCCAATTGATGTAGGAGACAAAGACCCCTCAGAAGCAATTCAAGACTTGTCTATTGGCAAGATTCGTCCAACGGAGGTGAAGGAGAGTACTTCGTCTGTCCAAGTGGAAGCTTCTACCTCACGACAAGGTGAACCAAGAGCTGATATGGAAGCATCCACAAGTGGGACACACCAAGATGAAGAAAACGAGGAAGTGCACCAAGATGAATGCCAACAACCTCCTTCTCCACCACGACAAGAGAAAGACAACGCCAACAATGAAGAAGGCCAAGAAGAAGAACAAGATGAAGAAGATGTTCAACCAAGACCCAAGCAAAAGCTTTCACGAGTTCGAGAAAGAATTGCTAAAGACCACCCCATTGAGCAAATCAACAAAGATATCCAAACCGAGAGAATCACTCGCTCTAAAACTCGTTTAGCTAACTTTGGTGAACACTATTCATTCATCTCCAGCATTGAACCTATGAAGGTTGAAGAAGCATTGGAAGATCCGGATTGGATAAACGCTATGCATGAAGAGCTACACAACTTTGATAGAAATCAAGTTTGGACATTGGTTGAGAAGCCCGACAACAACCACAACATCATCGGTACCAAATGGGTGTTTCGCAACAAGCAAGATGAAGATGGACAAGTACTTCGCAACAAAGCACGTCTCGTCGCCCAAGGCTACACACAAGTCGAAGGTATGGACTATGGTGAGACTTATGCTCCCGTTGCTAGACTTGAGTTCATTCACATCTTACTTGCCTATGCTAATCACCATGATATCACCTTGTACCAAATGGACATTAAAAGTGCTTTTTCTAAATGGTGAAATAGAGGAGGAAGTTTATGTTAAACAACCTCCCGGCTTTGTTAATCCTAAGAAACCTGATCATGTTTACAAACTGCACAAAGCTCTTTATGGTCTTAAACAAGCTCCTAGAGCGTGGTATAAATGCTTGACCAAGTTCCTTATTGAAAAAGGCTTTGAAATTGGAAAAATAGATTCTACTCTTTTTACTAAAAGGGTCATGGAGAACTATTTGTATGCCAAATCTATGTTGATGATATTATATTTGGTTCTACTAACCCTCATTTTAGTGAAAAGTTTGGAAAGCTAATGTCGGAGAAGTTTGAGATGTCTATGTTGAGTGAACTCAAATTCTTTCTTGGTTTGCAAATCAAGCAAACTAAGGAAGGTACCTTTGTCTCTCAAACAAAGTACACCAAGGACTTATTCAAGAAGTTCAATATGCAAGAATGCAAAGGTATGACTACACCCATGCCTACTAGTGGACATCTTGATTTGACCAAAGATGGTGAACCGGTTGATCAAAAGGTTTATCGCTCTATGATCGGTTCATTGTTATATCTATGTGCTTCACGTCCCAATATCATGCTAAGTGTGTGCATGTGTGCACGATATCAAGCTGCTCCTAAAGAATGTCATCTTAAGGCCGTGAAAAGGATAGTGAGATACTTAATCCATACACCAAATTTTGGCATTTGGTATCCTAAGAGTGCCTCTTTCGATCTTGTTGGCTACTCCGACTCGGACTATGCTGGTGACAAGGTTGATAGAAAGTCCACTTCAGGTACTTGTCAATTTCTTGGTAGATCTCTTGTATCTTGGTCTTCCAAAAACAAAACTTGGTATCCTTGTCCACCACCGAAGCGGAATACATTGCCGCTGGTTCATGTTGTGCTCAATTACTTTGGATGACCCAAACTCTTAAATATTATGGGATATATGTGAAACATGTTCCATTACTTTGTGACAATGAAAGTGCTATCAAGATTGCTCACAATCCCGTGCAACACTCTCGAACTAAGCATATTGAAGTTGGTCATCATTTCATTCGAGATCATGTTGCCAAAGGGGACATTAATCTTAAGCATGTTCGTACCGAAAAGCAATTAGCGGATATATTCACTAAACCACTTGATGAGAAAGTGTTTTGCAGGTTAAGAGGTGAATTTAACATCATTGATGCTTCAAACTTGGAGTAGGAACTCCATTGGATACATGCAAGACATGAGCTTATGACTAATCATTGATATTTCTCTTATGATGACTATCTTATGTCTTGGATATATTTGCATCTTGCATGTTATCTAACCCTTGTAGGTACTTGGATGGATCTAAATCTATGAGATTGCAACTCACTCACATCTTGAGAAATCTCTACATCACCAAGTCTCTACATAATGGTGGTTGAAGACAAGGAAGCACGAAACCATTCAAACATATCCTTTGACAAATTCTATGTTGAGTTTCATGATTGTCATTTTGGATACACAAGTGCTCTTCCTTGCAAAAAAACCCATGTAGGTAGATGAACTCAAATTCCAAGTGGTGCTCCCAACACTTGATGAGCTACATTAACCTTGAGCAACCCACACAAGTTCAACTACATGATCACAAACACCACCACCACCCAAGGTATGTTATTCCATCTTAGAGAAGCTTTACTCCAAGTCATGAGTCAAAGCAACTCGACAAGATGTGAATACATCAAGATGCTTCAACAAAAAATGGTAACCCCATTTTGAGCTTAAACGATGAGTATGACCTATGATCAAGTGATCTCACTTGAATCCTAAGTCAATATACTCTAACATAGGTGACTTTGTCGCCGACCATCTCTAGATGAAGTTTTCTTGTGTTCTTTTTGTGATCTTGCATTTGTCTCATGCATATTTGTTTCCCCTCATGCATATTTGTTTCCCCTTTCAAAAAAAACCTCATCTAGATTTCTTTTCATTTCTATTTGTTCTGCATTCCCTGCATCAAATTCATTGCAAATCTTTCAGTTAATTCCTTGCAAATCCTTGTGAGATCTTACTTGTCTAGTGAGCTGAGGTGACAAGTGTTTTCTCTGTGATGAACTCGGTCACACCGGTTTCTTGTTTTTGGTCTAACCGAATTCTTTCGGTGCAACCGAAGCATACCACTCGGTGCCACTGATTTCACTATAGGAAAAACATTTTGCCATTTTTTCCTGCATTACTTTTGATCTAGCTCCATTCAATGAATCTTGTCCTCTACAAGCATCACATTTACCTTAGTGATTTGTGCTGTGACTCAAAGACCAAACCCATTCACGACAAATTCCAGAAGGCCCTTCTTGGAAATTGATGTCAAAGGGGGAGAGAGAGATCACATCAAAGCTTAATCATATTCTAGGGGGAGAGAATACTCAAGGAGAGAGTAATCTTCAAGGATCCCAGATGCTTGGTGTTCAAGAGGAGAGATGCCACATGTCTTCTTGAGGGGAAAGACATGTTAATATGTGCTTATTTGCATTAGCTCTGTTCAATTGTTTCGTTGAGCTCTGATTTTCTGTTCCCTATCTTCTCCCAGTATCCCATGCTAGATTCAGGGGGAGCAAGACATCTAAGGGAAAGGAATTCTTTAAATTCATTGCACATCTTTACCTTTGGGGACATGTATATATCAAATGTGGTACTTAGTACTCACTCTACATGTCATCCCAGTCTTGGTACTCTTGAGGTTTCTTTCTGTTTGCTCTGGCTAGTAAGTGCATCTGTGTTATCTAACCTTATTTTCACAGGTTCATTCCATCCTAAGCCAACTCAAGACCACAAGGTAAGTATATGCATCACAATCATGTGTATGAGGAATTCTTGCTGATGTACATATTGTTTGCATGAAGGTACATTTCCCATACTCACATCTTTTGCTCTAATGCAAATAGCCAAGTTACATGTAACACATTTCCTACTCTATCATGCTTACGCATTCACATGCTGCTATATTCCATATTCACATGATTGCATACATGTAGGGGGAGCCTATGCATGTTACATGTCTTTCCAAAGCTTTACTTGCTATTCTCTATATCTTTATCTAAAGCTTTGATGTACGTTGTCATCAATTACCAAAAAGGGGGAGATTGAAAGCACAAGTGCTCCCTGGGTGATTTTGGTAATTAATGTCAACATATCTCTTGTTGGACTAACACTTTTACCTAGTATGTTTCAGACAAGTTCAACAAATGAAGTGGCATGGACAAAGGGATGTGGAACCCCTTCAAGATGCTAAGGACAAAGGATTGGCTCAAGCTCCAAGATCAAGACTCTACATTTTCTACTTTAAGTGATCCAAGATCACAATGAGTCTATAGGAAAAGCTAATACTATCAAGAGGGGATGAGGTGTTGCTTAATGGCTTGCTTGCTCAAAATGTCTAGTTATATGCTCCAAAGCCCTCAACTACTTTCTCACGTCCACATATGTCCTAAACCAAAAGTCTAACTCGGCCCTACCGATTCTTTCTATCCGGCGCCACCGAGTTCAGATGTCTTAGCCACTGCCACAAACCCTAGGCAAATCGGTCTCACCGATAGGGATCTCGGTCTCACCGAGATGGGATTGTAATCTCTCTGTGTATGTCCATTACCAAAATCGGTCTCACCAAGTTTGAGTAATCGGTACTCCTGAGATTACAATGCAAACTCTCTGGTTAGCTTATTACCAAAATTGGTCCCACCGAGTTTGTGTAATCGGTCAAACCGAGTTTGCCTGACCAACTCTCTGGTTAGCTTATTACCAAAATTGGTCCCACCGAGTTTGTGTAATCGGTCTCACCGATATTAGTTATGCCCTAACCCTAACCATATCGGTCCTACCGAGTTGCATGTCGGTCCCACCGAAAATCCTAACGGTTACTAGATTTGTTGAATCGGTCCAACCGAATTTCTCAATTTGGTCCCACCGAGTTTGGAAAGTTGTGTGTAACAGTTAGATTTTGTGTGGAGGCTATATATACCCCTCCACCCACTCTTCATTCATGGAGAGAGCCATCAGAATGAACATACAGTTCCAGCATACATTTTCTGAGAGAGAACCACCTACACTTGTGTTGAGGCCAAGATATTCCATTCCTACCATATGAATCTTGATCTCTAGCCTTCCCCAAGTTGCTTTCCACTCAAATCTTCTTTCCACCAAATCCAAATCCTGTGAGAGAGAGTTGAGTGTTGGGGAGACTATCATTTGAATCACAAGAGCAAGGAGTTCATCATCAACACACCATTTGTTACTTCTTGGAGAGTGGTGTCTCCTAGATTGGCTAGGTGTCACTTGGGAGCCTCCGACAAGACTGTGGAGTTGAACCAAGGAGTTTGTAAGGGAAAGGAGATCGCCTACTTCGTGAAGATCTACCGCTAGTGAAGCAAGTCCTTCGTGGGCGACGGGCATGGTGGGATAGACAAGGTTACTTCTTCGTGGACCCTTCATGGGTGGAGCCCTCCGTGGACTCGCGCAACCGTTACCCTTCGTGGGTTGAAGTCTCCATTAACGTGGATGTATGATAGCACCACCTATCGGAACCACGACAAAAACATCCATGTCTCCAATTGCGTTTGAATCCTCCAATCCTATCCCTTTACATTCTCGCAAGTTGCAAGCTTTACTTTCCGCTGCTCATATACTCTTTGCATGCTTGCTTGTTATGTATTGTGTGTGTTAAACTTGTGCCTAAACTCCACTTAAACTTAAAGAAGTTAAAAACTGCAACTTTTGGTACTTAGTGTCTAATCACCCCCCTCTAGACACCTCTTCTCGATCCTTTCAATGACCTTGTCCTTGGAGTCCAAGAGTCCTATGTGATACGTCTCCAACGTATCTATAATTTTTGATTGCTCCATGCTATATTATCTACTGTTTTAGGCAATATTGGGCTTTATTATCCACTTTTATATTATTTTTGGGACTAACCTATTAACCGGAGGCCCAACCCAGATTTGTTGTTTTATGCCTATTTCAGTGTTTCGAGGAAAAGGAATATCAGACGGAGTCAAAATGGAATGAAATCAACTGGAGAAGTTATTTTTGGAAGGAAACCCACCTGATGGATTTGGACCCCCCATCAGAAGATACGGGAGGTTCTCACGAGGGTGGGGGCGCGCCCACCCCCCTAGCGTGTGCCCCCTGCCTCGTGGGGCCCCCGTAGCTCCACCGACGTACCCCTTGCACCCATATATACCTACGTACCCTAAAACTTCCAGAACAAAAGATAGATCAGGAGTTCCGCCGCCGCAAGCCTCTGTAGCCACCAAAAACCTCTCGGGAGCCTGTTCCGGCGCCCTGCCGGAGGGGGATCCCATCACCGATGGCCATCTTCATCATCCCGGTGCTATCCATGACAAGGAGGGAGTAGTTCACCCTCGGGGCTGAGGGTATGTACCAGTAGCTATGTGTTTGATCTCTCTCTCGTGTTCCTCTACGACACGATCTTGATGTATCCCGAGCTTTGCTATTGTAGGTGGATCTTATGATTTTTCTCCCCCTCTACTCTCTTGTGATGAATTGAGTTTCCCCTTTGAAGTTATCTTATCGGATTGAGTCTTTTATGAGAACACTTGATGTATGTCTTGCCGTGATTATCTGTGGTGACAATGGGATATCATGTGCCACTTGATGTATGTTTTGGTGATCAACTTGCGGGTTTCGTGACATTGGGAACCTATGCATAGGGGTTGGCACACGTTTTTGACTCTCTGGTAGAAACTTTGGGGCACTCTTTGAAGTACTTTTATGTTGGTTGGATGAATCTGAGATTGTGTGATGCATATCATATAATCATGCCCACGGATACTTGAGGTGACAATGGAGTATCTAGGTGACATTAGGGTTTTGGTTGATTTGTGTCTTAAGGTGTTATTCTAGTACGAACTCTTTTATAGATCGATCCGAAAGAATAACTTTGAGGTGGTTTCATACCCTACCATAATCTCTACGTTTGTTCTCCCCTATTAGTGGCTTTGGAGTGACTCTTTATTGCATGTTGCGGGCTTGTTATATGACCTATCTATGTTATTATTGTTGAGAGAACTTGCACTAGTTTAAGTATGAACCCTAGGCCTTGTTTCCTATCATTGCAATACCGTTTACGCTCACTTTTATCATTAGTTACCTTGCTGTTTTTATTATTTCAGATTACAAATACCTTTATCTACCATCCATATTGCACTTGTATCACCATCTCTTCGCCGAACTAGTGCACCTATACAATTTACCATTGTATTGGGTGTGTTGGGGACACAAGAGACTCTTTGCTATTTGGTTGCAGGGTTGTTTGAGAGAGACCATCTTCATCCTACGCCTCCTACGAATTGATAAACCTTAGGTCATCCACTTGAGGGAAATTTGCTACTGTCCTACAAACCTGTGCACTTGCAGGCCCAACAACATCTACAAGAAGAAGGTTGTGTAGTAGACATCAAGCTCTTTTCTGGCGCCGTTGCCGGGGAGGTGAGTGCTTGAAGGTATATCTTTAGATCTTGCAATCAAATATTTTTGTTTCTTATTTTAGCACTAGTCTAGCTTATAAAAGAAAACTACAAAAAAATGGAGTTGAGTTTGTCTCATACGCTTCATCTTTTTAATATCTTTCGTGAGTATGATGGAAAGGAAAATTGTGCCAAAGTGTTAGAAGAAGAATGCTATGAAATGTTTGGCACTAAATATTTATATGATGATCATGATTGCAATGTTGTTAGTATGAATTCCTTGAATATCCATGATGCTAATGATATGCAAAGCCACAAGCTTGGGGAAGCTATGTTTGATGAAGATGATATTTTTTGTCCCCCAAGCTTTGGTGAGCAAATTTACCATGATGAAAGCGTGCCTCCTATCTATGATGATTATTGTGATGACACGTATGCCTTAAATAATAATGATAACCATGAAACTTGTCATCTTGATCTTAATATTCAATCACATGGTAGTTATTTTGTTGAGTTTGCTCCCATTACTATTCATGAGAAGAATTTTGCTTATGTGGAGAGTAGTAAATTTTCTATGCTTGTAGATCATGAAAAGAATGCTTTAGGTGCTGGTTATATTGTTGAATTCATTCATTATGCTACTAAAAATTATTATGAGGGAGGAACATATGCTTGTAGGAATTGCAATAATATCAAGTTTCCTCTCTATGTGCTTAAAATCTTGAAGCTATGCTTGTTTTACCTTCCTATGCTTGTTGATTATTGTTCCCATAAGTTGTTTGCTCACAAAATCCCTATGCATAGGAAGTGGGTTAGACTTAAAAGTGCTAGTCATATGCTTCATGATGCTCCCGTTATGTTTCAATTCTGATCTTTTATGTGAGCATCATTGTCATCATCATGCCTAGCTAGAAAGGCATTAAAGAAAAGCGCTTGTTGGGGAGACAACCCAATACTTATCCTTACTGTTTTTGTGTGTTCACATGATTATGCTACTGTAGTAATCATGTTTTACAGCTTTTGTTTCAATAAAGTGCCAAGTAAGACCTTTAGGATAGCTTACGGTGATAGTTGTGTTGATCTTGCTGAAAATCAGAAACTTTTGCACCCAGTATATTAGGTTTTCTAATTCACAGAAACGTGCTTCTGATCTGATTCTTTTTGCTCTGGATTGGTACACGAATTTCTTAGGACTTTTTAATTTGGTAGGATTTTTGGAGTTCCAGAAGTATACGTTTGATACAGATTACTACAAATTGTTCCGTTTTTGACAGATTCTGTTTTCTATGTGTTGTTTGCTTATTTTGATGAATCTATGAGTAGTATCGGAGGGTATGAACCATAGATAAGTTGGAATACAGTAGATATTACACCTATATGAATTTAGAATGATTTCATTACGTTACCTAAGTGGTGGTTTTATTTTCTTATACTAACGGAGCTTACGAGTTTTCTGTTGAGTTTTCTGTTGTGGAGTTTTCAAGTTTTGGGTAGAGATTCGATGGATTATGGAATAAGGAGTGGCAAGAGCCAAAGCTTGGGGATGCCCAAGGCACCCCAAGGTAATATTCAAGAATAGCCAAAAGCCTAAGCTTGGGGATGCCCCGGATGGCATCCCCTCTTTCGTCTTCGTTCATCGGTAACTTTACTTGGAGCTATATTTTTATTCACCACATGATATGTGTTTTGCGTTCTACGCTTCCCAATTCTTCTCACAGGAGCGTCATTTTATTTTGTTAGTATTTGGTTGCTGTCATTTAGAATAATGTTTTGCATATTTAGTTCCAATAAAGAAGTCAAGGATAGCCTTTGCCATGCTTATTTTGCTAGTATACATGTTGCTGTTTGAAAAACAGAAAGTTTACCGCTGTTGCAAAAATCCCCTAGAAAAGTAAGAGAGTGGTATAATGTTGAATCTTTTTGCATATTGAGCTCTGATAAATTTATTACAGTGGGAATTTTAGTTCATAATTTTTGGAGTCAGGGAAGTATTGATAGTCTTGCATTCTTTACAGACTGTACTGTTTTGGCAGATTGCTGTTATGTTTGCGTTGTTTGCATATGTTTGCTTGTTTAATGATTCTATTTGAGGATAGGAGTATTAAATAGGCAGAGGCATTTAGTATGCAATGTTGAGGTTTTGCATTGGTTTATACTAACCTATCTCACGAGTTCTTGTTGAGTTTGTTGTGAATGAAGCTTTTGATAAAAAGAGAAACCATGATATGAGAGGAATTAAGGAGACACAAAAGCTCAAGCTTGGGGATGCCCAAGGCACCCCAAGATAATATTTCAAGAAGTCTCAAGCATCTAAGCTTGGGGATGCCCCGGTAGGCATCCCACCTTTCTCCTTCAACAACTATCTGTTAGTATCGGTTGAACCTAAGTTTTTGCTTCTTCACTTGAGATGTGCTATCATTGCATTGTAGTTCTCTTTAGCTTTGCTTGCTGTTTGAATAAAGTATCAAGATCTGAAATTATTAAATGAGAGAGAGTCTTCGTATAGTTGCATAATTATTTAGCTACTCATTGACCTTCACTTATATCTTTCGGAGTAGTTTGTCATTTGCTCTAGTGCATCACTTATACCTTTTAGAGCATGGTGGTAGTTTTATTTTGAAGAAATAGATGAACTCTCGTGCTTCACTTAGATTATTTTGAGAGTCATTAATAGAATGGTAATTTGCTTAATATTAATATACTTGGTATTCAAGATATGTGAAACTTTCTTTTGAGTGAGTTGAATACTAATATAAGTTTGATGCTTGATAATTGTTTTGAGATATGGAGGTGATAATATCAAAGTCGTGCTAGTTGAGTAATTGTGAATTTGAGAAATGCTTGTATTGAAGTTTGCAAGTCCCGTAGCATGCACGTATGTTTAAAGTTGTGTAACAAATTTGAAACATGAAGTGTACCTGGCTTGTGCATCCTTATGAGTGGCGGTCGGGGACGAGCGATGGTCTTTTCCTACCAATCTATCCCCCTAGGAGCATGCGCGTAGTACTTGATTTTTGATGACTTCTAAATTTTTGCAATAAGTATATGATTTCTTTTGATTAATGTTGAGTCCATGGATTATACACACTCTCACCTTTCCGCCTTTGCTAGCCTCTTCGGTACTGTGCATTGCCCTTTCTCACCTTGAGAGTTGGTGCAAACTTCGCCGGTGCATCCAAACCCCGTGATACGATATGCTCTATCACACATAAACCTCCCTATATCTTCGTCAAAACAGCCACAATACCTACCTATCATGGCATTTCCATAGCCATTACGAGATATATTGCCATGCAACTTCCATCATCATCATCATGACATACATTACTTTTGTCATATTGCCATTGCATGATCATGTAGTTGACATCGTATTTGTGGCAAAGCCACCATGCATTATTTTTCATACATGTCACTCTTGATTCATTGCATCATCCCGGTACACCACCAGAGGCATTCATATAGAGTCATATCTTGTTCTAAGTTTCGAGTTGTAATCCTTATGTTGTAATCAATAGAAGTGTGATGATCATCATTATTAGAGCATTTCCCAAAAAAGAGAGAGAGAGAGAGAAAGGCCAAAAGAAAAAAAAATAAAGGCCCAAAAAAGAGAGAGAAAGGCCAAAAAAAGAAAGGCCCAAAAAAAGAAAATAAATAAAAAGGGCAATACTACTATCTCTTTTTCCACACTTGTGCTTCAAAGTAGCACCTTGTTCTTCATGTAGTGAGTCTCATATATTGTGCTTCAAAGTAGCACCTTGTTCTTCATGTAGTGAGTCTCATCGGTTGTCTTTTTATACTGGTGGGGATTTTTCATTATAGAACTTGGTTCGTATATTCCTACGATGGGCTTCCTCAAATGCCCTAGGTCTTCATGAGAAAGCGAGTTGGATGCACACCCACTAGTTTTCTTTTGTTGAGCATTCATAGCTCTAGTGCATCCGTTGCATGCAATCCCTACTCCTCATGTTGACATCAATTAATGGGCATATCTAGAGCCTGTTGATTATCCTCGTCAACGTGAGATTTTCTCCTTTCTTGTCTTCTCCACACAATTCCCATCATCATATTCTATTCCACCCATAGTGCTATATCCATGGCTCATGTTCATGTATTGCATGAAGGTTGAAAAAGTTTGAGATTATTTAAGTATGAAACAATTGCTTGGCTTGTCATCGGGGGTATAGAAGTTGGGAACATCTTTGTGTGACGAAAATGAAGCATAGCCTAACTATATGATTTTGTAGGGATGAACTTTCTTTTGCCATGTTATTTTGAGAAGACATGATTGCTTTATTAGTATGCTTAAATTATTATTATTTTTATGTCAATATGAAATTTTGTCTTGAATCTTTCAGATCTGAATATTCATATCACAAGTAAGAAGAATTACATTCAAATTATGCCAAGTAGCACTCCGCATCAAAAATTATTTTTTTTATCATTTACCTACTCGAGGACGAGCAGGAATTAAGCTTGGGGATGCTTGATACGTCTCCAACGTATCTATAATTTTTGATTGCTCCATGCTATATTATCTACTGTTTTAGGCAATATTGGGCTTTATTATCCACTTTTATATTATTTTTGGGACTAACCTATTAACCGGAGGCCCAGCCCAGATTTGCTATTTTATGCCTATTTCAGTGTTTCGAGGAAAAGGAATATCAGACGGAGTCAAAACGGAACAAAATCAACTGGAGAAGTTATTTTTGGAAGGAAACCCACCTGATGAACTTGGACCCCCGGTCAGAAGATACGGGAGGTTCTCACGAGGGTGGGGGGCGCGCCCACCCCCCTAGGGCGCCCCCCCTCTCTCGTGTTCCTCTACGACACAATCTTGATGTATCCCGAGCTTTGCTATCGTAGTTGGATCTTATGATGTTTCTCCCCCTCTACTCTCTTCTGATGAATTGAGTTTCCCCTTTGAAGTTATCTTATCGGATTGAGTCTTTTATGAGAACACTTAATGTATGTCTTGCCGTGATTATCTGTGGTGACAATGGGATATCATGTGCCAGTTGATGTATGTTTTGGTGATCAACTTGCGGGTTTCGTGACATTGGGAACCTATGCATAGGGGTTGGCACACGTTTTTGACTCTCCGGTAGAAACTTTGGGGCACTCTTTGAAGTACTTTTATGTTGGTTGGATGAATCTGAGATTGTGTGATGCATATCGTATAATCATGCCCACGGATACTTGAGGTGACAATGGAGTATCTAGGTGACATTAGGGTTTTGGTTGATTTGTGTCTTAAGGTGTTATTCTAGTACGAACTCTTTTATAGATCGATTCGAAAGAATAACTTGGAGGTGGTTTCGTACCCTACCATAATCTCTACGTTTGTTCTCCGCTATTAGTGGCTTTGGAGTGACTCTTTGTTGCATGTTGAGGGCTTGTTATATGATCTATCTATGTTATTATTGTTGAGAGAACTTGCACTAGTGAAAGTATGAACCCTAGGCCTTGTTTCCTATCATTGCAATACCGTTTACGCTCACTTTTATCATTAGTTACCTTGCTGTTTTTATTATTTCAGATTACAAATACCTTTATCTACCATCCATATTGCACTTGTATCACCATCTCTTCGCCGAACTAGTGCACCTATACAATTTACCATTGTATTGGGTGTGTTGGGGACACAAGAGACTCTTTGTTATTTGGTTGCAGGGTTGTTTGAGAGAGACCATCTTCATCCTACGCCTCCTACAGATTGATAAACCTTAGGTCATCCACTTGAGGGAAATTTGCTACTATCCTACAAACTTGTGCACTTGCAGGCCCAACAACGTCTACAAGAAGAAGGTTGTGTAGTAGACATCACTATGCGCTCCGCCATGCAGACCTCCCGGGAAACAACATCCTCCTTCGCTGTGGATATCATTTCCTATTACCGCAGAAGGACTTGGAACTACTTGCCATGCCACTCGCGCAACTTGCTACCCTTGTCCCTCAGCTTCTGTTCCACGCTATTGGCAGAATTGCATTGCTCCTTGAGTGCCGGCAATTTCTGGTCGTACCAATTTTGCATTTTCTTGATGCCCGCTGCCATGGTCTCCAGGAAGGATAGATCCATGACTGCATCAACAGAATCGTCGGTTTCTCCAAGGTGCTGGGACAAGGGTGCCATGATGCGCTGAATCTCTTCACTGAGCTCTACACTCACTACCGCTGAAGAACTTGGGGCTCCAAGACTAGGTTGGGCAAGCACTAGCGCCAATTGACTTGAAGCTAGACGCGGGGTCCCGGCAAAGGTGCCAAATGAGAGAAGAGGGCTCATGGTTTGGAGGGGGATTTTCACTTCAACCATCACCCCTGACCCTAGCGCACTGCCAAAGGTTTTCTTTGTTTCCATCGGGGGCTCCTAGATACTCCCGACAGCGTGTTCTGCCCCTCTGTGGCAGCAATCTTGGCGGCCTCCTCTACAGCATCTTTCCCTATGCTGGCCACCTCCTCCAATAACTTAGGCTCCTCGGCCAACGATACTGCGAATGAAAGAGACAAGCGACAATGAGGAGGCGGGAGCATTGAAGCGTCGGGAACTCAAAAGAAGAGAGAGAATTACCGGGAGTTGTCTGCCGTGGAAGGTCGTCATTCTCTCCGGTAATGTCGGTTGCCGGGGCATGGGCACTGCCTCCTTCCTTGGTAACCATGGCGTCGACCTGGGTGGACCCTTCCGTGGGAGCCCTCGTCAGGGGTTCCTCAACCCGACCGACAGATGGAAGGGGTCCCTCTTAGAAGGCCTCGCCCTCAGTGGTCTCCCCCTCTTCTTTGGCTGGGGAGGTGGGAGGATCTTCTGAACCACTCTTGGTGGGAGGAACTAGTTCTGTGCCTTCACGCTGGGGGCTCATTGATGGATAATTTGTGCTTCTTCCCGCCAAGCCCGTGCCTTTTGGGGACCCCGGTGGCTCCACACGCCTGGGCCATTTCACCCGGATGAGGGGCTCCTCCTCCTCTCCCATGTTAGAAGCATCAAACAAGATTAAACCAGCAAGCCAACAAGCGCATGAAACTATAACAAAAGAACAAGTTGATCTCCTTACTCTAAATCGATGAGCATGGTGCTCAGGGCGAACTCCATGGGCGGTGAAGGTGCCCTGCTCCTCTTCAAGGTCGCGGGGCGGTGCTTCCTGAGAACTTGAAGCCCTATTGACGCGCAGGGGGCTCCGACGAGAATGAGCTATCTGAGGAGCTCGAGTCTAACTGGGAGCTGGAGTTACCTTCCACGACCACTCGTTGTTTGGCGGGAGGGGTCTTAGCCTTGTTGAGGCGAGAAGAATGGCGACACACCACGTCCGTACCATCGCCTTTGGAGGCGATCTTCTTCATCTTCTTGGTGGGCCTAGGGGCTAGGGCTGCTGTTCCCCGGAAGGACTGCCTGCGAGGACGGAGTTTCAGGACCGGTTCTAGGGCCTGGGACCAGCAGCAATCCACTCTTCCTCGGGCTGCTCTGCCTCATCGGCATAGTCCCCTTGCTGGGCTTCCGCTCCCGCTACGTATAAAGCCTCGATCCTGCCAGGCTCGCCCTTCGCAAGCTCATCCTTGGCAGGCTCGTTCTCAGCAACCTCTTCTGTGGGTCGCCCCTCGCTCCTGCCGTGGGGAGACCCCCCACCTCCGGCTTCCTCATCCCCTTTCCGGGGACTTGCTTTCCCAGCAGCCCGAAGCGCTTTATCCTCCTCAATCCGCTCCTTCATGAACGCCGCCTCCGCCTTGGAGGTGCGCTTGAACATGTTGGTCTCCACCCTGGTAGCCCTTTCTTCCAGGCCAGAGAACCACTTGATCCCATCATTAGTGTCCGATAACTGCCAATCACCCACAACTCCATAAAGCATTGCAATCTGGCATCCATTTCAGGATCTGGTCCCGAGGCGGAATTGATGTTCATTGGGACAACATTTGCCGGTAATTTCAATGGCCCAAGGCTGCCGAACAGCTGTTCGTACAGCCAGCCGTGTCCTTAACCCATCAAGTTGTTGGCCAGGCCCAGGTATAGTCGCATCCTATCTGCGGTATCCCCATACAGCCAGGCAAACCTGTCCCTCTTTTGTAGTGGCACAATACATCGTCGGTGGAAATCGGCTCCCACTTGTTCAATGGTTAACTCGGCAACCTTCAAACGGGTGATCCTATTTAGTGCTGGGCGAAGCCTCTCGTCAGTGAGGCCAAATTCCCTCTAGTCGTTGCCGTGCACAATGCCTTCCATCTGCACCTGGCAATACTCTGGGGCCTCTTCGTCCTGGATCCAGCACCAATCTGCCCGCCACCCCTCCAATCTGCCGTGCTACTGACCGGGAAGGTAATCCTAACTTTCCCTCGCCACCCGAGGGATCGAGCTTACATTCCCCAAGCTGTGAACCATGCTTTCCACTCGCGGGACGAAGAAGTGCTAGAACAGATCTACATTCGGAGCGACCCAGACAAAGTTCTCGCACAAGTGGGCAAAAATCGCCATACATGCTAGTGCATTCGGCATGAAATCCAGGAGGTGAAAACCATACATCATCATCATCGCCTCAAATAAATCAAATAATGGGGGTAGAGGCCGCAGAAGAAGTACGCATAGATAAACCAATATGAATTCGGCGGATCTTCTTCTCCCCCATGGCCTTTTGGGACTGCCGTCCCCCACATGTTCCCATACCTAGCAACCAAGATGCTTTCATCCAAGCTTGACGGGAAGAAGACCACATCTCCCCGCCATTTCTTGTCCAACTTTGCCACTCTTTTATTGTTCCCCTCCAGGGCTACAGTCTTCACGGTAGCGACCTACCTCCCTTGTCAGCAATAGTCTTCTTTTCCATCTTTTTGTGCAGTGGGGGAATGGGGGATCGGATGAAGCGATTGGGAACGGGAATGGGCGTGGAGCAAATGTGTGGCTTGAGGAAGAAGATGATGGATGGAGAAACGGGTGCGAATGAGCTGCGCCCCTGCGTGTTTTTCCTCTTTATGGGAAACAAGCATGGGAGGGTGGCTCTTCGCTACTTTCTCTCAGAAAGTTAACATTTTACATTAACTGCTATAGTCCCACGACCCCATGACCTGCGGTAATTACGCGGGGTGGGGGTTGGACTACTAGTCATCATGACAAACCGCTGCACGCGCAAAGTTCCCTCCATACGTGTCTGTGCACTATTTGGAGCCTAACCCAACGTGCCCGGTGACATGTATGGCTCAGGCCTATGGGCTTCTGTCGGGGTACACAAACAGGGGTGTATGTTTCCTCTGACTTGTGCACAGACAGCAATTCCCCTCCACGACAGCGCCAAGTCTCCAAGACAAGGCCAAGCAGAAGAGATAGCTCTTTGAGGAATCAAAGTGCGGATCAAGAAGACCAAGACAAGCCAAAGGAGAAAGATATCACTAAGAAAAACCTCCCTTGCCGGGCAGGTGAGCCGGGTCAGGTCGAGGCCGCACCAAAGAAAAGTCTCAAGACTCCCTCGGCAGGCTTGCCGAGGATACCGAGGATGCCAGCCTTGCCAAGGCGCCACCGGTCCACCGCTCCATTGCACAGCGATTGAAGTCACTTATCAGTACGGAGTCGAGCCCCCAAGTGATTAAGTGGTTGTCCTCTTGCACGTGCAGCCATTTGAGGAGAAGATCCACCTTGCATGACACTCATCCTGAGGCGTGTCAGGCAGACAGGGCGAGAGACAGCTAAGGTAGCACGTCAAGGCTTGCCGGACTACTCCCATGATGTGACACTAAGCGGTGCATTTAATGCGCCATGTCCTTTCTGCAGAGTTAGGTATGCTAGCACTGTTTGTTGTCCGATCAGTGTGTAATGGCCACCTTGCGATAGTGGTGACCCCTGGCAACCTTGGAAAGCATTTGGACCCTTGTACACTAGTACGCGCGTAGCTGCCCTCGTCCCAAAGTGACCTTGCCGGGCTTGGGCACTGCATCTCCACTACGGTCCTCTCATCAATCCACCAAAGCAGGAGTAGGCTTTTATGCCTCACGGCGGCCCGAACCTGGGTAAAGATTGTCTGAGTCATCGCCGTCATGCTGTTCTATGACTCCACTCTTTGTGCAACATGCCCTTCCCCCTTGCCGAACCACAAAGGGGCCGATGACCCCATAGGCGATCGTGTTGTCCCACGATAGTTATCATAAAGTATTATAGTTGACATTACCCATGAGGTAAAAGGTTGGGAGGCGAAACTATAAGCCCCTATCTTTCTCCGTGTCCGATTGAGGCTTTGAACTCATAAGTATCACGTGAGTGTTAGCAATTATGAAAGACTATGAGATGGTTGAGCATGTGGACTTGCTACACAAAAGCTCTTACATTGACTCTTTTTGATATTATGATAAATTGCAATTGCTTCAATGACTAAGATCATAGTTTGTTAGTTTTCAATAAAGTTTCTCATTCATACTCTACCTTGTGATCGAATTGTTATTTTGTCATAAGCAATTATATGACAATATATGTTGCTATTCTAAAGATGATCATGATTCCCTCACGTCCGTATTTTATTTTATCAACACCTCTATCTCTAAAAGTGTGGACATATTTACCGATTTCGGCTTTCGCTTGAGGACAAGTGAGGTCTAAGCTTGAGGGATACGTCCATTTTGCATCATGCTTTTATATTGATATTTATTGCATTATGGGCTGTTATTACACATTATGGTACAATATTTATGCCTTTTCTCTCTTATTTTGCAAGGTTTACATGAAGAGGGAGAATGCCGGTAGCTGGAATTCTGGACCGGAAAGGAGCAAATCTGAGAGACGTATTCTGCACAACTCCAAAAGTCCTGAAAATTTACGGAGAATTATTTTGGAATATATAAAAAGTATTGGGCAAAGAAAATGCCAGAGGGAACCCACTAGGAGGCCACAAGCCTGGGGGCGCGCCCTACCCCCTGGGCGCGCCCCTAGGGCTTGTGGGCACCTTGGCAGGTCTCCGGTGCCCATCTTCTGCTATATGAAGGGTTTTCACTAGGAAAAAATAATACGGAAGCTTTCAGGACGAAGCGCCGCCGTCTCGAGGCGGAACCTGGGCAGAAGCAATCTAGGGCTTCGGCGGAGCTGTTCTACCGGGGAAACTTCCCTCCAAGAGGGGGAATCAAAGCCATCATCATCACAAACGATCCTCTCATCAAGAGGGGGTAAATCTCCATCAACATCTTCACCAGAACCATCTCCTCTCAAACCCTAGTTGATCTCCTGTATCCGATCTTTGTCTCAAAACCTCAGATTGGTACCTGTGGGTTGCTAGTAGTGTTCATTACTCCTTGTAGTTGATGCTAGTTGGTTTATCCGGTGGAAGATCATATGTTCAGATCCATAATGATATTCACTACCCCTCTGATTATGAACATGAATATGCTTTGTGATTAGTTATGTTGGTTCCTGAGGACATGGGAGAAGTGTTGTTATAAGTAATCATGTGAATTTGGTATTCGTTTGATATTTTGATGAGATGTATGTTGTCTTTCCTCTAGTGGTGTTATGTGAACATCGACTACATGACACTTCACCATGATTTGGCAGTAGGGGAAGGCATTGGGAAGTAATAGGTAGATGATGGGTTACTAGAGTGACAGAAGCTAAAACACTAGTTTATGCGTTGGTTTATAAGGGTCTGATTTGGATTCACATGTTTCATGATATGGTTAGATTTATCTTAATTCTTCTTTCATAGTTGCGGATGCTTGCGGGAGGGGTTAATCATAAGTTGGAGGCTTGTCCAAGTAGGGACAGCACCCAAGCACTGATGCACCCACATATCAAATTATCAAAGTAACGAACGTGAATCATATGAGCATGATGAAAACTAACTTGACAATAATTTCCATGTGTCCTCGGGAGCGCATTGCTTTATAAATGAGTTTGTCCACGCTTATCCATAGCTACAAAAAGGATTGGGACACCTTTCTACACCTTAGTTACATTTGTTATTTGTTACCCGTTATGAATTATCTTATCACAAAACTATCTGTTACCGATAATTTCAGTGCTTGCAGGGAATACTTTGCCGAAAACCACTTGTCATTTCCTTCTGCTCCTCATTGGGTTCGACACTCTTACTTATCAAAAGGACTACAATATATCCTCTATACTTGTGGGTCATCAGACACGACTTCCACCGCATTAGGTGCGCTTCACCAACGCCGTCTCCAACCTCACCGGGGCTACTTCACCGAGCACATCGTCGCACCTCCACCCCCCGAGGCCATTGGGGCTTCACCAACGGCCTCGTCCACCACATCGTAGCACTCCACTGCTGCTCAAGATCTGCATTCATGTGTGGCCAGCCAACGCCAGCGCATCACCCTCAACGGCTCTAAAGTGACCCGTACTCTAGCTACGCGAGCATGCCCAAACGCGGGCCCGAACTAGGTATCCACATATCACTCCCTTGTGGACTGTTCCGACGATGTTTGGATATCCTTTTACTACTCTCTTAGCTTACACGTCTATGCAACTCTGACTTTAACTCTTATTTCCTCTGGAGATATCATCTGTAACAAACAAAACTATTTTTTTGCGAAGCATGACGGTGCTACGAGATCTGGTACACATCCTGCACGCTGGTATAACCTTGTAAGTACCTGTCCTCCGGTACAACAACAAGGTCGATTCCTCTCATTTTATCAACCATTCACCGTGTCAAAAGTGGAGAGGGGGATGCAAGGACCACAAGGCCTGCACATCCAAGCAAGTGGTAACATGGACTTGTACATGGAACATCCCAAGCGTAAGCAGAGCTGTAGTGAGCATGTACAACGAGCTAGCGTAAGTCCCTGCATTTCATTTAATTCGTACTAGCATGCGTGTATGATTCGTATGCACTGGCGGATCCATGAATTCATGTTACCAGGGGCAGAAGTTTAACTTAGAAAATATGAAGGTACTTGCACTCCAGAAATCAACATAACTTGAAAAATGTGAGCTACATGCACTTTGAAAACCAGCTAATGATTCAAAGTAGTTCCAGATTATAAAACAATAAATGATGTAAGCACCAAAAACCACAAAATGCAACATGGTGTACAAGGACTACTAACATGGACTGTACCTGCTTCAATTATTCATTCTCTAGCCAAAAATATCCAAGTGTAATTGCACCTATAACTAGTAGGCTAATAGTTTCAAACAACAGAGTAGAAAAGTATTTATGCTATGTTGTTACGATATGGGGACTCTCTGGTAGATGACATCGACGTTTCCTCAAGCCATGAAAATGTACTATAATTTGCTTGTCATCAATTCCTACAAATCTCTATCTCTCTCTCAACATAGCAGATCATCATTAGACACTAAATCCTTCAATGGGAGCTTGCAAAATGCATGCATTAGATCCCTCATTAGACACTATATGTTCATCACAGGAGCATATAAAATGTTTGCATCAAATCCTTCATTAGCAGTCTGTTCATTAGACACTTCAGGCTCGAGAACAATATGAGCTTGTATGTTTGCACCGGATACATGATTAGACACATCAGGTTCAGTCAATTCAGTATTGATTGGGGGAGTTGTGGCACCCCTGCTCAGAGAGACCGGAACGCCCCGTATTCCAGCCCAGAGATCGAGGAGACGTCTTCTGGAATATGGCACTGCTCGACATAGAACAAATCAGCTCTTACGAAGAATATATACAAAGGTCTGATGTAACAAAGGATCACATCAGCATGGAGACACTACACCAGGGATACTATGCTTGCTCTATGCTAGCAGCAAAAATCTCCTAGTAGCGGAACAACGTCGAAGGTGCTGAACTCCACTCCGTGCGGACTCTGGCTGGGACACGATCTAGCTCCCACGGGCAGACCCCTAGACAAGCAAAGCAATCAATCATGGCATCACCTGCAATCTAGCATGAGACGCCAAGTCAGTACATTGAATGTACTTGCAAGCTCACAACAACCAAAAGCATCAAGGCAAAACAACAACATAGCATTTAACAGGTTAATTAGACTAACAACTACCATGATGCAATGACAACTACTAAGCATGATGAGAAACTACTAGAATGCTGATGAACCATCATCTCAGGTCTCAACAACCATCTCACTCTTGTCTACCCGGCCAAGCAATATACCCTATCGATCACCTCATGATCCACATAATCACCCCGTGATCAAAACATCCACATGGTCACCTGGTGACCACACCACAAACTGAATGATCATCCTCGAGACCATCCCAACATCATCATCGGCATCCTGCCAAACTATTACCGATCAAATCATAAACATATTAGTCAACTATAAGTCATTCCGTCAGGTGAGTGTTGATCAAATAGTGTGGCCTAGTACAAACTGTGCCCATGACAGAGGACGCGGCTATCGATAGATTAAGCACACACAATCTGTAGAGGTTAGCACACTGTACCCACATCACAGAACCCATGGCCTCGTACTCCCACTCAGATGGACCAACGGCGTTCCGACAAAACTGATATATTTCCCATGACACTCTCCAGGCCACTCCGACAAACTCCCCTCTGGGCTAGGTCCTGGGTGGCCCCGATGTCAACCAATGACATCCAACGGACACCGTCGTGGCAAAACATAAATGGTCCCGAACAGGGACAAAAAGGGCCCTGTCCAACTATGGGCACACAAGGCTTATGTCCGCCTACCTGATCAGGGTAGCGCGCGCCCATAACCTTCCTTGTTGGAGACACCAGTGAGAGACCTGTCAATAGACCGCATTAGGGCCCTCCCATAAAGGAAAATGTGGTTGCACTGGAAAAGCTCGGTTCGGTGGCACTTGACCAACGAAATGACAGAATTTATCCCCAAAGTATATCTGCGATAACAGATACTCTGACATCATCTATCAACCTGTGATCCAACTCATAGCAAGATCCAACACCTATTCCAAACCATAACATACTCTCCGAGGGTGACCAAATAACTCAGAGCCTGCTACTACTCCCAGAGTAAGCACAAGCTACCAAGCTAAGATCCACATGCAAACCTCATATCCAAAATCATACTCCAAAATATAATATCAACTATCATCATGAAAACAATCATAATACCACTAATAATCCAATGGCAACATGCACTTTTCATGTGCAAACATATTTGTCCTAGAAATCCAAGCAGTACCATGGCAACAACATGATCAAAAAAATTCCAATAAATGCCATGGACAATTCTTTTGTAACTAACTAGCAGAGTGGCCCGCTCGATGCGCGGGCTAGAATTTATTAAGTTTAATAGTGAGATCATAATATATTATTTATCCATAGAAAAATTGTAACCATATGTGATGACATTTAAAAATATATCACTTTTGTGAATATAGTTTTCTCTTATTAGGTATGTTTGGTTATTTATTTATATAAATATATGTGTTATCCATTTTCCATTTATGTTCTGATTATGCATGCCTTACAAATTGTATTATTTATGATCACTCGTGTTGTATTTATTTACATTTTGGAATAGATTGTCGAACTATCAAGAATTAGTAGGTTTAGTTTTTAATCATTGTAAATTTATATTTACTGAACTCTTAAAATGACCAAATATTTCTTTTACCATAGTGAGGGAGTCCTGGACTAGGGGGTGTCCGGATAGCCGGACTATCATCATCGGCCGGACTCCAAGACTATGAAGATACAAGATTGAAGACTTCGTCCCGTGTCCGGATGGGACTTTCCTTGGCGTGGAAGGCAAGCTTGGCAATACAGATGTGTAGATCTCCTACCGTTGTAACCGACTCTGTGTAACCCTAGCCCTCTCCGGTGTCTATTTAAACCGGAGGGTTTTAGTCCATAGGACGAACAACAATCATACCATAGGCTAGCTTCTAGGGTTTAGCCTCCTTGATCTCGTGGTAGATCCACTCTTGTACTACCCATATCATCAATATCAATCAAGCAGGAGTAGGGTTTTACCTCCGTCGAGAGGGCCCGAACCTGGGTAAAAACATCGTGTCCCTTGTCTCCTCTTACGATCCGCCTAGACGCACAGTTCGGGACCCCCTACCCAAGATCCGCCGGTTTTGACACCGACATTGGTGCTTTCATTGAGAGTTTCTCTGTGCCGTCATGATCAGGAGGGATGCCTCTTCCCATCTTTAAAGATGGTACCATTGCCAAAGGAGCTTTGGCCGCCGGCCAAACTATCCGGCTAGGTGGTTTTCTTATGACCGCCTGTTCGGCCGTCGCTTCGACGATGACCTCTCGGGTCATCAAAAGCGATCTTCGTGTCAGCTCGGAATTCACCGAGCAGCTGGATCCGTTTGAGCTCTCTTCTGTAAACGAGCTCTTGGATTGCATCGCCGCCCTAGGGGTCTCTATAGACTACGATCAGATTGGGCTTAAAACCGATCTGAGAGAGATTAACTCCCCCCAGGTTACCCACCATGTTGCGGTGGTAGAGGAACAACACGGTGACTCTTTTTCTGTATTAAAGACCAGTTATGTCCGGACTCCTGATCCCTCCATGCGGGATTCCCGCGGAGGGACAGACGTCGATCAAGTACCGAACCTAAAGTCGGGCAGCGGACCGGACTCATTGGACAACGTCCAGCAATCCAAGCTTCCAAATTCCGAAACTTTTCGGCCCTTGAGCCTCAAGTTGGGTAGGGTTTCGAACTTAATTCCACCCACCCACCCAAACATATGCGATCTATCTCAAATCCGGCAAGAGCCCGCTGAAACAATACATCATTACTGGGCCAGATTCCTCTTGGTTATGGACAGGATAAAGGACTGCCGTGCGGAAAACACAATTTCAATTTTCTGCAACAATTGCACGGACAAGGGAATTTTGAATGTCGTAAGTCGTCGCAAAATTACACGCTTCGCCGACCTGGCGTCCATAGTACGAAAGTACTGTGCGATGGAGAGTGTCCGGAAAATCGAAACTATGTTTTGGGACAATCCGGCTCCGAACACAACCCTAGTCCGAAACAAAAGGGTGCATCATGCTCAGGCACCCGGGACAAAAACCAAAAAGCAAAAACCCCATAAAGGGCACGGAACCGTAATGGAAGGATGGCTCAGCGGACCCTGTAAAACTCATAGTACAGAGGGTGCCACTCCAACACATAGCCTTCGAGCATGTTGGATACTGCGGCAGGTGGCCAAAAGTGGCGAAGAGCTTCTAGCCCCGGAGAACCACCCCAACAGTACCAGTACGATATTAACAGTCTTTGAGACTTTCGCATCAAATAATATGCGGAAACGAACAATCCGCAGCCTCGCCGAAGTCTACCAAGTAGCAACAACAAATCCATGGAGCGACTCGGCTATCACCTTCAACGCCAGCGACGAACCTAAATTCCGAACAGCCCGAGCACCAGCCGCATTGGTCCTCAGTCCAATAGTGGATGGCTTTCGTCTTACCAAGGTACTCATGGATGGCGGCAACGGATTAAACCTCATCTACGAGGAAACCCTTCGAAAAATGGAGATAGACTGGAGCCGCATTGAGCGAAGCAGCACAACCTTTAAAGGAATAATCCCTAGTCGGGAAGCACGTTGCACAGGAAAAATTACACTTGATGTGGTGTTCGGCTTGCCGGACAATTACAGGTCCGAGGAAGTCACGTTCCACGTGGCCCCGTTCAGCAGCGGATATCACGCTTTATTAGGGCGAGAGGCATTCACAATTTTCCAAGCCATACCCCATTACGGGTACATGAAGCTTAAAATGCCCGGGCCCAATGGAACCATCACTCTTGCCAGTGATCCGGACATAGCACTCCGCACCGAAAACAAGACAGCCGCACTAGCCCTAGAGGCACTATCCGATGCCCTAGAGGTAGAGGAACTCACTGTGTTGCGCTCTACGGTGAACAGGGACGATGTGATACTCGATTAGAGATCCAAGTCCACCTCTTTTAAACCAGTGGACGAAATAGTCAACTTCCAGGTCCATCCAACGGACCCCACAAAGACGGCCTCCATTGGGGCACAGTTAAACCATGATGTAGACACCGCACTCTGAGAGTTCCTTCGGGAGAATTGGGACATCTTTGCTTGGCACCCTTCAGATATGCCAGGAATCCCACACAAATTGGCAGAACACAGCCTAAACATCCTAAAAGGATTCAAGCCAGTCAAACAGGCTCTTCGGCGATTTTTCGAACCCAAAAGACAGGCAATGGGAGAGGAGCTAGCCAAACTATTGGAAGCCGGATTCATCAGAGACATCAAACATCCGGACTGGCTAGCAAACCTGGTAATGGTACCAAAAAAGGACAAATCCTGGCGCCTGTGTGTCGATTTTAAAGACCTGAACAAGGCTTGTCCAAAGGATCCTTTCCCCCTTCCCCGCATCGATCAAATCATCGATGCTACCGCAGGACACGATTCATTGTGCTTCCTCGACGCATTCTCCGGCTACCATCAAATCAAGATGGCGGAGGCAGACCAAGCCGCAACAGCATTCATTACTCCATACGGACCATTCTGCTTCAACACAATGCCCTCCAGACTCAAAAACGCCGGCGTAACATATCAGCGCATGATTCAGACATGTCTGGCTACCCAGATTCTCAAAACAGTGGAGGCATACGTAGACGACGTGGTTGTCAAGACCAAACACGTCAAAACTCTAGTAAACGACTTGAGGCTCACATTCGACAACCTCCGAGCATATGACATTAAGCTCAACCCGGAAAAATGCATTTTCGGCGTACCAGCCGGAAAGCTCCTGGGCTTCATCGTATCCGGTAGAGGAATTGAAGCAAACCCATCCAAAATCCGAGCCCTATCGCAGTTGGATATCCCAAAAAACCTCAAATAAATACAAAAATTAACCGGATGCGTGGCGGCTCTAAGACGCTTCATCTCCCGTTTGGGAGAAAAGGCATTGCCCCTCTATCGCCTCCTCAGGCGCACCGAACACTTCGAGTGGACGGATGCTGCCTCGGACGGACTCGAATAAATAAAGGCCATATTGGCAACAAATCTGGTCCTGGCCGCGCCCAACTTGGGCGAACCAATGTTGTTATATATCGCGGCAACACATCAAGTTGTAAGCGCGGTGCTCATCATCGAACGAGAAAGAGAAGGGCATAAATTCCCTCTTCAAAAACCAGTGTACTACATATCCACTGTCTTAACTCCATGCAAGTCCTGGTACCCGCATTATCAAAAGATAGCGTACGCGGTGTTCATGGCATCCTGGAAGCTGCGACACTACTTCCAAGAGTGTTCGATAACAGTGGCCTCCGAAGTACCCCTCAATGACATTATAAACAACCGTGACGCGACGGGCAGGATTGCAAAATGGGCCATCGTGCTCCTACCGTTCGATATAACCTATAAACCACGGCGAGCTATAAAGTTAGAAGTCTTGGCTGACTTCATCGCCGAATAGACCGAAGCCGAACTCCCTAAAGAGTACGACGCATACTCCAACTGGATCATGCATTTCGACGGCTCCAAAATGTTGGCCGGCTTGGAGGCTGGCGTCGTATTGACGTCCCCAACCAGAGACACAATCCGATACGTACTTCAGATAATGTACACGGACTCCAACAATGCAGCCGAATATGAGGCCATCCTACATGGTCTCCGGATGGCAATCTCCATGGGTATTCAATGCCTAGAGGTGCGCGGGGATTCAAACCTTGCAATATCCCAAGTAAATGGAGACTTTGATGCCAAGGATCCGAAAATGGCAGCCTATCGTAACATTGTCTTAAAGATGTCAGCTCGGTTCAAAGGACACGAATTCCACCACGTAGCCCGGGATAATAACCAGGCAGCCGAGGTGTTGGTGCGCATCGGTGCAAAACGCGACACCGTCCCTCCAAACATCTTCCTGGAGCGGCTCTTCAAGCCATCCGTATTATGGGAAGAGGAGTCCGGAAATAACAACCCGGAAGCAACTACACCACCCAACACAGAACAATCTGACATAATTGGCAGCTCGGCCAATGAAATAACACCTTCAGCCCACGAAATAATGGCAGTAATTGCCCCGTGGACAGAACCATTCCTAGCCTACTTAGCTAGGCAGGAACTTCCCGAAGACCAAAATGAGGCCCGCTGCATAGTTCGGCGATCTAAAGCCTACAAGGTCCATGAGGGAGAACTTTATAAGAAAAGCACAACCGGAGTCCTTCAAAGGTGCATCTCCGAAGAGGAAGGGCGAAACCTTCTGGCTAAAATTCACGCTGGACTAGGCGGACACCGCGCTGCAGCCCGGGCCCTTGTAGGCAAGGCCTTCCGTACAGGATTTTATTGGCCGACGTCCCGGGCAGATGCTCAGGACTTAGTCCAACGATGCGTCGGTTGTCAGCTCTTTGCTAATCAGAGCCACATGCCACCCACCTCCCTCAAAACTATACCCATCACCTGGCCGTTCGTGGTCTGAGGGCTTGACATGGTCCGACCCCTTAAAGGGGGAACCCATAAACAAAAGTACCTATTGGTCATGGTGGAAAAATTCACCAAATGGATAGAGGCCAAGCCGGTTAAAACGGCCGAATCCGGACCAGTGATAGACTTCATATTCTGGGTAGTACACCGTTATGGCATCCCCCACAGCATCATCACCGATAACGGCACGAACTTCACGGCCGACGAGGTTAAACTCTGGTGCAAAAATATGGGCATTAAGCTCGACTACGCTTCAGTCTATCACCCTCAAACCAACGGTCAAGTTGAACGAGCAAATGGTCTAATCATGAGCGGCATCAAGCCCAGATTAGTGCGGTCCCTTACGGAATCTAACACGCACTGCGTAGAGGAGCTCGACTCCGTACTCTGGGGGCTGTGGACCACGCCAAACCGTACTACCGGATTCACACCATTCTTTATGGTATATGGTGCAGAGGCAGTTTTGCCCTGCGACATAATTCATGACTCACCTCGAGTGCGCATGTACGAAGAAAGAGAAGCCGAGTTGGATCGGCAGGACAGCTTGGACGCATTGGAGGAGGAGCGCGACGTGGCAAAGGCTCGTTCCACATTCTATCAGTAGCAGGCTCGAAGATATCAAAGCAGAGAAGTACGGGCCAAAACTTACAATGTTGGTGAACTAGTTCTACGCCTGCCGGACAAGAAAAAGGACAAACTCAAGCCCAGATGGGAAGGTCCCTTCATCATCGACCAAGTCCTGATCGGCGGAGCATACCGTCTGCGAAGCGCATCGGATAACCGACTCGAGCCGAACCCATGGAACGCAGCCCGCCTCCAAAGATTCTACGCCTAGCGCCGGACTCAGAGTTCGTCTCCTTCCTCCGTCCACATTTTACACTTCAGTTGTCTTTTGTTTCTCCCTTTTCTCCCACTTTTTTCATCAAGCCCTCGAGGGCCGATTTGCGCATTATTCGCACACACTTGATGTGCCACCCGCACTCATTATACCTGGGGGCTTCTTTAACAGAAGCTTATTTATACGGGCTTTATGCCCAACACATGTGTCAAACTTCCGCATGTACCTTTTATTCACCGTTATATGCATCGATATGACTTAAGTTTTGGCCAAGCTGGGTTGCCTGGCTCCTGTGCTTACCCCTACGTTCCCAATTGTTCGGCTAGGAGGTAAAGGGAGCACCTCTGCGATTGTTACTGCCGGGTCAGCCGGATGTGTACCTCGGACTGGGTGAAGCCGAAAGCTAGCGTTCTTAAGGGAATATTCGGCCGGTGACTTGAAAGATGATTTCTTATTTACTTATTTATCTGCCCCCAGATGCTTTTCTGCTCTTTTCGCAGTCCGGACATGCACTTTAGGGCATGCCTCCCAGGGAAAGGAACCCTTAACGGAACTATTCTCCCTGGAAGATGTTTCTTACTAACCATGTAATATAACGTAACTAGTTGGGCACTTGTCTGATAAAGCACTAATGACACCTACGCCTGGTCTCCATGCATGCCCCGGTTTTTTCATAACCGAGAGGGTATTCGGACACACTCCGGACTCTAGGGTCCCGAGGTTGAAGCGAAAAGGTCCGCAAAGACAAACGATCTACAATCCGGCTAGAAGGCATTTCACATGTCATTTCAAAATACATCGTCAAATTGACTGACTGTACTCCTCTTCAATCCCGTCTAACAGGCTGTCTAACTTACAGTCCCATTGGGAATACTTAGCGGCCAACTCTACTTGTCCGTACATTAAGCTCGCAGGGATCTCCTTCCCATCCGGTCCCACAGGTCCGACCTCGGCCATGTGGTTCGGATCCGCCTTCTTGTACCGCGTCTTCACCATAGCCCAGGCCTCCCTGGCGCCTTGACGGCAGGCCGATATCTTCCACAGACGGAAGCGCTGTCGTGCTCCCTGAAGCTTCTCCGCAAGCTCTCCAAGGCCCTCGATTAGGGAGACGGACGTCCATAAGGCCTGGGCGAGGCCACTCATCGCCTGCCGAACACGTTCGAGCAGTTGCACCAGCTCGGGAAGTTGGTCACCCGTTGAACCGGGCATTTCCTCCGTAGGGCGACCTGTGAGCATACCTACAGACATATTCCTGTCAACCGACTTCCTCGCCGAACTCTTCTTTTCAAAAGAGTTTGCTCAAGCACTTACTATAGATGCCACGACGAAGCCCCTGATTCTCCTTCACAGAGCCAGACAGCTGGGCCCCAACACCTTTTAGCTCTTCTCCAAGCTGGGTGTGGGCATCTTGGAGTTTGTTCCTCTCCTGCTGCACCTTCATAAGCACCCTCTCGCCAGACTTCAACTGGCGCAGTAGCTGTTGCTTGTCCGGATCAAGTCCGGCAACATCTGCAATATTATTGTCAGATTTATACGCATGCCGCACGCCATAAAACATTTTTGAAATATGTGTTACCGGAAGGGGTCTCTGTGTCTCCTCCTGCGGCGGTCAGTGCGGCCTCAAGTTGGGCCTTGCACTCTTGAACCTCCTGAGACAACTGGGTATTCTTCTCCGTAAGATCCTGCATATTGAATGATCCTTAAATCAGTTATTCTACACTACTTGAAGTCTCGGGGGCTACTGGCATACATAACTATTAAAATTCCTTACCCGTATGTCCTTCACATACTGCTCCGTGGCTCTGGTCAAACCATCTTGAGCGGCACGGAGGTGCGCGTCTCCCGTATTAAAGGCATTTAACGCCTCTGGGGAGAAACACGCGTCACGAAGAACTGTTCGGTGGCGCCTATGATTCATGGCGCTCTCCACCTCAGACCTGGTGGCGGACAGCTTGTCGGCATCCTCCATGGGAGGAGTATCTGGCTCGCGCCTTGCGCTCGCCTCCCCCTCCGGACCAGGTGTTGGAGCCTGGCTGGCGGAGGCTTGGTTGGCAACCTCTCCGGACATAGTCCGGCGAGCGCTCTTTCTCCTGGAAAAGTCATGAGCATTAATACACCTCCTAGGAATCTTTTCCTTAAACAACGGCGGGGAGCTATACCGTTGCGGCGACGTTTCGATTCGCACCGCACCCTTCTTCCGCTTGTCGGGCCGAACTGACCCTCGTTGGTCAGCCGCCGCGGGTTCGGCTTCTCGCCTTGAAGGCACCTCCTGCAAGACACCATTGGTATACGGTGATCAGAAATACGCAAGGACGAAGTAATGGTGTCATTACTCCGGTCATAATTACCTGAGAAGCCGGAGATAAGCCGGGGTAGTCAGCCGTAATGGCGACTAGAGCATTGTCCATGCTGAGTTGGTGGAACACCCTGTCAATTAGCTCCACCTTTATGTCCGGATCCTCTTCGGAGGCCGGATTAAGGGATCTTCCCGGATCCTCGGGTTGTGGAGCCGGAGTGTGTATGCCCTCCACATCCCGACGCAGTTCCTGCATCAAAATCATAAAGTAAGGCACTTAACTTTGAAAGCACGAGTCAGATGAATAAACGTCCGCTTACCCAGCTCCGAGGGTTATTCATGGAGAACCCATTCAATGGGCTCGTCTGGAGGAAGTCCTCCTTCTCCCCCTTGTACAAGCCGGACAGGATCTTCACCAGATCCGCGGCCGATCCCGGCCCCTTGCGGCCATGACGGGTGGCGTCATTCTCCCTGTTGAAATCCCACATGGGGTGGCCCCTGTATTGGAGCGGCTGCACCCCTCGCATAATGCACGTGGCCATGACTCCAATCATGGTCAATCCTGAATGGGCCAGCAACCTTATCCGGCCCATCAGGTAATGGACGCTCCTGTCATCTTCCCGTTGAGGGCTCCGCGGGCGCCAACTCAGGCGTTTCCTCAGCGGAGCGGTGCTGAACTCCGGGAGGCCGATCCGAACTGGGTCCGGCAGTGGAGCGTCTTCTATGTAAAACCATTCCGAGGGCCAGTCTTCGGACGCCTTCTTTGGGGTTCCGGATAGATATCCGGTCCCGGCGATGCACCATATTTCGGCTCCGCCCACCTGATATATCGACCCCTCGTGAGAACGGGGGACGAGGCAAAACAATCTCTTCCACAGTGCAAAATGGGGCTTGATGCCCAGAAATAGCTCGCAAAGAGCTACGAAACCCGCAATGTGCAAGATGGAGGCGGGCGTGAGGTGATGAAGCTGGAGTCTATAGAACTCCAGGAGCCCCGGAAGAAACGGATGTATGAGAAATCCGAGCCCCCTTATTAAATAAGGGACGAAACACACCCTCTCCCCTTTGGAGGGACTGGGGGTGTTCTCTGCCTGCTTTCCACCTCTGTAGGTGGCCAGCCCGGCTCGAACCGGGACCATAAAGGCCGGAGGGAGATATCCCTCCGCTTGGAGCGTCACCAGCTCGCTGTGCGGGACTGAACATCTCCTCCAATCCCCAGGCTGAGGGCTGGGAGCGCGAGAGGAGGAGCCGCGTCAACGGTCCATGGTGGAATGGATTTTTGTCAGAGGCACTCCGATGAGTACTCGCGGAAGGTGGATGGTGTGATTTGGATCTAGACTCCTGCGTCTCTTATAGGCAACTTATTCGCGCAGCTTGGGGGTAAAACGTAAAAATACCCTGGCTTTTCGCATTCATACGACATGTGGAAGAGGGCCATTATTGGGCGTGGAAGCCAAGGAGCGCAACATTTTTAAGGAAGCCGGACACTTTTCGGCAAGCACATGGAATTTGCAGGAGAACCCGCCTTGCAACGCCGAAGACAATATACGTGCCGGACTTATCGTCATTGAAGCCTGGTTCGGGTGCTACTGAGGGAGTCCTGGACTAGGGGGTGTCCGGATAGCCGGACTATCATCATCGGCCGGACTCCAAGACTATGAAGATACAAGATTGAAGACTTCGTCCTGTGTCCGGATGGGACTTTCCTTGGCGTGGAAGGCAAGCTTGGCAATACGGATGTGTAGATCTCCTGCCATTGTAACCGACTCTGTGTAACCCTAGCCCTCTCCGATGTCTATATAAACCGGAGGGTTTTAGTCAATAGGATGAACAACAATCATACCATAGGCTAGTTTCTAGGGTTTAGCCTCCTTAATCTCGTGGTAGATCCACTCTTGTACTACCCATATCATCAATATCAATCAAGCAGGAGTAGGGTTTTACCTCTGTTGAGAGGGCCCGAACCTGGGTAAAAACATCGTGTCCCTTGTCTCCTATTACCATCCGCCTAGACGCACAGTTCGGGACCCCCTACCCGAGATCCGCCGGTTTTGACACCGACACATAGCGATACATTTGTATTATTATTGTTTAAATATGGAAAATGCATATACTTTATAGTGCAACAGAATGATTAAGTAAGTACCATCATATTTATTCACTTAGCAAAAGTCGCTTCTTCAAAAGTAGGTGTTCAGGGCGTTTTGAAGAACTAAAATCGATAAGAATGACACTGAACTTATCATTTTGTTCCCCACTTTGCTCGTGCCCCTTTGACATTACGCTTGATGGTAAGGCATACTGAGAAGTACTCTATAAACTATTTTCTGTATGCTAAATAAATTTCATAAGCTCTATGGAATAGTTGTAGGTCAACAATTTTTTAGAACAATAATTAATAGTCTAGAAATACACAAAGTGAACCATGCAATTCTTTCTAAAATATCAATTGTTTTACGCCTCACTATATAACCATAGCGACTTAACAAAAGTTAGTCTAATAGCGGTTGCGGCTTCTATGGAGTGTGTGTTCTTTCACCGCGGCGGCGGACCTTCCACATGTTTGCTCCTCCCATAGGAGCAAGCTTCCAATTGGACTGTGCTTGTGTGGTTTTCATGCTTTTCTTGTGTTCACTGTGTCATCAATGGACCTAACCCATGTTGTACCGATGTTCAAGTGGGCTTGGACCTTGATGTATTGACATTCACTTGTTTTTCTGCTAATAAAACTTGGCAACAATCCCTACAATCTTGCAAACTAATTGAGCAAGACATAAAAATAAGAATTGAACATACAAATGTGTGTAGTTAAGATATAAGGCAAAGTTCAGAAAAACCACAAAGTTATCAAATGTGTATTAATACTTTGTCCAAAAGGATTGTGTAAATTTGATTGTCAAAGATGGTATCACACTCTAATAAACACAATATGAACGGAAATTGTGCTCATCAAAATATTGGGCCCGATAAAAGATGAGAAATGGACAATTGACACTCAAAGGAATGTGTCGATGCTTCTGTTGTTCCATATTGGTTTCCGTATGTTTCGGGTACACCAAGTGGTTTTACATATAAGCTGTTACAGAAAATCATTAATGAGACGCTCTTCTCTGTAGATAACCGGGCAAGTTAAAGTTTAATATCGGACTGATAGGAAATTTTGAACTAAAACTATAATAATACACATGTAAGTGGATGTGCAGTCAAGTTTTTTCTTAAACACAAATATACACATACTTGATTCAGCAAATTACATTTTTGGTAATAAATTTAGCTATATTTCCAAATCTAACATTATGGTCTATAGGGAACATACCAATTTGTACTTCAGTTGTTGGCCTCTTTGGTATTGAAACAATGATGACTCCTTTTGTGAAAAATGATAAATTCTTAATTTTAAGATGTTTGGAATAAAATCATGTGGTTCTTTTAATTGAAGGCATGTCTACCGATTCAACACTGTGGCTTACTCTATACGTATCTGCTAAATTGTGTGGTGCAACCTAGTTTTGTGATAAAAGTGATTATAGGTGAGTGTTAGAAAACTCCATTCCTGACGTTTTTGGTAGCCGAGGTAGTACGCAAGTTCATAACGGATCAATCAGTAGAATTAATCATTTACCCAAGTAATGTACGCGGACTTTAGAACCTCCTGTGGGTACGCAAGCTTATTTTTGATCAACATCCATATTGCTTCTTGATTCAATACTCATGATGCCCCTGAAACTAACATGGTAGTCATGAGCTTGTAGACCATGTCCTTTTCCTAACTCAAAACCCGACGTGTCCAGGCCAGCTTGTACATGATCCTTTACATCACTAATAAATTTCTAATATTGATCTACTATATGAAAAATATTTTTATCACAAATTGGTTTATGATATTTCTGTCTTTCTAATCAAATACAAATTTTACTTTTACTACCCAAAGTTAGAAACATTACAATGTTGTACTTAGAAAAGTACATATGAAGCCAATAGCAACAGTACAGTGCAGAAGTGAAAATGATAACAATTCAGAAGCATTTATATGCACCGGTGTTAACAACTACACAATCATAAAAAAAACATAATGCCTCAAGGATTCAAGGTGTGTTAAATTTCATCAGAAGAAGGTGTTTTCACTTACCTAATATTTAATTCAGCATTGGTACACAATTTGATATGTGGGCATGTGAAAGCACATAAGCAGTAGGATTCGTAAAAAAAACACATAAGCTGTAGGTGTCCTCGTCACATGGCTCAACGTTAGAAATGAATTATAAAAAGGGGAAGGATAATTTGAATAAAAAATAAATTTCTAAGTGAACCTGTTTGTGGTACTGTAGTATAATATGTGACTCGGACCTGCCATGTAACAATATGTGACTTCGTAAGAAAAAATGATGGAAAAGTTTAAAGAAAAATGGTTGTAAACTCTTACATACCGAATAGCCTAATAATTTTGGATGCTACAACAGTGTGTCCTTTTTTATAATTTTTGCTGATGATACACACGTCTTATTTTGCATGTTATATAATATATGTTTATTGTATATTGACATATACACACAGCCACGAATGATGTACAGCTCATGTTTTACGTAGTTTATGCTAATAAAAATTTGGAGAATTTATGTTGTCTCATACATGTATGCCTAGGCGGATCAGTAGAAAAACAATACCTCACGTACGTGACAGCACCAAGCTGTAAGCTGTGTGTAGAAAGTTTTAAGACAAATCTTGTATCAATGTCTGGACCATAATTGCATCGTTCTTGCCGTTCCTATTGATCAGGTATTCCAGTATTCATGTACTCGACCGGCCGGCGACGCATGACACACAATTACAAAGCATTGGCTCTAGTCAAACCATCCTTAACTACTCCGGCCATGGCTCCAGTCAAACCATCCTTAATTACTCTGGCCATTCTCATCAGCGGCCAGAGTCACCAAAAGCTCGGCGCTCCGCTGAGCTCTTCCTCGTACGCTCGCCCGTGCATGCATGAGCGCTAGTCAAGTTTCGTTTGTACATGCATCAGCGTTAGTCAAGTCCTCTCTAGATTGTCGGAGTTCTGAGAACGGGGGTCCCCAGACTTGCCTGCCCGCGACCGGCGGCGTGGTTCAAGGGGGCCCAGCGCGGCCCATCTTCATCAACACAAGCTCAAGACCCTCGCGAGGGCCCAAGCCTCGCGGGGCGGACGACAAGGAGTTTCCTCAGGCACGACCTCATCAGGCGGGCTCACGAGGAGGCGGAGAGTTCTAGGCGGGATACCTCGTGAGGTGCCCATGACGCAAGCCATGACGAACAAGGGCGTCAGTCAGGCGCCAGCCCGCGCAGTGTCCTTCTTTCCTCTTTGGTGCAAAGGGAGCAAGCGCAGGCGAGAGCATCAAGCAAAGGCATCCATTTCGGTGCAACAAGACCAAGACCAGCCCAACGGCAGGGAGGAAGTCATTGTGGAGCCCAAGCAGGCGTCACCACCAGAGCCTTTGACAAGCGAGGACCAACTTTAGTCAGGGTAGGTGTACCCGCTGTTCCCCTTCAAAATAGCCAATTGTTGGCGCTCTTCCCGATCAATATTTGGGAAGAGGCCCAGTGCCTTTGCCTATAAATAGGACTAGCCACCCCCAGGGTAGGGGCATCTGGATCCTCACCAAGAAACCAGTAGATAGAGCGATTGAACTCCTCCTAGCAGTTCATCGCATCAGTCAAGAATAGACCCTCGCGAGGCTGTTCTTCCTTGTATTGTTCACCATCAGCCCAAAAGGCAATCCACCACACCACACACTAGAGTAGGGTATTACACCACAATGGTGGCCTGAACCAGTATAAACCCTGTGTCTCTTGTGCTGTTCTTTTCGTAGTTTAGATCCTAGCGATTCGGCGAGGAGCAGGTAGACAGAGGGCGAAATCTCCACGGCACCCCAGTGTTCGAACCTCAAGGGTCTGCCGGAACCCCAATTACGACATTTGGCGCGCCAGGTAGGGGTGCGCCGGAATTCGTCTCCCGTCGCCCTGTTCTTCTCCGATCATCGCATCCATGTCAGACGCTCGTCGGGCCCGCGCCGAGCGCCGAGCCGCCCTCGCTTCCCGTGTCGCCCAGACGGCTCCCGTCGGCGGGCGCCCTCGTCGTTCCCCGTCACCTGCCGTCAACGCTGCCACCGGTCCGGTGGGGAACGAGCAGCAAGCATCGTCCCAGCACCCATCCATGAGGCGAGACGGCCGCACTGCTACACCCTCGCTCACCCCTGCTGGTTCTTCGTCCCGCGCGCCCCGCGCGGCCATGGAGGCTCGAGCTGCGCTCATCGCGGCAAACGAGCTCCTGCGCCACCGCCCAATCGACAATATCTACGAAGAGTGGCTCGACCGAGTCGTCGAGCTCGTCCGCGCCGCTGGGGGCTCCCCCGCGCCGTTCTTCCCGCTACACCGCACCCCGCCCTGCGCGGGCAATGAAGCTCCTGGGGCGCCTCAACCGCCTCCCCCTCAAGAAGGCGCCCTGGCCCCAAGGCGCGCGGCCCCTAGGCGGAACCCGCTCTGTCAGGCGCCAGCGCGGCAGGAGCAGAGCTGCTAAGAAGTTACTCGCCCTCGAGAAGCTGCCCGAGCGCTCCTTGCTCCAGCACGTCAAGACCCCGCGCTGCTCCCTGCTGCAGCGCATGGGGACCCACAAGATCAAGCTCTTCGTCGCCCAAGGCCTCCCGTGGCCACAGCGGGCTGCCGCGCCTTCACCACCGAGCTACGCAGTGTCGCGTGGCCCGGCAAGTTCAAGCCAGACTTGCCTCCTCGCTACGACGGCACGGCTGACCCTGCAGAGTTCCTCCAGCTCTACGAGCTGGGAATCGAGGCCACCAACGGAGACGAGAAAGTCATGGCAAACTGGTTTCCCATGGCGCTCAAGGATGGGGCCCGCACCTGGCTCCTGAATCTGGCTCCAGGCACGATCTCCTCCTGGGACGAGATGCGCACCCGCTTCATCGCCAACTTCCAGGGTACTCGCGACCGGCCACCCGCCGTGAGCGACATGCGCCGTATCAAGCAGCAACCAGGGGAAACCCTGCAGAAGTACATCCAGTGCTTCAACAACGCGCGCCTCAAGATCCCCAAGGTGACCGAGGAGGCCATCATCTCGGCCTTCTCCGACGGCGTGCGCGACGTCAAGATGAAGGAGGAGCTGGCGATGCATGAAGACCTGTGCACCTCCTTGGAGCTGTTCAACTTGGCGACCAAGTGCGCCAGGGCTGAGGAGGGGCGCCTCTCCCTCCTCGAGCTGCCTGCCGTAGACCCAGAAAAGAAGAAGCCCAAGGCCAAGGACGTGAAGCGCAAGGGGGGCTGCCATGCTCGTGGCAGAGCCAGACGCCAAGCGGGGCAGAGATCAACCCGAACCCTCCAAGGGCAGTCGGTACTGCGTGTACCACGACCTCCACACCCACAACACCAATGAATGCCAAGAGCTCCGGGCCGTGCGTGAAGGAAGGGTTGGCCGACGTCCCGACCGCAGCGACTGGGGCAACGACCGAGGAGGAGGAAGGAACGCAGGACGCTGGGAAGACCGTGGCCCGCGCCAAGGGTGGCGCGACCAACCTCGCGAGGATCGCTTGCAGGACCCGCCTCGCGAGGGAGGCTGGAGGGATCAGCCTCGCGAGGATCGCCCGCAAGGTAACGCAGGCCTCCCTCCGCTGCCGCCGCAGCCAAGAAGAAATGAAGACCGTCATCAGGACGAGGGGGCTGGGGGCTTCCAGGAACCACGTGCGATCGCTTGCATCCTGGGCGGAGCCCAAGCCCCAGCCTCGCACCGCATCTTCAAGCAGTTCGCCCGCGAAGTGAATGCAGTCCTACCCAAGCTCGAGGCCACGCGCCCTCTCAGGTGGTCGGCGTGCGCCATCACCTTCAGCTCAGTGGATCAGCTCAAGTGCGCGGCCACGGCCGGAGTCCTCCCGATGCTTTGCTCCCCAATCATCAGCAACGTGCTGGTCACCAGGACCCTCATCAATGGCGAGGCAGGGCTCAACGTCGTGTCCGTGGAAACGTTCAACAATCTCCAAGTGCCCTACAATCAACTTCAGCCAACCAAACCTTTCTTCGGAGTCACCGACGGCTCCACGGTCCCGATTGGGCAGGTTCGCCTCCCTGTCACCTTCGGGGCACGCGACAACTACCGCACCGAGCTCATTGACTTCGACGTCGCCCACATTCGCCTGCCGTACAATGCCATCCTCGGCTACCCAGCGCTGGCCAAGTTCATGGCCGTAACCCACCACGGCTACAATGTCCTCAAGATGCCAGGAAGTGGCGGAGTCATCACGGTGCCCTGCGAAGAGACAGACGCAGTGTGCTCCCTGGAGCGAGCCTTTCAGGCCGCATCACTGGAAGACCCGGATCACGGAAGCAGGAGGCTTCCCGAGGTCGCCCCCAAGAAGAAGAAGACATCGTCCGGCCCGGCCCCTCAGGAGGCAGGCCCTCAGGGCCTGCGCCTGCTCAGGGGGAGCCTCCTTCCATCGCATAGGAAAGCGCGCCCGGCGCCCTCCTCAGGCAGGGCTCGGGGGCTCTCCCCTGGAGGGCCGCCGACCTCGCCAAGGTCACGAGGGAGGCGCTTGGGCACCACGTGGAGGCGTGTTTCAAAGCACGTTTACCTCAAGAAGAAGCAAGGCAAGGAGGGCCAAACCCTCAGGAGTTCGTCAGCAAGGCCATTCAGGAGCTACAAGAGTCAAGAGTCATGAGAGGCAGCCGCCGCCTACCCACTGTGGCCCCGCATCCAGGCGAGGATGGTGGGCTGCGCGTCTGCATCGACATACCAGGGCTCAACCGAGTCGCGTCTCAGGAGCGCCTCTGGCCCTCGCAAGTGGGACACTGCGAGGGTCCGCCCCACAGCTACGTTCGCATGCCTTATCGCTTGCCGAACGCGGCTGCCGCATACTAGCGCCTCATGAGAGCCATCCTGGAGGCTCAAGAGGTCAGGCGTTCCACAGCCCTGGCGGAGATGGAGATGGTCCGCGAGGAGCCACCAGCGCCTCCGGAGCCTCCCGAGGCCCCTGCGCCTGGGGGCTCGTGAGAATCGACTCCCGCAGCCCACCGAGTCTGCTACACCAACACCCCTTCGTCCCCAACATCATCAGGTGACATCTTCCAAGTTTCATTTCCAGCTGGGAGTGCCTCAGGGCCGCATTATTCCCAGGCCGCGTGGGTCCGTCTCTGCGGCTTGTATCCCTTTTATTTCATGTTCTTAGCTTACCTTATTGGGGGCGCCCCTTGGGTTGCATCATCCCCAAGTCGCTCGGGTCTGACCCAACGGCGTGTACCCTTCTTGCGTTTATCTTAGGGCCATGCTTTCGACCCATCATGCTTGTTATTTGGCGCCTGTTCGTCGCACCTTTTCTTCCTGGATGTCGTAAGCTTGCGCATTAAAGGGGGGACCTGAGCATCGCGACTCAGGGCTCCTACCGGCTCTCCAGCCCTCACCCTCTGGTCTTTTCCACGGCATCGTGACCTGGCATGCCAGCGACGGCTGAGACCAGCTCGAGAGCCGGGACCCGAGGACGTAGAGTTTTGACATCTAACCCAGCTTGCGCGTTAAAGGGGGGGTACCTGAGCATCGCGACTCAGGGCTCCTACCGGCTCTCCAGCCCTCACCCTCTGGTCTTGTCCACGGCATCGCGATCTGGCATGCCAGCGACGGATGAGACCAGCTCGAGGGCCGGGACCCGAGGATGTAGAGTTTCGACATCTAACTCAGCTTGCGCGTTAAAGGGAGGGTGCCTGAGCATCGCGACTCTGGGCTCCTACCGGCTCTCCAGCCCTCACCCTCTGGTCTTGTCCATGGCATCGCGACCTGGCATGCCAGCGACGGCTGAGACCAGCTTGAGAGCCGGGATCCGAGGACGTAGAGCACCGACATCTAGCCAAATTTGCAGGAACACATTCCAAGATAAGGCCCAGAGCCAGGCGCAACCCGCCTTGAGGTAGGGCCCCGTGAGTCCCGCGCTGGCTCACGGGTGCCCAGATACACCTCGTCAAGCCCTACCGTGCCAGCCACGTGTCAGGGCGGGGCTGTACACGCCCCGGGGCTCCTGCCGGAGGGGAGCCCCCTCCCACGCACCAGTGGAAGCACCATGCTCCATGCTGGCTGACGACACTGCCAAGGAGCGGCTATGCCCGTACACATACGGAAGCGCTATGCTCCACGCTGGTGATAAACAACTGAGGGTGGCCCCCGGGCCGCATCAACCTCAGGGAGCCAAGAGCTCAGTTTCTAGCCTCATCGCAATGCCTCCCCTCAGGAGTGCCGCGCGAGGGGGCTGGGCACGGGGGCTATGCCTGCGTTATGCCCAGACGCACGCCACCCAGCCAGGCCCCCCGTGCCTGGTTCGTCGCACGTCCCTCCCCGAGTGGAGCCAAGGTACGAAGGCCGTTTGAGCGTCAAGGGGGACTCCTGAGCATCGCAACTTAGGAGCCTAACTGGTCACGTAGCCCCTTACTCCTTAGTTCCGAAAGGCTAACGACGGTTGAGGTATGCGCAGGGCCGGGCTCTGCAGACGTAGAACGGTAGATCCACCCGCATCTCACCTCCCTAAGGAGTCACCCCCACATCTCACCTCCCTACTTGTTGTTCGAGCGCCAAGGGGGACTCCTGAGCATCGCGACTCAGGAGCCTAACTTGTCACGTAGCCCCTCACCCCTTGGCCCCATCCTGGTTTCCGGTCGGGGCTAACGGTGGCTGAGGTATGCGCGGGGCCGGGCTCTGCCGGCGTAGAACATAAGCAAGTAGGAAGAAATAGCGCAAATTTTAGGGAATTCAAAAGCAAATATTATAGTCCATACTATTATCAGAGCACCAAATGCAAGTTTTAATGCCTCTCCGAGGCATGGTACATGTGCAGGAATTAAAAGCAGGGCGGGAGCCACGACGGAGTCACTTGCCGGTGGTGGAGCTGTGCGGAGCGGGTTCGCCTTGTGGAGCAGCAGGGCCAGCAGCGCTCCGCTTCGGCTTGGTGCTGAAGGCCCGGAACTTCCCCAGCAGAGCCTCCGCACGACCCTTCACGGCCTCAGTAGCGGCAGCGGCAAGCTCGCCGCTCGCTGGCTCCAGCAGGCTATCGAGGTCGACGTTGGGGTCGCGAAGGTAGATGTGTGTGAAGACCCGCGTCAGTGCTGCAGAAGACAAGACACGTGCCTCGGCCTCAGCCGTAGGGCCAAGGCCAAGGGTGACATCTTCAAGAGCACGAACCAGGAAGGGAAGCAGCTTGGCGGGGCCGTCCTCCTCGCCGGCCTGTGGGCTCTCCAGGCCGCTCTCATAAAGCGTCTTTAGTGAAGCGCGGGCCTTCTCCTCCATCTCCGCAAAGGCCACGCGATCCTCGGCAAGAACCCGTGCCTTGCCGTCCAGCTCAACCTTTCTCGCATCCAGCCCTTGCTCTAGCGCGCCTAGGAGGTCACGGCGCTTCTTGAGCTTGGCGTCCCGGTCCTTGATGGCTGCCTCGCGAGCCTTCATGCTTTCCTCCTGCTCTTGGCGAAGGCGGGTCTCCTCAGCGTGCTGGTCTTGCAGGCCCTTCAGCTCGCTCTCCAGTGCCTCGCAGCGACCTCGGACGTTAGCCAGCTCCCCCAAGGCGGCGGCATGGGCAACCTTCGCCCCAAGGACGGCCTACTTCTCCTCATCGCAGGCCGTCGAGGCCTGGACCAGCGCCGCCCGAATTGAAGCATCGGAGCGATTCCAGCCAGAAGCTAGCTCCAAGCGCCCGGCCACTAGACGAGGGTCAGCGCCCAGAAGATCCTGCCGTAGACGGTCTAGTTCGGCAACAACGCGATCTAGAACAGTGGTCAGGGAAGCAGCAGTCGGAGGAGTAGGAGGAGAATACGGCAGCGTGATCACAATATCCTGAGGTGGAACCTGCTGCGCCACGACGACTGTGGTGGCGGCATCAGGCAAGGGCACCTCGGAAGTCGCTTGGGCCATGGGGGCTGAGCTCGCCCCAGCCGGCTCAGCCAGGCCTCGCGAGGATGCACGGGCAGGAGAGGCCCGTGCGTCACGGTCACCTTCTTTCACGGCCAGAGGCGCTGCCACGGATGGAACCTTAGGAGCTCCCTTTGACTTCTTTGCCGCGGGCACCAGCCTAGCCGGGAGATACGAGCGTCAAGCCTCAGCAACAAAACAATAAACAAGACAGGAATCAAGCACTTATAGGTTGTCGCTTGCGGGCTCGAGCAGCCTCCAGCCATACTTGAAGCCCGAGAGTCGGCTGCAAGGGTCAGCCTCAAGGACCTCGGGAGCAGGAGGCGCGCCTGTGGATCGCTACGGGGCTGGGGCAGACCCGCCGGGGATCAGCCTGGTTCGGTCCTTCTTCGGGATCGGGGGCAGGCTCCCGCCGCCCTGCTCACCCTCATCCTCGTCGTCATCACTCAGAGAGAGGCGGAGAGCACGGGACCTACGCCGGAGGGGGGGAGCCCTTGACTCTTCCTCGGAGTCAGCCCCCTCTTCCCGCTCCCCTCCTTCCTTCTCTTCGCTGGAGTCGCCGGAGGACACGTCCACCGGGTCCTCGGGAGCCTCCGCGGGCACGGGCCCGTCCCGATTGAAGGCGAGCATGGACCCCACTACCTGCTCCAAGTCCTCGCGGAGGAACAGGAGCGTAGGAGCGCCCTCCAACCTCACCACGTCGCCCCCAACCAAATACTGGAGAACCGCAGCCTGATCCTCATCGGCCAAGACTGTGGGGCTCGGGTGGGGCCTCCACATCGGAAGTGAGTACTGACAAAGCGGAGCCAGCTGGTGCTCCAGGAACTCCCTCAGCAGCGATGCACCAGTCAGCTTCACTGCCGCCATGTTGGCCGGCCTCAGATCCGCGTCCATCTTCTCCAACACCGGCTTCACGCGGGGATCCACAAGCTCCACTCGGGACCAGTCGTCGGAGCTCGCGGGGTGCCCCGTGGGCAGGATCAGCCGAGGATGGATGCGCCCAGCATCCACCAAGACCCACTTGCTCCTGAAGCCCTCGATCCTTTTCCCAGGGTTCGAAATGGCGATGGAGCTGCCGCACGCGACGAAGCGCACACACGCAAAGACGGAACCACGAGAGGTCCGGAGGGAGAAGTAGTTGCGCAGCAAGGCCACTGAGGGCTTCACCCCTACGTGAGCCTCACAATAATAGGCGAAGATTGCCAGAAGAAGGACAGAGTTGGGATGAAGGTGCAGAGCTTGAAGGTTATAGTGGCGGAGGACAGAGAAGAAGAACTCAGAAAAGGGAGGCACCAGACCAGCGACAATGGCGCTCACGAAGAGCGGATAGAAGATGCTCCCTTGGCCTTCAGGGAGGGCAGAGCCGGCCTTGAACACCTTCACCCCGTCGATGCCCTGCGCCGCCACCATCTGGCGCACCCGGGCAAGGCTCGCCTCCGACACGTTCGGCGAGTCCAAGGCTGACGAATACCAAGCTCCGGCCGGGGCTTGGCGAGGCGCCATGTCTGGCTAGGGCGCGCGGACGGAGTAGAAGATTTCGGAGGCGGTGAGGAGAGGCGCAAGAAAGGGGATCTGAGCAGCAACTGGAGAAAGCAAAGAAGGCAAGGGATAGACGCCGCTCCTTTATCAACTCGCGCGGTTGCTGAGGCGCCCACGTCCAATCAACCGCCACGCGGCACCCAAGGCCGCAGGCTGTTAGGGCCCGCGACGTTTCGCACTTGCCCTTTCGCCTCTCTGCTCGGCCAAGTCCGGGCGTGCCATGGGCCCGGGGGCTACTGTCGGCATTCTGGGAATGGGGGTCCACAGACTTGCCTGCCTGCGGCCTGCGGCATGGCTCAAGGGGGCCCAGCGCGGCCCATCTTCATTAACACAAGCTCAAGACCCTCACGAGGGGCCAAGCCTCGCGGGGCGAACGACAAGGAGCTTCCTCAGGCACGGCCTCATCAAGCGGGCTCACGAGGAGACGGAGAGTTCAAGGAGGGATACCTCGTGAGGTGCCCATGACGCAAGCCATGATGACCAAGGGCGCCAGTAGGGCGCCAGCCTGCGCAGTGTCCTCCTTTCCTCTTTGGTGCAAAGGGAGCAAGCGCAGGCGAGAGCATCAAGCAAACGCACCCATTTTGGTGCAATGAGACCAAGACCAGCCCAACGGCAGGGAGGAAGTCATTGTGGAGCCCAAGCAGGCGTCACCACCAGAGCCTTTGACAGGCGAGGACCAACTTTAGTCCGGGTAGGTGTACCCGTTGTTCCCCTTCAAAATGGCCAATTGTTGGCGCCCTTCCCGCTCAATATTTGGGGACAGGCCCAGGGCCTTTGCCTATAAATAGGACTAGCCACCCCCAGGGTAGGGGTATCTGGATCCTCACCAAGAAACCAGTAGATAGAGCGATTGAACTCCTCCTAGCAGTTCATCGCATCAGTCAAGAACAGACCCTCGCGAGGCTGTTCTTCCTTGTATTGTTCATCATCAGCCCAAGAGGCAATCCACCACACCACACACTGGAGTAGGGTATTACACCACAATGGTGGCCTGAACCAGTATAAACCCTATGTCTCTTGTGCTGTTCTTTTCGTAGTTTAGATCCTAGCGATTCAGCGAGGAGCAGGTAGATAGAGGGCGAAATCTCCGCGCGCACCCTAGTGTTCGAACCTCAAGGGTCTGCCGGAACCCGAAATTCGACATGGATCTCCATGTAGCTCCTTGGGACGTAGATGCATGAACAAAGCATGTATAGTGTCGGATGCTTTGGTGTACATACATGGGGTTAATGCCTGTACGGCCAACGGAGCGCATCGATTAGAATTGGCAGCGGAGAGAAAATCTTGGATAGAAGCTCCATAACCTAATCGATTAGAATTGGTGGCGGCGAGAAAATCTTGGATAGAAGCTCCATAACCTAATAACCTAACTTTTTCTAGCTAGATAAATTGAAGGGGTACGGTAAAAAATAATGAAGGGCATTGGTGGGTAATTTATTTGAACTATTCTATAAATAAATTATTTTGGAGATCCATTGGCCGTAATCAGCTAGTCAGTTTAATTAACGGCCGGATGTTTCTAATTTTTGTGGGATTTCCTAAGCTAATTATCTTTAGTCTGGTGATCCCATCAACTACTTTTTATATATAAATAGATGCAACATTTTAAACAAATTAAATTAAATAAACCATATTATTGCATTGCAATCATGCAAATGGAGGGTGTGTCTTGCCTTGATCCAAGAATAAGTGGGAAATGCCTGGCCTTCATCAAGCACACCAAAACCTACTGAAAAACATTTTTGAAAGATTTTGTAAATACTTAATAATGCATTTTTCTCTGTCCAGAAAATCTAGACAGCAGAGAAAAATACCAAATTCTCAAAGAAAATAGAGAATCTCAAAAGAAAAATAATGCAAAAAGAATCGGTTCATTTGGACTTGTAGTTTAGGAGTTATTCATGGTCAAAGTTGTGGTCAAATCTAGATTAAATTGTATTTAAAAGAAATTCATAAGACCTCAGGGAGGGGGTGATGCTGAAGATGTAAAGTGGAAAGGCGTTTCCACTTACATACCCCTTTGGTCCCACGTGGAGTCACTGACAGGTGGAGCCGGCCTGGCAGGTTTAGAAAGAGGGGGAGGGAACAGAGGGACGACGACTCACTGGTGATGGCTCACCGGCGTAGAGGCCTTGAGGGAGCTGGGCGATGGTGGGGACGAAACAAGCGCATGATGGCGGTCACGCCCGTACCAACAGCTCCTCGGAAGGTGGTCAGACGACATCGGCATCGTCGTCTTCGGTAGAGGTGAGCTACGGGCGCCGGTGGAATTAGGGATTTCGGCCACCATCCAAACAATGGAGGGGTGGGGAAGGACCAGCAAGGCACCATGAGCTGGAATAGGCACTCAGGAGGGACTAGGATGGACTGGAGCGAGTGAGAGGAGGAATGGGCCGGGCGGTGGAGCTCTTCGCTGAATTTGAGGAAGAAAAGCGTCCTGGCTCCCCTGAGTGGCTTAGGTGATGATTAAGGGAGGGAGGGGATGAGAGGTGAGGAGAAACAAGCTCGGGGAGGGCTTATATAGGCAGGGCAAAGGATCTAGAGTGCTAGCGCACCATGGCTCACAGACCTACTCCGGCGGTGGCTGTGCTCATCACGGGGAGATGGCGACGGCCTGCGAGGGTTAGAGGAGCTCACAGATGAAGAAAGCAGCCAAGGGAAACATGAGGAAGCGGATGGGAGGTGGATAGAGCCAATCGACGCACAGTGCGCTTGTGGGCCCGCGCCGGCTAGCTCCGGCAAGGACTCTTTTGGAGAGGGCAGAGGGCGACGGGTGAGGGCAGCAGAGTCAGGTCGGCACACCCATACGAGCGAACGCCGTCAGGGCTGAGCTGTCCGACGCATCCTGACACGTAGAGCACGCTCAATGCAGCTGGAGCGCATGAACTTGCATGCCAGAGGTGCAGTCACCATGGGCACGAGCATGAATAAGACAATAAGGTCTGCCCTAAGATGTCTGGTGATGAGTCCCTGCATCATAGAGGCTGAGGGAGTTGATGGATCAAGAGAAGGAGCCAAGGGGAGATGTGAGACTTTGGTGCAAGTTTGTTGTAGCAAACTTGTCCACATTTCCGTGATCAACTGAGAAAATCTATGGGCCAAATGAGTTGTTTGGGGTGATTAGGATAGGAAGGACTATAATCCTATTAATTTTTGAGGATAAATGGACAAAGAATAATTATAGTTGCTTTGTAAGTGCATATTTGGTCCAGAAAAGGGATTTGGATGATGCACTCACATAGAGAAGTAACTTGGGCTGAAATTTGGCAAGGCAGGGGTATTTGGCCATATGAAGATGCTGTAAAAATTTCATACCAAATGGACTTGCCAAAATGGTACTTGCTTCACAAACATCCTCACTCACAAAAACTTACGATAATTTTGGAGGGAAAATGGCTTGATGAAATGGTCTTAAACTTGGTGGAGAGATGCTATTTGGGTAGGAGCATGATCTGGTAATTTCTCAGAATTAATGAAGCAATATAAATCATACTTGCTTCATAACCTGAAAATATTAACAGAATCAAGGATTTGAAGCTGTGCTCACATAGATGAAGTCACGGAGTTGAAAATTAGAGGAGAGTAAAGATATGAGCACATAAAGACGCATGCAAAATTTCAATTCATTTGAATTCTCCTAGCTAGTACTTCCTTCACAATGGCTTCTGTTTGACAGAAACTTTGAAAAATCACTGAGGAAGATTGGCTAGGCAAATGAAGTTGAATTTTGTCATGTGGCTATTATTTGGACATAAAAGAATGCCCACAAAGTTTTGGAGCAAACAAGATAAGATAAATGGCACTTCCTTGACAAAATGCCATTCAGGAAAGAATAGAAAAAGGATTATTGGAGAATTAATTTTGAACATGGCAATGAAGGATTTGGTAAAATTTGAGCAAGATATGACCCAAACAATGTATGAGAATTATTTGGAAATTTTTGGAGAGGTAGAGATATATGTTGCTTCACAACCTAGGGCAAATGAGGTTATTCCTTTAATATAAAAGGAATATTTCCCCAAGAAAAACAATTATGGAGATGGGCTAGAATGGACATGGCATGACCTTGGGATGATTTAAGAAAGATGAGCCAATTGGGAGAAGAAGAAATGAACATGTCCCAGATTTCAAGTCCATATAACTGATCCAAAAAGAAAAATCAGAGCAAAACCAAATAAACCAAAAGAAAAAGAAAAGGGCCAAAAACCAGGCTGTTACAAACCTTCCCCTGTTAAAGAAATCTCGTCCTCGAGATTTGGTTGCTCAGGGAACAAGTATGCTTATACCTTAAGGAAACTGTTTCCAACTCGGGTACCCTTTTCCTTTGATTGTTGTTCTGTCAAGAATTTCATAATATTTGCCTACTCAGCTCTGGTGGTTTGCTTTACCTTTCCAATTTCTGATGGGTCTTCCTCTTATACTAAAGCCTTATGCTAACGTTGATACTTTCATATCTGCCGTTGATATTCTGAGCACGACTTTCCGTTGGTCGAGTAAACCTTTTACACAGGCCATTAGGTTGTCCAAACAATTACATGTCTTCCTGGTTCAAATAGTACTGAGAATCATAGCCACTCTTTTGACGAGATCGGATTTCCCGACAATGATACTGACTCCTTTTGATTTGCTACTTTGGCTTGAGCATGAGATATTTACCCAAGTTTCGACTGCCTTCAGTCACGGGCAATATAACAGAGTATGGGCTTGTAGATGTAGCATACCTCAAACTTCGAGACTGACCTGACGGAGATGCTGACGGAAGAATGCTCTTCCTGACAGGTTGTCCATGTACTTGATTCTGTTAGTGAGTATACCGGGTCTGAGATGATTGTTTTGGCTTTTGATTTACCCTTGTTGTCGGTATACCCATCTGTGGTAATAGGCTGTGAGATGCTTCAACACTGCCGTTGAAGTCAAACCGCTGAGGTTGCAAAGGAATCTTGGATCTGACATAACTGACTTGGACATCCCGCACTAATCATTCTGGACAGGTGCCTTGGGACAAATGGGTCAACAGAATATGATGTTCATGAAGAATAGGACATGCCTTTGAGGGTATGATTTTGTGGATCCATATAGAATCATGGCCTCCCACTGACTTCGGCATCCAGACCCTGATGGTCACACAAAAACCATCATACCTTTGTTGTCAGTCTCATCCTTTGACGGTCATGATTTTCTTTGTCTGGATACTTTACTGCAATAGCTGGGCCACACATGCCCTTGATTCTTCGCATGACCATGGATGTGGTGAGTGGAATATTTTTGGCATTCTTCTTTGTGCCTTCTTTTTGACTGGGGTCTGCACATATATGACATATATTCGGGGCTTGTACCTGTATAGATTTCATTGTGGAGGTCATTCGTAAGAGTGCTTGACAAGGGATCTCCTTGTCTGGTGCGGGAATAATGACCTTGTGACCATTGCCAAGACTTCCTTAGGTATACCTGCTTGAACATTGCCGTATCTTGCATGAGAGACTGATATGCATGGGGTTGTATGCTCACCATAAGTAGGAAGAATATGCCACCTAAAACTCGATTCAGGCGGTAGGCATATGTCTTGACTTGTTTGTGCTTCTGACAAAAATGTTGCGAACCTGATTCTTGAGCTATACTGACATAAACTGCCAAGTCACTGGATAATCTCTTGAGGATGGTGCAACAGTGTAGTACTAACGCGGATTGAGTGGCTTACAAGAGAAGCTATTCGAGGAGCTTGCTGAGGAAGACTCATTAGCTTCTGCTTGAAGGTTTGATCTGGGTAGCATGCAGAAAAAGTCTCGATAGCTTACACGCAAAGCTTAGCCTGGGTATCGTGTTGGAGAAGCCTGGGTTCCGTACTTGAGAACATTCTCCTCTCGTGGCTTGTTGAGGAAGATCCAGTCCCTTACATCATAAACCTGTACTGAGGTATCATGAATCGGAAGACTGGGTATCTTGGGCCGGAATCTGCCCATATATTGTACCACAATATTCTGTGTTTGGTTACTTGCATGATAAAATTATTTGATTGTCTTCCTTGATCATAGCTAATTCTGGCTTTCCTTCCGAAGTATAGCATAGTTCCAATTGCATTCATAGCTGAACCAGACTTCGTATATAAATCATACCTTGTCTGGGAATATTCCATTGGTCTTGTGCTTCCTGCTGATTTGATCATTATTGCTGCAAAAAGGGGCATAACAGATGCAGACTTTATCTTGATATTCGTTTAGTGACACCATTTATCTACCGAGCAGATATTCCCAACATAATGTTGTCAACTTAGAATCCCATACTGTTTAGCTGAGCTTCCATATATTTTCTATCCGTGCCGCTTCTTCGAGCTCGGTGCTGGTTGATGAGCAACTTTTATAGGGAAAAATAATGTAACGCCGAGGCCCAAAAGGAAGCAAACAAAACAATTCAACCAAACCAAAGAATAAAAATGCATACCAATCACACACAAGCAATATCACATATAAGCTATCCACTCAATATGCACACCTACTTAGGCACACAAATCTCGGCTAACTCCGGTACTACGATCTAACATGTTGTGGCGGTGTGTACGAAGATGAATCAATGTGTGGAGGGGTTGATGTAAACTGCGCTACACCAAGTGCTGGCCTAGCAAGGTAACAACCTTGACTAGATCGGGGATGAGGAAGTACTTGGTAACCAAGTAGCGGGACACGAATGTCACGACCACATTATTATCAAGCGGACAGAAGGGATCCATACTCGTCCATACAATAGGATGGCAAGAAAAACTGAGTCGGCAGACATTGCCCTTTCTTGATGATTAAGATCATTAAGGGTTGCCAACACGACAAGAGAAAAACACGACCCGGGGTATAAGCATGTCTACCACCAAAATGATAGACGGGGCTGAAAGAAGGATATTGGCGCGATACCTGAGCACCATTTTCTACAAACCATGTTAGGATCACTTGGCATCAGCCTGCTGGGACAGAAATGACACCAAATACCTAAGAAAGGAAACTGGAAGAATGAGGAGGCTGAGTTGTAGTGGATCAGGATCTGATGCCATCTACACTCACCAGATAAACCATTAGCAACAAAAACTAATGCTATATGCATGCTATGCAACAATCAAATGTAGCAACCAGATGCTACAACCAAGGCAGACTCTATACTACCGATTACTACCACTCATGCTAACTAGGGCGTCCTACAACCAAACCTGCTTTGATACCAAGCCTGTGGCACCCCGGCTCAGAGAGACCGGAACGCCCCGTATTCTAGCCCAGAGATCGAGGAGAAGTCTTCTAGAATATGACACTGCTCGGCATAGAACAAATCAGCTCTTACAAAGAATAGATACAAAGGTCTGATGTTACAAAGGATCACACTAGCACGGTGACACTACGCCATCGATACTATGCTTGCTCTATGCTAGAAGCGAAAATCTTCTAGCAGTGGACCAATATTGAAGGTGCTGAACTCCACTCCGTAGGGAATCTAGGTGGCACACGATCTAGCTCACACGGGCGGACCCCTAGACAAGCAAAGTAATCAATCACGACATCACCTGCAATCTGGCATGACATGCCAGGTCAGTACATTGAATGTACTTGCAAGCTCAGAACAACCAAAAGCGTCAAGGCAAAAAAAACAACATAGCATTTAAAAGGTTAATTAGACTAATAGCTACCATGATGCAATGACAACTACTAAGCATGATGAGAAACTACTAGAATGCTGATGATTGATCATCTCAGGTCTCAACACCCATCTCACTCTTGGCTATCCAGCCAAGCAATATACCCTCTCGATCACCTCGTGATCCACATGATCACCTCATTATCAAAACATCCACATGGTCACCTCGTGACCACACCACAAACTGAATGATCATCCTCGAGATCATCCCAACATCATCATCGGCATCCTGCCAAACTGTTACTGATCACATCATAAACATATTAGTCAACTGTAAGTCATTCCGTCAGGTGAGTGTTGATCAAATGGTGTGACCTAGTACGATGCCCATGACTGAGAACGCAACTATTGATAGATTAAACACACACACACTCTATAGAGGTTAGCACACTCTACCCACATCACAGAACCCATGGCCTCGTATTCCCATTCGGGTGGACCAGCGATGTTCCGACAAAACTAATCTATTTCCCATGACACTCTCCCGGCGACTCCGACCAACTCCCGTCTGGGCTAGGTCCTGGGTTGCCCCGATGTCAACCAATGACATCCAACGACCACCGTCGTGGCAAAACATAAATGGTGCCGAACGGGAACAAAAAGGGCTCTATCCAACAACGGGCACACAAGGCTTATGTTCGCCGACCTGATCAAGGTAGCACACGCCCATAACCTTCCTTCGTTGGAGGCACTGGCGAGAGACATGTCAATAGACCGCATTAGGGCCCTCCCATAAATGCAAATGTGGTTGCACTAGAAAAGCCTGGTTCGGTGGCACCTGACCAATGAAATTACGGAATTTATCCCCAAAGTATATCTGCAATAACAGATACTCTGACAGCATCTACCAACCTGTGATCCAACTCATAGCAAGATCTAACACCTAAACCATAACATACTCTCAGAGGGTAACCAAATAACTCAGAGCCTGCTACTACTCCCACAGTTAGCACAAGCTACCAAGCTAAGATCCACATGCAAACCTCATATCCAAAATCATACTCCAAAATATAATATCATCTATAATCATGAAAATAGTCATAATACCACTAATAATCCAATAGCAACATGCTCTTTTCATCTGCAAACACATTTGTCCTAGAAATCCAAGCAGTACCATGGCAACAGCAAGATCAAAATAATTCCAATAAGTGCCATCGAGAATTCTTTTGTAACTAATGCAATATTTTAAACAAATTAAATTAAATTAACCACATTATTGCATTGCAATCATGCAAATGGAGGGTGTGTCTTAAATTGCTCCAAGAAGAAGTGGGAAACTCCTGGACTTCATCAAGCACACCAAAACCTACTAAAAAACTTTTTTGAAAGATTTTGTAAATACTCCATAATTCATTTTTCTCTGTCCAGAAAATCTAGACAGCAGAGAAAAATTCCAAATTCTACTAGAATATAGAGGATCTAAAAAATAATGCAAAAATAAACAGTTCATTTGGACTTGTAGTTTAGCAGTTATTCATGGTCAAAGTTGTGGCTAAACATGGATTAAAATAAATTTGAAAGAAAATCAGAAAACCTTAGGGAGGGGTGACGTCGAAGGCGTAAAGTGGAAAGGCATTTCCACTTACGTACCCGTTCGGTCCCGCATGGAGCCACTGATAGGTGGGGCTGGCCTGGCAGGTTTAGAAAGAGGGGGAGTGGAACAGAGGGACGACGACTCACCGGTGATGGCTCACCAGCATAGAGGCCTCGAGGGAGCTGGGCGACGATGGTGACGGATCGAGCGCATGATGGCGGTCACGCTCATACCAGCAGTTCCGCAAAAGGTGGTCGGACGGCGTCGGTGTTGTCATCGTCGGTGGAGGTGAGCTACGAGCACCGGTGGAATCGGGGATTCTGGCCACCGTCCGAGCAATGAAGGGGTGGGGGAGGACCAGCAAGGCACTAGGAGCTCGAAGAGGCACTCGGGACGGACTACGATGGACTGGAGCGAGTGAGAGGAGGAGAGGGTTGAGCGGCGGAGCTCTTCGCCGGATTTGAGGAAGAAAAGCATCCTGGCTCCCCTAAGTGGCTTAGGCGATGATTGAGGGAGGGAGGGGATGAGAGGTTAGGAGAAACGAGCTCGGGGAGGGCTTATATAGGCAGGGCGAAGGATCCAGAGTGCTTGCCCGTCATGGCTAATAGACCTGCTCCGGCGATGGCTGTGCTCGTCATGGGGAGATTTGTCGGCTGGCAAGGGTCATAGGAGCTAACGGATGAAGCAAGAAGCCAAGGGAAACATGAGGAAGCAGACAGGAGGCGGACAGAGCCAATTGACGCACAGTGCACTCATGGGCGCGCGTCGGCTAGCTCTGGCAAGGACACTTCCGGAGAAGGCAGAGAGCGGAGGGCGACGGGTGAGGGCAGCGGAGTCAGGTCGCCACGCCCAGACGCGTGAACGCCACCGGGGCTGAGCTGCCCGACGCATTCGGACACGCAGATCCGTGATCAACTGAGAAAAGCTATGGGCCAAATAGGTTGTCTGGTGTGATTAGGATAGGAAGGACTATAATCCTGTTAAGTTTGAGGATAAATGGACCAAGAATGATTATAGTTGCTTTGTAAGTGCATATTTTGTCCAGAAAAGGGATTTGGATGATGCACTCACATGGAGAAGTAACTTGGGCTGAAATTTGGGAAGGCGGGGTTATTTGGCCATATGAAGATGCTGTAAAATTTTTATACCAAATGGTACCTGCATCACAAATATCCTCACTAACCAGAAACTTGCAATAATTTTGGAGGGAAAATGGCTTGATGAAATGGTCTCAAATTTGGTGGAGAGATACTATTTGGGTAGGATCATGATCTGGTAATTTCTCAGAATTAATGAAGCAATATAAATCATACTGGATTCATAACCTGGAAATATTAACAGAATCAAGGATTTGAAGCCGTGCTCACATAGATGAAGTGATGGCATTGAAAATTGGAGGAGAGTAAATATATGAGCATATAAAGAGGCAAAATTTCAATTGATTTGAATACTCCTAGCTAGTACTTCCTTCACAATGGCTTCTGTTTGACAGAAACTTTGAAAAATCACTGAGGAAGATTGGCTACACAAATGAAGTTGAATTTTGTCATGTGGCTATTATTTGGACATAAAAGATTGCCCAAAAAGTTTGGGATCAAACAAGATAAAATAAATGGCACTTCCTTCACAAAATGCCATTCAGGACAAAATAGAAAAGGAATATTGGAGAATTATTTTTGAACATGGCAATGTAGGATTTGGTCACATTTGAGCAAGATATGACCCAAACAATTTATGAGAATTATTTTGGAATTTTTGGAGAGGTAGAGATATAGGTTGCTTCACAACCTAGGGCAAATGAGGTTATTCCTTTAATAGAGAAGGAATATTCCCCCAAGAAAAATAATTATGGAGATGGGTTAGAATGGAGAAGACATGATCTTGGGATGAGTTTAAGAAAGATGTGATAGCTGGGAGAAGAAGAAATGAACATCTCCCAGATTTCAAGTCCATATAACTGATCCAAAAAGAAAAATCAGAGCAAAACCAAATAAACCAAAAGAAAAACAAAATGGCAAAAACCAGGCTGTTACAGGAGTTATAAAATAAGAAAAAATTGGTTTCATTTTTCTTATAGATTCCCTACATACAAGCAGCTTTACAACACCATCGTGTTTAACTATTGGCCGGAAATTGAACAGTTGAATCAGATATAATTAGGGATGTGATGTACCTGCTCATTGTGCATGCTGCTCTTGCAAGCTACGACTGTCCATTTGCGCAAGCTCGATGCCATGCCCGTGCTGCCGCTGCTGCCTCCCAGTCAGGCTACACCCAGGGTTGGATCTTCGTCTTCTTGTCCTTCCATTCGCTTGAAGCCCGGCGACCAGCGTTGAATGAGGGCGCGCGGAAGTGCTGTGTCAGTCTGTCCGGTGGCGGCTAGGTTAGGACCAAACCAAAATGGAGGCTGGAGCGAAGGAATTGGGTATTTTTCCTATTGTCGATCGATATGGGAGGCACTCGTTTGGCCGCGAGCCTACTACAGGGCCTGCCTTGCTCTTATGTTATTGGCCCGTCCAAATTGAAACGTTTTTCTTCATTTTTTACATTACCTGCTCATGCGCTGGGACGAACAAAACTAACCCGGGCCAACCTGGAGTACTCAAACTAGGTGCGCACTTTCCAGCAACCCGAGGCGGCCGCCCATACTAGCCCCTATGGTGGTGTTGCCCCTTTTGCGTGTATGATTGGGGTAGTAAAAAATATTCCAGTGGCGCTTTTGATTTACCCACAGAATGGATGAATTGCTTGTTTCTATGAACCGAGTTCGCCAATTGTGTGAAGGATGCCAGTCTTTTCATCCTATTGTAGATTGCTTAGATCTCAACATGTCAAATCTAATCGCATGAAATATACAGTAAAAGCCAGTGTGATGTGTGTTGCTACAACTAGTCTCACAACCCGTCCTCACATAACATATCAAGGACGCACCATCTTATCAGATTAACCATTCGACTTAACAATGCAGTGTGGGAAGAAAGAAGTATTGGGAGTGCATATCCAAGCAATGATGCCATGGATTCCTTCGTAGAACTTTGTAAGCGAAAAAGAAGTTGCAGTGTGCATGTACAAAGATCTAGCATAAGTTCAGTTACCTCCTTCTCAAAATTTTGGTTAGCCACTGATTGCAAAATTATTCAATTACGTTGCTTGGCTTATTTAGTTTGCTATTGATTACATAATGCCATAGCCTGTTAATCCTATTATAGACTGCACCTATCTATGTGTTTGATACTAACTGTTAAGAATTACCTGTTTTCCTGAACTTAAATAGCTACTTAAGCACGTAGATAGCTGGTCATATGTATTTCTAGGGTGCAACAAAATTGATGTGTAATTTATGTTCTGATACCCTGTTTGTTTAAATGGTTAGATGTTATCACTTGTAGAATTAGTAATGTTTTCATGTTCACAGATAGACAATTGCCAGGTTTATATGAGGGACAATGTTTTTTAACTTATATACATATATCTGTCGGAATCATTTTGCTTACATCAAAGAAATTTACAGATGTCTATGTTACTTGTAAACGGTACTGACTTGTTAGTTTTACTAGTTCATGTGTAATTAAATAAGTTGCTAAAACTGGTTAGTTTAACTACACTGGTACAACGAGGTGCTATACAAACGGTTTATAACACCTTCCCACAACGGCGATTTGAACCGTCGCCAAGTGAGTGACTGCGATACGGAGGTCCTTCCCACACGACCCAAAAACCATCGGGGATAGTCAGCCTTGATGCATACAGTTGTCCCTACTCGTTTGTGCTTGCATTTCCATGACAATCGGTATTCTGTGGTGCTACTTCTATGATGTGCAGCCCATCACAAACGATTCACGATTATAGAATGTGTATGATAAGCAGATAATCACCTACACATTCACTTTTCCAGAACTGTGTGTGATAACTAATTAAGAAGATTATCTAATCATCGTACGAGTGCTGGATAGGATCAGGAAACATTGGATCATCATAACATCATCATACATGATACCTATCACACACGCTATTCTGTGGTGCAACGTTTATGATGCGTGACACATCAGAAATAGTTCATGGTTGCAAATCGTGTACGATAAGGCAACTATCACAAACGTTTAGTCTGCCTGCACTGTTTGTGATATGTCTGACATCACACACGGTTTGCAAATGGCAACTGTGTGCATGCTCGCACACATTTCCTCACTGTGGACCATGTCGGATTATGGTGTATATCACAAACGTTTGTGTTTTACCGACCATGTGCGCCGTAAGGACCTACGGAGCATAATTTCACCATAATTTAATTGCTACTATATCAAATAGTATCGTATTTGAATTTGAAAGTATGCAATGGCTTTATTCATATCCATCAGGTTCAAACAACCAATGCATTATTCGATTCACAGGTACATATGTTCAAGAATTACATAATCACCAAATAAAGAATAATGAACCACAGTTGTATACTTGGACTACTAAAGAGGTAAAGAAAGAGGCGAAATACATTCTTGTTGCTGAACAAGGTGAAGCGGAATGCCCATATTGTGCCCTCCTCCATGCAGAAGGCACACACGACTCTAGTCCAACCCCTTGTGATGGCCGACCGCCCATCCTTCACTGTCTTCATGAACACATCTAGATAATCATCGTGTTATGGTAGAAATACTTTAACCATTGCATGCCCACCAATCATGTAGTTTGAGAGGTAACCTTGAGTAAACTGCTTTGGGAACCACTGCAAAGGAAAAAGATTCAGACATTATCATCTAACACAACTCAGTATGGGCAGTAAAAGAAGGCTGCGGTGTTCTTACTTACCATCCTGTAGTTCACTGTTGTCTTGAATAAAGTGTAAACAAATAGTTTAATTTCCATCTTTTGACCCATTTTACTAACAATCTTTATCAGCTTCCTCACTTGATGTTGGTTCATTAATATGTCATTTCCCCATACGTAGAAAGGGTCGAAACACGGATCTTTACCATTGGCATATGTACCTAAAAGCACCAAGTTAATATTAAAAGCTAAACAACAATTACACAATGATGTAGTACAACATCCCCTCTCCCTCGGTCACATATTAGAAGAATTAACATCTTATATTATGGGACGCAGGGAGTTTATTGCATTCTTACAAATTATCCGCTGATTAATTGCTGCCATTATCCATGGGTTAGTTAGTTTGAGCTAGTTTGGGCTGAAATAGACCTAACGTATATCCATACATGAGGGCGAGTTTGAGCTAGTTGCATCTAACCCATCCAAAAAAACTATCCCATCCTAGAGGTGCTAATTGGAGCTAGTTCTCCTAGTGTATTTATTGTCAATCTAACCATGTCATCCAAACACCTCTTTGGCTAGAGTTAGTTCAGGGTTAGTCATGAGCTAGAAACTAACTCTAACCTCTAGCTAAGTTAGAGTATCCAAACATGGCTGTGTCGTTGTTGTTGTTTTTGTTGCTCTTCTACGTATATCTAGACATCATCAGAACATTAAGGTAACACTCTTCCTTGTTGCTATGTAGCCTACGATTGCATATTTAGAATTTTAGTACAGTGCGTGTTGCTATTTAGCCTCAGATGTATTACATATGGCCTTAGTTAACATAATGATAAATGGGTTACAGATATATTCAGTTAAAAGTGTGATTCACCAATTAGTCCCTTTAGCCCCCAGCCTATATGGTACCAGCTACCGATATCCTGAACAGTGAGTATATATAAGCCATGGGATGAAACTAACCTCGATGAAAAACAACAGTCGTTCCAAAATTGTCCTGTGTAAGTACATTGAGAGGCATGTTAAACACAACAGGCTAAACATCAACAAAATATATCCATGGTAGACAAAATAATCTCCAAAAGATAGCTTTAGTGTGCAGGTTTAAGCACGCTAGTAAAGCAAAACAAGTGGAAAGATGTGTTAACTGCAACAGTCCTAACATTTAACAACAAGCAAACATAGTCATTGAAACTTGTATAATGCCGGTCTAAGTACAATGGTTATTGTTAAATAAAAATGGTAAGGTGTGTTAACTACAAAATGCAGCAACCAAATGTAGTCATTCATATTGGTATTGTTGAAACTCGTATTGATGAAATTGAACTGCACAGTTCGTACTTGCACATATAGAACATCACGTTGTGAATAACTGGAATAAACAAGGCATACTATGAACAACCAAAGATAGCATTTGAAACTGGACATGTGCTAACTACAAATAACCAAACAACCAAAAAACTTTAAAAGAGGCATATGCTAGCTATAACAGGCTTAACAACAAGCAAATATATGCATTCCTATCGGTATGTTTAAAACTAGTATTGATAAAAATGTACTGCACACTAAATAGTTGCACATATAGTGCATCATATTGTGAACAACTGAAAGAAACAAGGCATGCTACAAACAACCAAATATGGCAATTAAAATTGGACATATTCTCACTACACTACAAAAGGGACTCGACAAAACAAATCATGGTTTCACCCCTGTGAAGTGCTGCGGCAAAACAAATCAAGGTTTTCCTCACTTGTCATAGATGGGCTCATTCCCGTGGGAAGACAACGGGCCTTGGGTGCGCTCCATGTTGTCACAAATGGGCTCCTTCCCCTTGGAAGAGCACGACTGTAGGGTGCCCTCCCTGATGTCGCAGACGAGCTCTTTCCCCTTGGAAGAGTAGATGGGCTCTTTCCCCTTGGAAGAGCCGGAGAGGGTTGCCTCCTCGTGGTTGCGGTCGATGAGGTCTGACATGGAAGCTGTGGATCCCAAGCCAGCATCACGGAACATGTCCTTCAGAAATGACAAGAGGGGCTCGATGGCGATGTAGGATGGCAAATTCTTGACATCGAGCCATAGGAGATCATCGGCGGGGCCATGGATGAGATCGATGACGGTTGAACCCGAGGGGTTGGGGGTGGGCCACTTAACCTGTGACATAGCCCGTGTCAGGCTGTCGCTGTCGACGAGCTCCACTACAAAAAAAGACACATCCATGACATTTTGGGCCGAACGAAATTTTTCTGTCATGCTTATGACACTTCTATGACGATAATTGTGACAAAACCCAGTATCATCATAGATGTGGTGGGCTCCTACTTCTATAACAAAAAATCATGATAGAAAATGGGATGTTCATCCTGGGCAGGCCGGAGACATCGTTACATGACATTCTTTGGGCCGCCCATGATGGAAAAAATCATGGTAGAAGCGAGGGCGAGGAAAATAACGGGGAGTTCCCGGTTATGGTGGGTGGTCGGGGCCGAGCGATGCATGGAGGGATTGCGCGTTTCTCTCGCACACGTACTCACGTGGGTGTGAGGCGTTGGGCTCTAACTGAACCCGAGGGAGGCGTTTTCCTACTGAACCCGAGTGATTGCACTGTATGCTACGCGTTACTGAACCCGAGCGATCGATCGATCCCTGGCTGTTAACTAAACCCGATGGAGCGATTCCTTTGCTACTGCTGGTAACTGAAGCCGATTGAATCCGTGCCTCTTGACAAACTGTGAGCGTTGTTGTGCGGGGCGTTGAATGTGTTGGGAAACGCGGTAATTTCAAAAATTTCCGACACACACGCAATATCATGGTGATGCATAGCAACGAGAAGGGAGAGTGTTATCCACATACCCTCGTAGACCGTAAGCGGAAGCGTTAGGAAAATGCGGTTGATGTAGTCATACGTCTTCACGATCCGACCGATCTTATTACAGAAAGTACGGCACCTCCGCGATCTACACATGTTCGGCTCGGTGACGTCCCACGAACTCACGATCCAACAGAGTGTCGAGGAGAGTTTCGTCAGTACGATGGCGTGATGACAGTGATGATGAAGCTACCGACGTAGGGCTTCGCCTAAGCACTGCGACGATATGACCGAGGTGGATTATGGTGGAGGGGGGCACCGCACACGGCTAAGAGATCAATGATCAAATTGTGTGTCTATGGGGTGCCCCTCACCACGTATATAAAGGATGGAGAGAGGAGGAGGCCGGCCCTCATAGGGCGCGCCCAAAGTGTGGAGTCGTACTACGACTCCCTAGTCCTAGTAGGATTCCACCTCCCACATGGAATAGGAAAAAGGGAAGGGAGAAGGAGAAGGAAGGAAGGGGGCGCCCCGTTTCCCTAGTCCAATTCGGACCAGTCCATGGGGAAGGGGCACGGCCACCCTTGAGGCCTTTCTCTCCTTTCCCGTATGGCCCATTAAGGCCCAATACGAATTCTGGTAACTCTCCGGTACTCCGAAAAATGGCATTTCCTATTCGGCGCTGCAGGCGCCGGTTAAGGGCAATTTTCCTAACAGGCGCCTGCAGCCGCGTTAGGTGGGCTGGCCCATTTATCTGTTTCACACTGAGTAGTTTTTCTTCTTCTTCTGTTTTCAAAAGAGAAAAAGAAGTCGCATGCGGGGTGAGTCGAACCACTAACCTCCTGTGCCGTGACGCAATGCACTAACCACCATGCCACTCAACCACGTTTGATATTTTGAACTTTGTTATTCTTTTATTACTTCTACTGTTACTTTCCCTTTTTTCTTTTTCCTGGTTTGATGAACTTTTTCTGTGAAATTGATGAAGTTTTCTCTAAAGGTTGATGAATTGTTTTTCAAATTTCAATGAACTTTTTTTAAATTTGATAAACCTTTTTCATATTCGATGAACTTTTTTCAAATTCGATAAACTTTTTTCTAGTTTGATGAACTTTTATCAAAATCTGTGAACTTTTTTCAAAATTGATGAACTTTTTTCAGTTTTCTTGAACTATTTTGTATTTCGTGAAATTTTTCAAAAATTTCATCTATTTTTTTATCTGTGAATGTTTTTCAAACTGGTGAACTTTTTTAATTCATTAACTTTTCTGAAATTAGTGAACTGTTTCTAATTTATGAACCTTTTTTAATTCTCATAAGCTTTTTTCAACTTGTGAACCTTTTTATTGTGAAACAATTTTGTGAACTTTTTCTTTTAATCTGTGAACTTGTAATTTTTCGGACAGCGTGGCTGCAAATGTCCTTAAAGATTTTGTGGTATTGTGTATCAGTATTATGATGTGGGTCTGGTGGTTAGCAAAGCGCGTATGGCTATTTAGCGTCGCGAGTTCGAATCCTCAGCTCAACAAGTTTATAAGGTTTTTTTTGGCTGCTGCTATGTGTTCGTGGACCGGCCCACCAAGGCGCCGCAGTGAGCGCCAGTTTTGTTCGGCGACGCTGAACGCGCTGGATAGGAGGTCCCCCGAAAAATACCCGAATCACTCGAAACCTTTCCGTTGTCCGAATATAGACTTCCAATATATCGATCTTTACATCTCGACCATTTCGAGACATCTCGTCATGTCCCCGATCTCATCCGGGACTATGAAAAAACTTCGGTCATCAAATCACATAACTCATAATACAAATCGTCACAGAACGTTAAGTGTGCGAACCCTAGGGGTTTGAGAACTATGTCTACATGACCGAGACTCATCTCCGGTTAATAACCAATGGCGGAACCTGGATGCTCATATTGGTTCCTACATATTCTACGAAGATCTTTATCGGTCAAACTTCATAACAACATACGTTGTTTCCTTTGTAATCGGTATGTTACTTGCCCGGGATTCGATCATCGGTATATCAATACCTAGTTCAATCTCGTTACCAGCAAGTATCTTTACTCGTTCCGTAATGCATCATCCCGCAACTAACTCATTAGTCACATTGCTTGCAAGGCTTATAATGAAGTGCATTACCGAGAGGGCCCAGAGATACCTCTCCGACAATCGGAGTGACAAATCCTAATCTCGATCTACGCCAACTCAACAAGTACCATCGGAGACAACTGTAGAGCACCTTTATAGTCACCCAGTTATGTTGTGACGTTTGGTAGCACACAAAGTGTTCCTATGGTATTCGGGAGTTGCATAATATCATAGTCATAGGAACATGAATAAGTCATGAAGAAAGCAATAGCAATATACTAAACGATCAAATGCTAAGCTAACGGAATGGGTCAAGTCAATCACATCATTCTCTAATGATGTGATACCGTTAATCAAATGACAACTCATGTCCATGGCTAGGAAACTGTCGATGTACTAAAGTAGGGGCACTCGTTCGTACCCCTTACTTGTGCGCGGGTAGTCAGAGCCACAGGCCAAAGCCACACTTAGCAGGGCAAAAGGGAGGAGTCGAAGCCACAAGACAATCAGCGCAACACCAAAGACCGAGACCATAAAGAGCAGATGGGCGAAGCAGGTTTCCCTGAAAAGACCCTTGCCGGGGAGGCTCGCCCACACCAGCGGAGTGAGCCACCCTCGAACCCACAGTCTCCAACACCATCAACTACGTTGGGCCAGGGCTCGGGAGGCACCTCCATGGTGGCATGCAGATCATTGTGAAGACAAAGAATATTCAAGATCACATGAGGGTTGGAAGGCAACGATCCTCTACAAGATCCTTGCCGAGGAAACCCGCAAGACCCCCGGCAGGATCCTTGCCGGGGATGCCAGTGCGCCACGACAAGACCCGTGCCGGGCCCCCCGGCAAGACCCTTGCCAAGGGCGTCAGCGAGGCCACTGTTAGGCCCGCACCAACCAAATCTCCACCGCCGTTCACATGCAGCTGCCAGCCCAACCAGCTGGGCAGGCACCTGCATGGCAACATGCAGCTTCCAGGCCAACTCAGGACACGCCTGCGTGGCGGCATGCAGATCTTCGTGGAGGCTCCACCACCGCGCCACCTCAGCTGCTTGCCTGCTTACATGGCACCGCATGCATCGCTGGCCAGGGCGCGTGTCGAAGCGAGGGCGGCGGCGACGGATGGGACGGGCCTCGCTCCCGTCCCCGATAAAGCAAGGGGACACCTAAGCTACGCATTAAATGTGTCTTGTCCAGTAATACAAGGGATAGGATCATAGCACTGTAGGCCTTTCCACCTCCTGTGTGCCACTGTGGCAGCCCCTTTCGACTATAAAAGGAGGCCCATGGCATACTGGAGAGGGATTCGACTCTTTTGAACCACGCAGCCACCATAGCTAGTTCAAGAGCTCAAGAACACTCAATACATCCACCAAAGCAGGACTAGGGTTTTACGCTCCTCGCGGCCCGAACCTAGGTAAATGATCCTTGTGCTGGTTACTAGTCCTGCTCTTCTCACAACCCCGTGCCCCGCAACCGTAGTAGGGATTCTTGTGATCCCATAGGTGTCGTTTCCCACCGACATCCTTGGCGCGCCAGGTAGGGGGCGCAATTGTGAGAATTTGGTCTAGTAGCTGGCCTAGCAGTTCTTCATCGCCATGGCTCCTAAGAAGAAGACGACCACGGCGATCGGTTCGTCCGGCACCGTACTACCAGTACTGGTGCGGACCTGTAGCGGGCCAGTCGCGGAGAGAACCCATGGCGCGGACCTCGAACATCCACATCACCCTGGTAGTCCAGGCCTGGTGAGCGGCATCGTTCGTACGCCAGGCGACGAGCCACACATCACGGGCTCCAGAGAAGGAGTCGGGCCCCCCGCAGGCGGCATGGGGCCCTCCGGGGGCGTCGTCGCGCCACCGGACGGAGGCGCGGCGACCTCCAAGACACCAACACCGGCGCCCACGGCGCGCTCGTCTCAGGTCGTGCGTGATGAGCATCGCCGCCCTGCTGGTGACCCTGGGCGCTGCCCTGGCAAGAGTCCCATGCGCCCTTCACATGATGAGGAGGGCTAGCATGCGCACCGAGGTGCTGGCGAAGGTGGTGGACGGCTGCGGGGTCATGATGGGGCTCCTTCTAACGCTGTTAGAAGTCAAAGTGCATCGCGGTCCACACAGCTTTCGCCGCCGCCCGCGCCAGCAGAAGCCCTAACACGTGCGCAGCTGCTCCTCGACTTTCCTCCCGCTGTGGAGAAGCTTGACGAATGGAGGGCCACTATTCATAGCCTCGTCGGCATCGCTAACAACAACGAGTTGCGACTGGCAGGACCCATAGCCGTCGCTCCGTCAAGCCACCGCATGCCAGTGGAGGTCGGGCCGGAGGCGATGCGGCCACGGTGCACTCCCCTCCTCCATGCCGGCGACCGTGGGTGTCGGTCCGTCGCGACGACGCTCGTGATGATATCTCCATAGCGTCATCCGACCCGCGAACGCACCGCGACCAACGTCAAGTTCTTCGGGAGCGAGCTCATGAAGACGCTTGAACCACCATTGAGTGCCGGAATGACGCACGCCACTAGTCGGACAGGCGGGCAGGGCCCACTATGGACCACCCAGCATCGGGAGGCTACGATGGCCTACACTACGAGGTGGGTTGTCCGGCCTTCAACCGTGAGCTGTGGCAGTTCCAGTGGCCCTCCCACCAAACGTTCAAGCCTGAAGTTGGCGAGAAGTACAATGGCAAGACTCACCCATCGGAGTTCCTCAGCATCTACACCATCACGGTGCAAGCTGCTGGGGCCCGCGACGATAAGGTGCTTGCCAATTATTTCCCATTGGCGCTCAAGCCCAATGTTATGTCATGGTTGACGCACTTGCCGATGGACTCCATTTCTTTTTGGGCGGATCTGTGCCATGAGTTTGTTGGCGCCTTTACCGGAGGCCACCAAGCTCATGGCCAGGCGAGTGATTTGCATATCATCCCCCAGAAGGAAGGAGAATACTTGCACAAGTACATCCAAAGGTTCAGCCGGGTGCAGTACAACATCCCCGACGTTCATCCTGCCACCGTGATCAGCGCATTCCATCAGAATATGCGCAATCGTAAGATGCATGAGGAGCTGGCGATGAACAAGGTCCGGGATGTGGCCGAACTTTATGTTCTGGCCGATCGGGAAGGAAGTACCTGCTACGTCTCGAGCTTGCGTGGGTTTTCCCCGAAGAGGAGAGGATGATGCAGCACAGTAGCGTAAGTATTTCCCTCAGTTTTTGAGAACCAAGGTATCAATCCAGTAGGAGGTCAGGCGCAAGTCTCTCGTACCTGCACAACACGACAACAACTCGCAACCAACGCTTAGGGGTTGTCAATCCCTTCACGGTCACTTATGAGAGTGAGATCTGATAGAGATAATATTTTTGGTATTTTTTATAGATAGATGCAAAGTAAAAAGTAAAGGCAAAGTAAAAACAAAGCAAGTAAATAAAGTGATATAGATTGATATGATGAGAATAGACCCGGGGGCCATAGGTTTCACTAGTGGCTTCTCTCGAGAGCATAAGTATTCTACGGTGGGTGAACAAATTACTGTTGAGCAATTGACAGAATTGAGCATAGTTATGAGTATATCTAGGAAATGATCATGTATATAGGCATCACGTCCGTGACAAGTAGATCGAACCGATTCTGCATCTACTACTATTACTCTACTCATCGACCGCTATCCAGCATGGATCTAGAGTATTAACTTAAAAACAAAGTAACGCCTTAAGCAAGATGACATGATGTAGAGGGATAAATTCATGCAATATGATAAAAACCCCATCTTGTTATCCTCGATGGCAACAATACAATACGTGCCTTGCAACTCTTACTGTCACTGAGTAAGGACACCGCAAGATTGAACCCAAAGCATGCACTTCTCCCATTACAAGAACTACCAATCTAGTTGGCCAAACCAAACGGATAATTCGAAGAGACTTGCAAAGATAACTCAATCATACATAAAAGAATTCAGAGAAGAATCAAATATTTTCCATAGATAATACTGGATCATAAACCCACAATTCATCGGTCTCAACAAACACGCCGCAAAAAGAAGATTACATCGAATAGATCTCCACAAGAGAGGGGGAGAACATTGTATTGAGATCCAAAAAGAGAGAAGAAGCCATCTAGCTACTAGCTATGGACCGAAAGGTCTGAAGTAAACTACTCACACTTCATTGGAGGGGCTATGGTGATGATGTAGAAGCCCTCCGTGGTGGATTCCCCCTCCGGCGGAGCTCCGGAACAGGCCCCAAGATGGGATCTCGTGGATACAGAAGGTTGCGGCGGTGGAATTAGGTTTTTGGCTCCCCCTTTGATTACACGGGGATACGTAGGTATATATAGGAGGAAGGAGTACGTCGGTGGAGCTCCGAGGGGCCCACGAGGTAGGGGGGCACGCCCAGGGGGCGCCCTCCACCATTGTGACCTCCTCGGAAGCTTCTTGGAGTAGGGTCACAGTCTCCTGGATCATGTTCGGTTGGAAAATCACGATCCCGAAGGTTTCATTCCGTTTGGACTCCGTTTGATATTCTGTTTCTTCGAAATACTGAAAAAGGCAAAAAAAAACGCAATTCTGGGCTGGGCCTCCGGTTAATAGGTTAGTCCCAAAAGTAATATAAAAGTGAAAAATAAAGCCCAATATAGTCCAAAACAGTAGATAAAGTAGCATGGAGCAATCAAAAATTATAGATATGTTGGAGACGTATTAAGCATCGCCAAGGTTAATTCCTGCTCGTCCTCGAGTAGGTAAATGATAAAAAAGAATTTTTTATGTGGAGTGATACTTTGGCATAATTTCAATGTAAATATTCTTAATTGTGATATGAATATTCAGATTTGAAAGATTCAAGACAAAAGTTCATATTGACACAAAAATAATAATAATTCAAGCATACTAATCAAAGCAATCATGTCTTCTCAAAATAACATGGCAAAAGAAAGTTCATCCCTACGAAATCATATGGTTAGGCTATGCTTCATTTTCGTCACACAAAGATGTTCCCAACTTCTATACCCCCGATGATAAGCCAAGCAATTGTTTCATACTTAAATAATCTCAAACTTTTTCAACCTTCACGCAATACATGAGCGTGAGCCATGGATATAGCACTATGGGTGGAATACAATATGATGATGGGGATTGTGTGGAGAAAAAAAAAAGGAGAAAGTCTCACATCAACGAGGCTAATCAATGAGCTATGGAGATGCCCATCGACTGATGTTAATGCAAGGAGTAGGGATTGCCATGCAACGGATGCACTAGAGCTATGAATGCTCAACAAAAGAAAACTAGTGGGTGTGCATCCAACTTGCTTGCTCATGAAGACCTAGGGCATTTTGAGGAAGCCCATCGTAGGAATATACAAGCCAAGTTCTATAATGAAAAATTCCCACTAGTATGAACAAGACAACTTAAGAGCCTCACTATATGAAAAACATGGTGCTACTTTGAAGCACAATATATGAGACTCACTACATGAAGAACAAGGTGCTACTTTGAAGTGCAAGTGCGGAAAAAGAGATAGTAGCATTGCCCCTTTTTTTGGGCCTTTCTCTTTTTTTTGGCCTTTCTCTTTTTTTTATTTGGGCAATGCTCTAATGATGATCATCACACTTTCATTACAACATATGAATTACAACTCGATAGTAGAACAAGATATGACTCTATATGAATGCCTCCGGCGGTGTACCGGGATGGTTCAATGAATCCAGAGTGACATGTATGAAAAATAATGCAAGGTGGCTTTGCCACAAATACGATGTCAACTACAAGATCATGCAATGGCAATATGACAAAAGTAATGCATGTCACGATGATGATGGTGGAAGTTGCATGGCAATATATCTCGGAATGGCTATGGGAATGCCATGATAGGTAGGTATGGTGGCTGTTTTAAGGAAGATATAAAGAGGTTTATGTGTGATAGAGCGTATCGTATCACGGGGTTTGGATGCACCGGCGAAGTTTGCACCAACTCTCAAGGTGAGAAAGGGCAATGCACGGTACCAAAGAGGCTAGCAAAGGTGGAAAGATGAGAGTGCGTATAATTCATGGACTCAACATTAATCAAAAGAACTCATGTACTTATTGCAAAAATTTAGAAGTCATCGAAAATCAAGTACTACGCGCATGCTCCTAGGGGGATAGATTGGTAGGAAAAGACCATCGCTCATCCCCGACCGCCACTCATAAGGATGCACAAGCCAGGTACACTTCATGTTTCAAATTTGTTACATAACTTTAACCATACGTGCATGCTACGGGACTTGCAAACTTCAACACAAGCAGTTCTCAAATTCATAATCACCCAACTAGCACGACTTTGATATTATTACCTCCACATCTCAAAACAATTATCAAGCATCAAACTTATCTTAGTATTCAACACACTCAAAAGAAAGTTTCACATATCTTGAATACCAAGTATATTAACATTAAGCAAATTACCATGCTATTAAAGACTCTCAAAATAATCTAAGTGAAGCACGAGAGATCAAGTTTCCTTAAAACAAATCCACCACCATGCTCAAAAAGATCTAAGTGAAGCACTAGAGCAAAAATTATCACGCTCAAAAAGATATAAGTGAAGCACTATGAGGAAACTATCAAGCTCAAAAGATATAAGTGAAGAACATAGAGTATTCTAACAAATTTCAATTCATGTATGGCTCTCTCAAAAGGTGTGTACAGCAAAGATGATTGTGGTAAACTAACAAGCAAAGACACAAATAATACAAGATGCTCCAAGCAAAACACATATCATGTTGGTGAATAAAAATATAGCTCCAAGTAAATTACCGATGGAAGTGGACGAAAGAGGGGATGCCTTCCGGGGCATCCCCAAGCTTTGACTTTTTGGTGTCCTTGGATTATCTTGGGGGTGCCATGGGCATCCCCAAGCTTAGGCTCTTTCCACTCCTTGTTCCATAATCCATCAAAAGAATTCACCCATAACTTGAAAACTTCACAACACAAAACTCAACAGAAATCTCGTGAGCTCCGTTAGAGAAAGAAAACAAAAGACTACTTCAAGGTACTGTAATTAACTCATTCTTTATTTATATTGTTGTTAAACCTACTGTATTCCAACTTCTCTGCGGTTTATAAACTAATTTACTAGCCATAGATTCATCAAAATAAGCAAACAACACACGAAAAACAGAATCTGTCAAAAACAGAACAGTCTGTAGTAATCTGTAACTAACCCAAACTTCTGGAACTCTAAAAATTCTACAAAAATAGGAAGTCCTGGAAAATTTGTTTATTGATCAGCAGCAAAACGAATCAACGCAAAAGAACTCTCCAGTAAAAAATGGTAGCTAATCTCGTGAGCGCTAAAGTTTCTGTTTTTCAGCAGAATCAAATCAACTATCATCGTAGGTTATGCTATAGGTCCTACTTGGCAGAAACACTAATTAAAACATAAAACCACATCCAAACAGAAGGTAGATGGATTATTTATTACTAGGCAGAAAGGATAAATATTGGGTTGTCTCCCAACAAGCGCTTTTCTTTAAAGCCTTTTTAGCTAGGCATGGAGATTTCGATGATGCTCACATGAAAGACAAGAATTGAAGCACAAATAGAGCATCATATAGCATGTGACAAAGACATCTAAGTCTAACATAATTCCTATGCATAGGCATATTATAGGCAAACAAATTTGCAAGGCAAGCAAAAACTAGCATATGCAAGGAAGAAGAAGGTGACGATAGCAATCTCAACATGAAGAGAGGTAATTTAGTAACATGAAAACTTCTACAACCATATTTTCCTCTCTCATAATAATTACATGTAGGATCATAAGAAAATTCAACAAAATATCTATTACATATAATATTCTTAACATGATCCATATGTATGCAAGGTTGACACTCTTCCAAAATAGTGGGATTATCATTAACTAAAGTCATGATTTCTCCAAGCCCACTTTTATCAAAAATTTCATAAGATTGAATGTTATCCAAATATGTGGGATCTAAAGTTGACACTCTTCCAAACCCACTTTCAATATTATTGCAAACAATATTATCAATCTCATATTCATCATGGGGCTTAAATAAATTTTCAAGATCATAAGAAGAATCACCCCAATCATGATCATTGCAACAAGTAGAGGACATAGCAAAACTAGCATCCCCAAGCTTAGGGGTTTGCATATTATTAGCACAATTGACATCAAAAGAATTTATAATAAAATCACTGTAATCATGCTTTTTACTCAAAGATCTATCATGAGTCACTTCACGGATTTTAGGCAGAACCTTATAAAGATAATCTAGTGCATCCAAATCACTAGGGATTGGTTCATCATAATTGGATCTCTTAAAAAGATTGGCAAGCGAATCAGGATCCATAGATATTCGCTTCTTTGTTTAGGAATAAATAAGCATCTAATCCAACCAAACGAGAAACGAAAGGGCAAGCAAAAGAGAGGAGGAGATTGGGAAAGAGAAGGCGAATAAAATGGCAAGGGTGAAGCGGGGGAGAGGAAAACGAGAGGCAAATGGCAAATAATGTAATGCGAGAGATAGGGATTGTGATGGGTACTTGGTATGTTGACTTTTGCGTAAGCCTCCCCGGCAACGGCGACAGAAATCCTTCTTGCTACATCTCGAGCTTGTGTTGGTTTTCCCCGAAGAGGAGAGGATGATGCAGCACAGTAGCGTAAGTATTTCCCTCAGTTTTTGAGAACCAAGGTATCAATCCAGTAGGAGGTCACGCGCAAGTCCCTCGTACCTGCACAACATGATAGCAACTCGCAACCAACGCTTAGGGGTTGTCAATCCCTTCACGGTCACTTATGAGAGTGAGATCTGATAGAGATAATATTTTTGGTATTTTTGATAGATAGATGCAAAGTAAAAAGTAAAGGCAAAGTAAAAACAAAGCAAGTAAATAAAGTGATATAGATTGATATGATGAGAATAGACCCGGGGCCATAGGTTTCACTAGTGGCTTCTCTCAAGAGCATAAGTATTCTACGGTGGGTGAACAAATTACTGTTGAGCAATTGACAGAATTGAGCATAGTTATGAGTATATCTAGGCAATGATCATGTATATAGGCATCACGTCCAAAACAAGTAGATCGAAACGATTCTGCATCTACTACTATTACTCCACTCATCAACCGCTATCTAGCATGCATCTAGAGTATTAATTTAAAAACAGAGTAACGCCTTAAGCAAGATGACATGATGTAGAGGGATAAATTCATGCAATATGATAAAACCCCCATCTTGTTATCCTCGATGGCAACAATACAATACGTGCCTTGCAAATCTTTCTGTCACTAAGTAAGGACACCGCAAGATTGAACCCAAAGCCATGCACTTCTCCCATTGTAAGAACTACCAATCTAGTTGGCCAAACCAAACGGATAATTCGAAGAGACTTGCAAAGATAACTCAATCATACATAAAAGAATTCAGAGAAGAATCAAATATTTTCCATAGATAATACTGGATCATGAACCCACGATTCATTGGTCTCAACAAACACACCGCAAGAAGAAGATTACATCGAATAGATCTCCACAAGAGAGGGGGAGAACATTGTATTGAGATCCAAAAAGAGAGAAGAGGCCATCTAGCTACTAGCTATCACTACTAGGAAAAGGGCTATAGATGGAAATGACACTAATGGCGCACCAGACATGTGGTGCGCCATTAGTATATACTAATGGCGCACCACCTTCTGATGCGCCATTAGTGTTGAAACTACTAATGGCGCACCCTACCTACGGTGCGCCATTAGTACCAAATTTTTTTTTGAACTAGTGCGCCTGTCCAAACATACTAATGGCGCACCGTGGGTGTGGTGCGCCATTACTAGTTAAACTAGTAATGGCGCACCATGCCACGGTGCGCCATTAGTAACCTTGGCCACCACTTCCACCGAATGCACCCCCCCCCCATGGATCGCCTTTTTAGTTTTAAAAAAAATAAAACAAAATGATAAAAATGTCAAAAAAATAAAAGAAAATAAGTTTCCCATGTGATATGTGGCCTAGTTGTTGGGAAAATTTGCAAATATGAATTTTGACTTCATTTGCAAAATCTCGCGAGAATTTGTAAAAATGGGCATAACTTTTGCATACTAACTCGGATGAAAAAGTTTTTTATATGAAAAATCATCTACTCGAAAAGTTACATCCAAATTTAACTGGGGGATCCCCGTTAAACATTTCCAAAATCCTCAAAAACCTAACAGAAAAAAATATACGGGGCTTTTAAGATCTAGAGAGGCAAAAAAAATCAAAAAAATTCAAACTTACTAATGGCGCACCTGCCCATGGTGCGCCATTAGTATCTTCCCTCCTTCAAAATTCAAAATAAGTCAAAAAAATAAAAAAAAAAGTTACTAATGGCGCACCTGACCATGGTGCGCCATTAGTATCTTCCCGCCTTCAAAATTCAAAATAAATAAAAAAAAATTACTAATGGCGCACCTGCCCGCGGTGCGCCATTAGTATGCCGTATATATGGCTGGTCCTCTCCTCCTCTCTTCATTTCATCTTCCCTTCTCTCCTCCACCATACTTCTCCTCTTCGGTGACCTCCTCCTCCTCTCCGGCGACCTCCCTCCTCCCTCCTCCCTCCTCCCCTCCCCTCCCCTCCCCTCATGGTTTCTTCTCCCTCCTCTCCGGTGAGCTCCTCCTCCCTCCTCTCCGGTGAGCTCCTCCTCCTCCTCTCTGGCGAGCTCCTCCTCCTCCTCTCCGGCGAACTCCTCTCCGGCAAAAGACCATGGCAACAAGATCCAAAAACAGGAACAAAATTTGAGAATATTGTCGTGCCAAGAAACAAGCAAAAAAACGAGCAAAAAATGGGCAAAAAATCACGATCCAGATCTAGATTCAAAATGGCGCATCACTAATGGCGCATCACAGGAAAGTGCGCCATTAGTATGCCGCGGTTACTAATGGCGCATCCAGTTGTGGTGCGCCATTAGTATCCAAAGCACCTGGCCCCTGGGAGGCATACTAATGGCGCACCGTGGCCTATACTAATGGCGCACCAGTGGTGCGCCATTAGTATACCAGATACTAATGGCGCACCACTGGTGCACCATTAGTAAAAATTACTAATGGCGTGCTGTTAGTGGTGCACCAGAGATGCACCATTAATGGCCATATTAGGTGCGCCATTAGTAGGGGTTTTTCTATTAGTGTATGGACCCGAAGGTCTGAAGTAAACTACTCACACTTCATCGGAGGGGCTATGGTGATGATGTAGAAGCCCTCCGTGGTGGATGCCCCTCCGGCGGAGCTCCGGAACAGGCCCCAAGATGGAATCTCGTGGATACAGAAGGTTGCGGCGGCGGAATTAGGTTTTTGGCTCCCCCTTTGATTATACGGGGATATGTAGGTATATATAGGAGGAAGGAGTACGTCGGTGGAGCTCCAAGGGGCCCACGAGGTAGGGGGCGCGCCCTCGTGACCTCCTCGGAAGCTTCTTGGAGTAGGGTCCAAGTCTCCTGGATCACGTTCGGTTGGAAAATCACGATCCCAAAAGTTTCATTCCGTTTGGACTCCGTTTGATATTCTGTTTCTTCGAAATACTGAAAAAGGCAAAAAAAGCAATTCTAGGTGGGGCCTCCGGTTAATAGGTTATTCCCAAAAGTAATATAAAAGTGAAAAATAAAGCCCAATATAGTCCAAAACAGTAGATAAAGTAGCTGTAACGCCCCGGACACACTCGCCGGTGGTCGTTACTCCTGGCGGGATCTAGACTGGCCCCATAGATCAATACTAGTCTTTTCTGTGCACTTTGTCCTCACTCGTGTGCACCCAGGAGCAACTTCCCGGTCGGTCACCCATCCTGAAATTACTCCAAGATGAGCACGCTTAACTTTGGAGTTCTGTCCGAATGGGCTTCCGGAAAAGAAGGAATTCCTTATTGATATGAGTAGTCTACCATCCCTAATAAGCCAGGCTATCACATACACCCCCACTCATAGGAACCGACACTACTAGGAAAATGGCTATAGATGGGATTGACACTAATGGCGCACCAGAAAGATGGTGCGCCATTAGTATATACTAATGGCGCACCACAATCTGATGCGCCATTAGAGTTTAAACAACTAATGGCGCACCATGCTACGGGTGCGCCATTAGTATCAAATTTTTTTTAACTAGTGCGCCTGTCCAAACATACTAATGGCGCATCCCGGCAAAGTGCGCCATTAGTAGTTGTAACTACTAATGGCGCACTAGGCAGCAGGTGCGCCATTAGTATAGAATTTTTTTTTTGAACTAGTGCGCCTATCCAAACATACTAATGGCGCATCCTGCCCAAGTGCGCCATTAGTAGTTGTAACTACTAATGGCGCACCAGGCAGTGGGTGCGCCATTAGTATAGGATTTTTTTTTTGAACTAGTGCGCCTATCCAAACATACTAATGGCGCATCCTGCCCAAGTGCACCATTAGTAGTTGTAAGTACTAATGGCGCACCATGCAAGAGGTGCGCCATTAGTAAGTGGGCAGCAACAAGATATTTGGGACAGTCTCTCCTACCCACACACTCACTTTCTCCCAACTTCATTCTCTCCACCTCCTCCTTGTCTCGGGTGCCTCCTCTTTTTCACCTCATTTCCACCATAGATTCATTCAAATTAAGTGGTTAAATTACCTTGTTTTAATAGGTAAGTAAGGGGGGAAGCTATATTTAGGTTGTTCTCCTTACAACAATGTGCACATGCACTTTTTACGGCCTAGCTAGATCTATGTATGTTCGTGGTGTTGCATATGTTTGTGGTGTTGCATATGTGTTTGTGTTTGGAGGTGTACCGGTATTTGATATGCGATAGTTGCCAATATTTTGCCGGAATGTTGATTCATTTCCGTTTCGGTGAGAATTTTGGCATTAAGCATTCTTTTTGGTCCTATTTTTAGGGAAGGTCATGCCAATTTTTTTTTGGTTCTAAAATATCGTTTTGCTCTACCCCGCAGGCGACCATGGTCCGCACGATGACCGAAGGCATCGTGAATAGGTTTTTGAGGTCCGCGAAGGCCGAGATGCTTCAAAAGAACGAGACGGAGATAAGATGTCCGTGTCGAAGATGCAAGCTGAAGAGCCTTATTGCGGACCCGGATTCCGGGCAGGTGCGGGACCACCTGCTGTTGCGTGGTTTCATGGATGGCTATCGGTGGCAAGGTGATGAAGATGACTACGAAGTCGCCCATGCGGGCCGGGCAAGAAATGAGGAAGGGCAGCAAGACAACCACCGCAGCTCGGGCGGGCGAGAAGACGAAGAATCCCCAGGAGATGATCACGACTGTGATGCTGTACACAGTCATCATGTAGAAGATGCAGAACATGATGATGAGGAAGATGCCGGAGCAGGCGACGGGCATGATCATGAAGATGATGATGCCGGCGGAGCCGACGACGCTGGACCATCGATGGGCTGGGTGCAGGACCCTCATATTCAAGAGCTGCTTCTCAAGCAGACGGATAACGCAAGAGCTGCCGCCCGAGAGAAAGCCAAGATGGATCAACTTGAGTTAGACGCGGTTACTCCATTGTATGAAGGATGCAGGCCCGAGGATACCCGCCTGAAAGTAACGCTCATGGCCCTGGAGATGAAGGTAAAACACAAAATGACCGACGCATGCTTCGACGAGAACATGTCATTCTGGCATGAACGTCTTCCCAAGGGGAACAAGTGCCCGACCAGTTTGGAGGAGGCGAAGAAAATCGTGTGTCCTCTGGATTTACCGCACGTGAAATACCATGTGTGCATGAACAATTGCATCATTTATCGGGACGAGCACGCGGAGTCTACAATATGTCCGGTGTGCGGTGTCACTCGATACAAGAAGAGGAAGAAAGCTCCTTGAAAAGTGGTGTGGTACTTTCCGATCACTCCTCGTCTGCAGCGGTATTTCGCGGATCCTAAGGTAGCAAAGCTCCTACGTTGGCACGCGGATAGGGAGGAGAAGAAGCGAGAAGATGACGCAAATGATCCGGAGATAGATAAAAAAGACAAGATGCTGAGTCACCCTAAGGATGCGAGCCAGTGGCAAGCATTGAACTTCGAATACCCAGAATTTGGGAACGATCCAAGGAACATCGTGCTGGGCGCGAGCACCGATGGAGTCAATCCGTTTGGCAGCCAGAGAAGCACACATAGCACCTGGCCTGTGTTTGTGTGGATGTACAACCTTCCCCCCTGGTTGTGCATGAAGAGGAAGTACATTCACATGAGTATGCTAATTGAAGGGCCGAAACAACCAGGGAACGACATCAATCTGTATCTGGGGCTGCTGAAAGAGGAGCTTGACACGCTGTGGAAAACGCCAGCCAATACGTGGGACGCCGCAGAGAAAGAATATTTCCCTATGAGAGCCGCACTGCTCACGACGGTGCACGACTATCTCGGTTACGGATATCTTGCGGGGCAGGTAGTCCACGGATTTTCTGGATGCATAAGGTGCATGGATGACACAACGTATCGCCAGCTAGATAGAGATCCCGGGTCTTCGAAAACCGTCTTCATGGGACATCGAAGGTGGCTTCGCGACGATGACCCGTGGAGGAAACGCAAGGATCTGTTCGATGGTGAAACCGAACCCCGAAAACGCCCGTGTACGAGGAGCGGCGAGGAAATAGACAAGCTGTTGAAAAATTTGAAAGACTGCCCACTGCCGGGAAAGAAGCAAAAGGCGCCAGAGCCGGGAAAGAAGCGAAAGGCGCCAGAGCCGCTGCTGAAGGTATGGAAAACGAGGTTTGTTTTCTGGGACTTGCCGTACTGGAAGATCCACCGTGTGCCTCACAGCCTTGATGTCATGCATATCACGAAGAACGTGTGCGAGAGTCTGCTTGGTACCCTGCTCAACATGCCAGAGAGGACCAAAGATGGGCCGAAAGCAAGGGCAGACTTGAAATCAATGGGCATCAGGCAGGAGCTTCACGCTATATATGATGATGATGATGATGATGATGATGATGATGATGATGATGATGATGATGATGATGATGATGATGATGATGATGATGATGATGATGAGGCGAAGCAGGACACAGAAAGTCGTCGCAAAGGCAAAAAGGCCAAGAAGACCGGAAATGACTACCCTCCCGCGTGCTTCACTCTAAGTCAGGAGGAGATCGAGCAGTTTTTCACCTGCCTCCTAGGAGTAAAACTTCCTTACGGTTACGCGGGGAAGATAAGCAGATACCTAGACCCAGTGAAGCAGAAGTTCAGTGGGATGAAGTCTCACGACTGTCACGTGCTGATGACGCAGATACTTCCAGTTGCAATCCGTGGGATCATGGACGCGCACGTCCGTGAAACGCTATTTGGCCTATGCAACTTCTTCGACGTCATCTCTCGGAAGTCGATTGGCGTGAGGCAACTCAGAAGGCTACAGGAAGAGATCGTGGTGATACTATGCGAGCTTGAGATGTACTTCCCGCCTGCATTCTTCGACGTTATGGTGCATCTGCTGGTCCATATAGTGGAGGATATCATCCAACTCGGGCCGACGTTCCTGCACAGCATGATGCCGTTCGAAAGGATGAATGGTGTCATCAAAGGATACGTTCGCAACATGTCACGTCCAGAAGGAAGCATAGCCAGGGGCTTTCTGACCGAAGAGTGCATCTCCTACTGCACGAATTATCTAGGCATCGAGAACCCCGTTGGTCTGCCCGTCAACAGGCACCTCGGCAGGCTCGCTGGATGGGGTCACCGTGAGGGTCGCCGCGAAATGCATGTCGACTTCGAGGGTCGACTCGCCGACTTTGAAAGAGCAAACCTAGTCGCGCTACAACACATAGACGTGGTCGATCCTTGGTTGGTAGAGCACAAAACCTTTATTAAAAAGACGTACAATGACCGAGGCCAACAGAGGACGGACGAAGATATACTCAAAGAGCACAACTCATGTTTCACGCGTTGGTTCAAGCATAAGCTTTTGTCGTACCCTTTACATGAGGATTCTTCCGCGGAAGACCAACTCATATTCGCCTTGTCACAGGGCGCCGAGCACAACCTGATGACCTATGAGGCGTACGATATCAACGGCTACACATTCTACACCGAGGCCAAGGACATGAAGAGCGATGGTTATCAGAACTCCGGGGTAACGATGGAATCCTACACCGGTAACGACAAGGACAGATACTATGGAAGGATCGAGGAGATCTGGGAGCTGAGCTACGCTGGAGAGAAGGTCCCGATGTTCCGTGTCAGATGGGCCAAGAACGTCATAAAAGAAGACCGGTATTTCACCACCATGGTTATACCCGAAGCCAAATCCAAGACCGCGGGCGCAAACGTCACCGCGAAAAATGAGCCATGGGTACTGGCTTCCCAAGTGGACCAATGCTTCTTCATTACCGACCCGCCAAAGCCCAGTCGTGTTGTCGTGAGGAGAGGCAAAAGGAAGATCATCGGAATGGATGGAGTAGCCAATGAGCAAGACTTCGACAAGTACGGCGACCCGAGGATCGAACATGACGACGATGATGAAGTAGCAGCATACACCACAAGAAGAAGCAGGACCACCCTACCTAAAGGACGTCCGTTCCAGAGAAGAACTCCATTTGCGAAAAAGAAGGGCAAGAAGATTGTGAACAGATAGCTAGCTAAGATCGATTGTATTTAAATCGTAGCCTTCATTTCTCGATTGTATTTCATGGGTACTTTTTGAACTATCATGAATATTTTTAAATTTCATGGACACTCGATCTTGATCCCCCTCCATCTCGATCGCTATCCCACCTTGCCAGATCCGGCCCCCCTCGCCGCCGAGCACCCCCCAGTCCACCGGCCGCCGCCGCCGACCCCCCGCACCCTCGATTCCCCTACCCAACCGCCACCGCCGACCCCCCGCACCCCGCGCACCGTCTTATAAAAAAAATTAGTATCAAACAGCTTTTTAAATGCTACTGTCTTACAAAAAAATATTACTGTTATTATTTAAACAAGTTTGAACATATTTAAACACAAATAAGTATCAAACAGCTTTTT
>NC_041391.1:343654300-343794948 GCF_002162155.2 Triticum dicoccoides
AAAAGGGAAGAATAGTGTACAAGAATGAGAAATAATGAGAACAAGAGGAAGAGCCCCCATTAGATAGATGGAAACTTAATGAATATAGCTGCTGTATTTGGAGATAAACGCAACTCTAATTCAGTATCTAATTATCTACAAAGTAAAACTCATAATTACCATATATGCACAATTGGTTCCAGCGATGTATGCCAGTTGCCATTTTGGATTCTGCATCAATCATTTTTATTCATATGATTCATTTGTATTAGGTTTTGGCAGATATTGTTAACTTGACTTCATGGCTGCGCTCTATCCTGTGTTGCGCCTGTGCTCGTTGCTACTGATGCACTTCATGGCTGCTACTGTGTACAGTAGGAAGTGGAGTTAAGAACAATATTGGTCAGCTGTCCTAGTAAGTAAGATAAATTTTGCAGACTGGATCTGCCAAACACTCCATCCTTAATTCAGATCGGCAACAACCCCGGCCAAAGAAAACCTTATTGTGTTTTCTTAGGATTTCAGACGAATCTTGATGCATAATAGCTACCTAACGGATCAAATAGTAAAACACACCGAACCTGGTTAGGAAGCTCTCTGCAGGCAAACTATTAGTGCATGAACTTAGAACTACACATATGCTAGTGGAATTAAGAACACTGTCGATTAGCTGTCTAGTACAATCTTTTGCTTATTTGCCTCGGATGAAAAAGAACGCATTTACTGATGCAGATCGGCAAACCAACATCTGTGAGAGAATAAGCAATTTTCTCTTTTATTTTTACCTTGATAAGAGTTGTAGCTTCAGTGCATGTGCAAGCATGTGCTGGTTTCGTCTGTGGCTCTTGGTTGGCTCAGTCATTAGTTGCTCTTTTGTTTATGGCTGTTGGTATGTACACTAGGTGATGGAATTAAGAACATTGTTGATCCAGTAAGTAGGACAAAGTTTGCAGACTGGATCTGCCAAACACTGCATCTTTAATTCAGGTCGACAACAACCCCAGTCAAAGAAAAACCGTCCCTGACAACCTTGTGTTTTCTTAGGACTAAAAACGAATCTTGATGCACAATAGCTACGCTAACTACGGATCGCCTATAAGAATAACTGCAAACTGGATAGACATGTTATAATAATTCAGCTGAGCATATAGGAGCATGTAAGTTAACTTTGTTTCAGCTTCACACAAGTTACAATTCGCTAAAAAAAGCCAGCTAGAATAGCCAAATAACAATTTGGTCCCAAACACAGCAAGGTCCTATTTTACTTTCAACATGACCTGAGAACATGACCTGACAATAGTTCAGTTTATAGCTGAGGACAAAGATTTTGTGCAGGACAAGGCTATTTGTTATCGATCAAATAAATGATTTAGAAACCATCAATAAGTAGGACTAGTGATTTATTATGAAGTTGCTTGGGTTTATTATGAAGTACTTTGATCATGTCTCTTTATTTGTACTGCTGCTAATATACTTTATATGATGATGAAGTGCTACTGAGTTGTGTGCAAATTTCGTTAAATCAGTGATGTGTATGTGTGCTGTCAGTTATGTGTATGTGCTTATTTTAATCCAGTGAAATATGGCACTGAACTGTAGCTAGCTAAACGGTAGTTTTGCTTAAATTGGTGAAATTTGGCACTGAAATGTAGCTAGCAATGCAAATATCTCAATGAATTCAGCTCTGTTTTCTGTGTGAAACTGTTGTTGTTAAATGAAGCCACATTCCAGTCCACATGCCAATGTATTTTCCATGTTGTGATGGAGGCCTTTTTTGCCTTGTCCACCCGAGAGGCCCTTGAGTTTGCTGGAATGTCGATTAACTTCCGTTCTAGCAAATTCGGGTACTCCATATGTCCTATTTTCAGCAAAGGTCATGCTGAAATTTTCCGTGAATTTTAGCATGACTTTGCTAAAAATAGGACATATGGGGTACTTGTGACTAATGCATGGGCCGGGGTATCTTAGTAGTTAATTAAGTAGGATCAAGTGCCCCGGCGTACTTGTGACTAATGCATGGCTTTTAGGGTGCCTCGGTGTCGATAAAAACCGAAATGATGAAAAGTTAGGCTTTTAGGGTGCCTTGGCGTCGAAAAACCCTCAATGATAAAAGCTTAGATTTTAGGATGCCTCGGTGTCGACAAACCCTAAATGATGAGACCATGATCTTGTTCCTTGACAATAACCAACTTTTTGACCAAACTTTGTTTCTATTTAGAGAGAAACATGGCCCACAACGATGAGGCCGGGGGTTCGGGCGGCAAGGCATTCTGGGAGCTGTCCCAGGAGATGGAGGAACAACCTCACTTGTATGAGGCTGCCGCCTTCCCCACCGATCCTGAGACCACGGATGGTGCCGCCGAGGATGACCACACTAATGCCACCACTGATGGTGCCGCCGAGGATGCCAGCACTGATGATGGCGGCGCACGCACAGATAGCAGCCAGCCGAAGAGGCAACGGAAGGACCGGCGCCCGATCGTGCTCCGCACCCTCAAGGAGGAAGTTACTAAAGTGGACTCCAACGGGAATCCAACGGCGCCCGAACGAATAGTCAAGGGGTACTCGCTTCAGCTCGGGTGCATTGTCCGGAGCACCGTCTCGATAAACACCGAGAACCTGAGGCATCCTGACCGGGGGAATTTGCGCCACCTCCTCTTCACGAAGCTGCACGAACGATACAAGTTCCTCGCTGAATTCGAAAACACAAGCCTCAAAGGAAATAAAGTGAACAATGCTACCCTCACGAAGATGAGCAAGGCCCTGTCTACTTGGAAAAGCAATGTGAAGAGAATGATCGAGAAAGGTGAGAGTTATGAGAAGATCAAGGAGAAAAATCCTTCGATCACCGAAGATGACTACAACGACTTCAAGATCAATTGCTCGAGCACCGCAAGCTCCCAATCAAGTGAGTGGGGGAAACAAATGCGGGAGCTGAACATAGGGGAACACACACTCGGTCCCGGCGGTTACAGAGTGGCGGAGCCTATATGGGACAAGGAGGAGGCGGACCGTGCCGAGCAAGGCCTACCGCCCCTCTTCGATAAATACGGTGACAAGCAGACCAGGAACTTTGTCAGGGCCCGGTACAAGAAGGACCCGAAAACAAAGGAGCTTACCACGGATCCGAAGACCAGGCAGCTTGAGCTTGTTCTGGTAAGGAATACACCCCCGCGTAATTAGCTCCATATGGTTGCATTCTAATTAATGAAGCCAAATTTCTAAATTGTTCACATTCCTTCCGCAGGCGACTGAAAGCAGTAGCGCAGGGTCGACTCAGAGCAACCCTTGGGACACCACTCTAAATAGGGGGTTGAATATAATGAAGAACAAGGATAAGCTCAGTAAGCCGACGTCAGCTGGTCGTGTGGCCGGCAAAGGCTTGTCGACAAAATGGGGGTCATACTATACCGCTGGTGTGCGGAAGGAGAAAAAGACCAGCTCGGAAAGCCAGGCGCGAGAGGTTCAAGAACTCAAGGCACAGGTGGCGCGGATTCCGGAGATTGTCCAAGAGCAAGTGGAACAACGACTCGGAGCGACGATCACCGCCCTTGTGCCTACCTTGATCTCGGGGTTGAGTGCGTGGATTGCGGGCGGCCAACAGGGGCCGCCCCCGATTCCTAGCTTCACGGCCAGCAACTCGCATAATGCGATGGCGGGGCCATTGGTGCCTCCGGCGGAGGCGGCATTGGTGTCTCCGACGCCGGCACGGGAGCTTAATGCACCCGGGTGTACGCCGGCCGGCACCTGTTCAGCAAGCGGCCGCTCCGTCAATTGCACGCCCGCCGTTGGCGGTGCCTCGACATTAGCCGAGCTCGACGCCATCATCACGGTAACTAATTAAGCCTCTCTCGGCCGAGGACTTCATCTCCTTGCCTTTGACTGGGCATCCCTGACGCCCTACATGTTTTCGTAGGGCGCCGCCGACGTTCCGTGCACTCTCCTCCACTTCGTGAACAACGAGTTGGTCGATGTCTCCAAGGGCAAAATCGTTCAACCGGGCAACCCCTTGTTCCACGGTACCCAGATGCCACCCAACTTGTTTAGGGTTCAACTGGTTCGGGTGCTGCCAGGCTGCGACGACTTGTTACCTCCGATTCGACCCGTCGGGGCCGACGATGATGACGTGATGACCCTCAGCGCCTGCCTGAGCTGGCCCCTGTTTTGGCCGAAGAGCCAGATTCGTTTGGGGGCGGGGGACACCACCCCAAAGACAACACCGCCAGTCGTGCGGGCGCCAAGTCGGCCCCATGGCAAGACCACCATAACGGTGCCGGACATCCCTATGCCACTGGATCAAAACATGCATATGGCACAGGATCAGAACGACGACGACGACGACGATGATACATTTGGCAACGTCGATCAGTACTTTGCCGAGCATGGGTACGATGGCGACTTCATGGGGCCTCCTTCTCAAGAACCAAACCCAACAAAAGACGTGTGCGATCTAGCTCGTACCGCGGAGAAGCCAAGTTGCAACAGGCGCCGTCTGGCGTTCAGCTCTCAGGAGACGCCTCCAGCTGCCGACTTCACCGAGCCTCAGATAGGCGAGGTGCGAAATATTATCAGCCCCAACACACTCAAGAAGGCGGTCTGTGAGCAGAACTCGGTCCCATTACAGGAGAAGAAGAAGGCACGCAAAAGAAAGAATAAGAAGGGTGCGAGCCAGCCGGCACCGAGTACGATCCGTGCTCAGGACGGGCCACCTTCACCGCAGGATATCTCGAGGAGGGTGCATGTGGCGGGTAGGGCGATGCTACCACCAAATATGCTCAATGCTGCAACCGGTGCTATGCGGAGTCTGCACGACAGTGTTCTTTCTTTGGAGAAGCGGCGTCTCAGAGAGAAGGATGTGGCATACCCGGTTTTCGTGGCCAAGGTGCCAGAGGGCAAGGGCTTTGTGGATGGCGACATCGGGGGTACGATCGTCCTGCGGTTTGATGACATCTTTGCTATGTTTAACCTTCATCCGCTGCACTACACCTTCGTTCGGCTATTTTCGCTGAGTATGGAGATGCGGATCATTCGCGACAAGACCCCGGACATCGTGATAGTCGACCCCTTCTACATGCGTGCCAAGATCTTGGGCAGCGCTGGGGACCGGCAAGTCGCGAGTTCTTACCTCGAAGGCGTCATTCTGGCAAACCAAGATAAGGATAACTTCCTCGTGCCTTACTTTCCCGAGTAAGTCCTCCCCTCAACCGGCCCGTAACATATGAATTCTTACTTTTCGATCGTTTTTCTTTTAACATTCCGTGTTTTCTGCAGTGGCACACGTTGCACGCTCATCCTCCTAAGCCCCAAATATTCCATGGCCACGTATTTCGACCCGGACCGTCAGTCGAACGTAGACTACACAAATGTCAAGAAGGTTCTTGATGATGTTCTCCCCGGCTACGCCCAATCTGGAGGCACCTTCACCAGGCCTATTCGTAAGTACGGCAAGCACGTGTTCTCCCACAATACGACGTTCTGCTGCGTCAAGCAGCCGCCTGGCGGTCAGAAGGGTGCCTACTACGCCATCCATCACATGCGGGCGATCGTACGGGACCATCATCAACTTCTGCTACCGAGTAAACTCCAAGATTGGGCCGCGAGCGTGTCGGCAATCCAGGACGCGGACCTCCGACAAGAATTCTTTCGCATCCAGTCGGAGTTTGCGGAAATCATCCATCAAGATGTCCTTCGTACCTCGGGGCAGTTCTACCTCAGAAATCAACCGTCCAACAGTGACATCGACACAATGCTACAAATGTAGGATGACAACGCCCGTTCTTTCATGACTCCCACGATAGACGGCGGCTTCATCCACGCTCCGGTCCCTTGAGTCGAGTTGTCTAGTTCTGAAGCATCGATTGGCTCATGTTGTAATTAAACTTTAATGAACTTGTAGTATGTCTCTTTGGTTTTGAGAGTCGTTCAACTTAGATGTAATCGATGCTATTAATGTCTTGCTTTTCTCTTCCGATCGTTCTGTTGCATAATTATATATTGCTTATGTATTGTCTGTGAATTGGTACTAACGTTTCGTTTGGCTAGTGCATAGTGATGCCGACGTATGTCGTGTACAAGGGTAAGGTTCCCGGAGTCTACGATGACTGGGAGGAGTGTCGGAGACAGGTTCACCGATTCAGCGGTAACAGTTACAAAGGGTACACCACTAGGGCCGAGGCCGAATCTAGATACGCCCGCTATCTAGCGGGAGAGGGGAGGGAGCGTTGGAGGAACCGGATGAAGACGAGTTTCATCGTGATGATGCTCATCGTGATGACCGCAACTCTCTTCTATGTGATGGTAGTTTAGATGATCGATATCGACTTGTAATGCGAAGACAAACTCGCTACTCGCGGTCTCGAGACTTGTAATATAATGTTCTATCTTTGTTCGGTCTTTTTAATTCAGAGACTAATATGATGAATTGTATTCGAAGACTAATACGATGAATTGTATTCAAAGACTAATCTTCTATTGTATTTGATGAATCTATTGTTGATGTGTGCTGTCTATATTTTGTCAAATTATACATTTTGTAACCTGTGCAAAAAACAGAAAATAAAAAAATAAAAAAACCTAATATTCATACTAATGGTGCATCACACGACAGTGCGCCATTAGTATGACAGTGCATACTAATGGCGCATCACCGGGTAGTGCGCCATTAGTATGCTGCGGTTACTAATGGCGCATCCAGAGGTGGTGCGCCATTAGTATGCCAAAGCACCTGGGTGTACATGCCAACTGGGAGGCATACTAATGGCGCACCCTCGCATATACTAATGGCGCACCAGGTGGTGCGCCATTAGTATACCAGATACTAATGGCGCACCAGCTGGTGCGCCATTAGTAAAAATTACTAATGGCGTGCTATCAGTGGCGCACCAGTGATGCGCCATTAATGGCCATATTAGGTGCGCCATTAGTAGTGGTATTTCTAGTAGTGCGACGTCCTCGTCGGGCCACAGGAACGTTCCATCTTGGCACATACGTCTGTGCATCCAGTCCGGCACATGTGCTATGCCGTGTGCCACGACGGGTCACAAACTTCATGACCAACATGACCGCGCACCTATCTGCAAACATCCATGTAACCGCGAGGGTCGACTCTGATACCAACTTGTAACGCCCAGACACACTCGCCGGTGGTCGTTACTCCTGGCGGGATCTAGACTGGCCCCATAGATCAATACTAGTCTTTTCTGCGCACTTTGTCCTCACTTGTGCGCACCCAGGAGCAACTTCTCGGTCGGTCACCCATCCTGGAATTACTGCAAGCTGAGCACGCTTAACTTTGGAGTTCTGTCCGAATGGGCTTCCGAAAAAGAAGGAATTCCTTATTGATATGAGTAGTCTACCATCCCTAATAAGCCAGGCTATCACAGTAGCATGGAGCAATCAAAAATTATAGATATGTTGGAGACGTATCAGTACCCCGGCGAAGACGCCGGCACAAAACTGACTCCACGGATGATACCGCCACCCCGGCGAAGAAGGGACGGCGCCGTAATAGGAAGTGCAAGGGCAAGACCGTGCTTGCCATCGAGGGGCCCGACGATACCGGTGCCACCAAGAAACCCAAGGCGAGTGACCCCGTCAAGGAGGTTGTTGGGTGTGCCGCTTGCCGGGCCTTGGCAGCTACCGATAAGCCAGGGGGCTCCGACAAGCAGTATTGCAAGATCCACCGCACCAAGGGCCATGATCTCCAGAACTGCCGGCAAGTGGAGCTGCTCGCTGAGAAGCAGAAAGCCGTGTATGAGCGGCGAGACAAGGAGAAGGGCCAAGAGGGTGCCGAGGTGTAGCGACCCGACCTCAGATGGTCAAGTCTCTATGCTCTGTGTCATCACTGGATCAGTAATGCTGGCACCACACAGTACTCGGAGGATTTATAACAGAGTAGCAATCACACACTTATTACATCGAATGTCTCAAAAGAGAACTTAATGAAATAAATATGGCTTAAGGCCATCTAAAACGATAACAGCGGAAGGCTAGCTTGGAAGATAAGCGAGTCCATCAACTCCAACGGCGTCACTGAGTATAGAACCACGACCTAAAAGCACCTTACTCGTCGTCTGAAAAGTCTGCAACATGAAATGTTGTAGCCCGAAAATGGGTCAGCACATGGAATATGCTGGCAATGTAACACATAGAGAATAACAATGGAGATAGGCTATACTACATGCATATTTGGCTGGTGGTAAAGCTCTATGGTTACAGTTTTTGCATAAAGCCAATTTTTCCCTACTGCAAAGGAATAAATTCATTTAACTATCATGGTGGTTGTTAAACATTGAGAATGGTTGACAGCATCCTCAATCCCAATTAAAAAGTACTCATTAAAACCCAACAATATTAATTAAAGTAACATGATGAGATTCACATGATAATCAAGTACTAGATACTCAAGATGTCCATAACCGGGGACACGGCTAATCATGATTAGTTTATACACTCTGTAGAGGTTTGCGCACTTTTCCCCACATGACTCGATCGCCTCCGCTTGGTTTCCCGCACTACATGGTGTTTGAGAAACAGATGACCGAGACATAGTCTTTCAGAAGGACTAGCACCTTACATGAGGGGTAGACCGTACCAACCTACATCCCCTACATCTGCTAGTCCACCCCATAAGAGTTCGCACAACTTAGTCAACTATGCTACAGCCCATAATAGCATGTGGCTGCACACGTAAGTTTCTAGTTTGAATAATCTCATGATCCCTTTGAGCCTGGGTGGCGGTCCGAAGAAATACAGGCAAGTCCTGCTAGAAAACAGGTGCCTCAATCCACCCAGATGTGTGTTTAAGTTTCCACCTTAAATAAACCATTAATTAACAATTACATATCTGTCATGGATATTCACTCACCCAATCCACGTCTACTAGCATAGCATGGCATAATAAGCAAACGTAGAAGTAACTCCCAAAGGTTTGATAATAAAACAGGTAATAGGTACTACCTCATCTACTTCCCATCCCACAATTTAATTAGATCCTAATCATGCAATGTTTGAGGATAGATCTAATGCATAAAAATTGGGTAGTAGAAAGGTATGATCAAGTGTTACTTGCCTTGCTGATGATCCGCGAGACCTAGAGACTCGAAGTAACAGGCGGCGCACTCCGGGTATTCTATCGCAGACAAACAAACAAGCATACAATAAGTACTCATCTAATGCACAGCTAAAACTCAAATAGAAGATCCAACCAGAATGTTCAACTTAACAACTCCGGTTTGCAAAAAGAACCAAATCAAACAAAGCAACGAAAGTCAAACGGCGAAAGAAAACAACTTTGTTTTACTAATCTGGATCTAAGTAAAATTTTACAGAGGCAAAAACTTGTTTAAGTTGATTATTCGGAAAGAGGGTTCCGAGACGAAACTCCAGGCGTTTGAATCGCCTGATTCCGATAAACGAGCGAAAAGTTATACTAAAACGAAAATCGGATCAGAAATCGCGAATAGAAAATAACCGCGGAAAATCCGAGAAAAAGAAAAACGACGAACGGATTAACAAACAAACGTTTGTTAATTTAACGAATCTGACGAAGGCGTTCGTTAAAACGAACTAACGGACGAACGTCCGCTAATTAACCTAAACCGGAAAAAAACCGAAACAAAAAAAACGAAAAAAATCGTAATGAAAACCGCCCGGTTTTTAAGAAAACCGGCGGCACGTGGTTCGAGGCAGCGGCGAACCTCGGCGGCGGCGGCGACCAAGTCCGGCGGGGCTCCGGCGGCTCCGCCGACGGCGGGCGGCGGCGCTGGCGGCGGCGGCGGCGGATCTGGCTAGGGTTATGGTTTCGCGGGTGGGCCGGGGCGGCGGATCGGGCTGGCGGTGGGGCGAGCTGGCGGGCTGGGGCGCCGGGTCGGGCGCTTTATAAAGTGCCCCCCGAGCGGAGTCCCGCTCGGGCACGGCCCGAGGTCGGTGCGCATTTTTTTTTTAAAAAAATCACGCTCGGTAGAAAAATAAAAAGAAATACTAAATGGACTCCAAAAATCCCGAAATAAAATTTCTCCGGCTTCTAAAATCAAGCCGGACTGGATCAACATTTATTTGGGGCCTAAATGCAATTTTGAAAAACGCGCATTTTTCCTAAATTCAAATAAAAAGTGAAAAACTCCAAAATAAATCTTATTTGATTTTTTTTATTAAATCTTCATTATTTCTTTATTTTGGGAAAGTCATTTTATTCCCTCTCTGAATTTTTGGTAGTAGAAATAATTGAAGATAAAATAAATAAAATCAATGATCCCATTTTCAAAATTTGAGAAATACCCAAATAAGAAAATAACGAAATCCACAACTCTCTCCGTGGGTCCTTGAGTTGCGTAGAATTTCTAGGATCGAGCCAAAGATGCAACAAAAATATGATATGCATGATGATCTATGTATAACATTCCAAATTGAAAATTTGGGATGTTACAAACCTACCCCCCTTAAGATGAATCTCGCCCTCGAGATTCGAGTTGGCTAGCAAATAGGTGAGGGTGGTCCTTGAGCAGATCTTCCTCTCGCTCCCAGGTGGCTTCCTCCTCGGTGTGGTGGCTCCACTGAACTTTGCAAAACTTGATAACCTTACTGCGGGTAACTTGACTGGCATAATCCAGAATTCTAACTGGTTTCTCCTCATAAGTCAAATCATCCTTCAACTGAATTGCTTCCAGTGGCACAATATCCCTCAGTGGAATATCGGCTATTTCTGCGTGACATTTCTTCAACTGTGAAACATGGAACACATCGTGAACTCCTGACAATCCCTCAGGTAATTCCAACTTGTACGCTACTTCTCCCATGCGTTCCAAAACCTTGTATGGCCCCACAAAACGTGGTGCTAACTTGCCTTTAACTCCAAAGCGCTTAACTCCTCGTAGCGGAGATACTCGAAGATAAACTCTGTCTCCGACTTCGTATTCTGTCTCCTTGCATTTTGAATCCGCATAACTTTTCTGTCTTGACTGGGCTACCTTGAGCCTATTGCGAATCAACTTTACTTTCTGTTCAGACTCCTTAATCAAATCCGGTCCAAACAACTGGCGGTCTCCAACCTCATCCCACAATAACGGGGTTCTGCACCTCCTTCCGTACAAGGCTTCGAAAGGGGCCATCTTCAAACTGGATTGATAACTGTTGTTGTAAGAAAACTCCGCGTATGGCAAGTTATCATCCCAACTAGATCCATAATCCAACACACAATCTCTAAGCATATCCTCCAAAATCTGATTGACTCTCTCGGTCTGTCCATCTGTCTGCGGATGGAAAGCTGTGCTAAACTCCAGCCTGGTTCCCAATGTTTCGTGCAATTGCTTCCAGAACTTCGAGGTGAATTGGGTTCCTCTATCTGATACGATACTCCTCGGAACTCCATGCAAACATACAATCCTTGTCATGTATATCTTAGCCAGTTTGGCACCGCTATAGGTAGTCTTTACTGGAATGAAATGAGCTACCTTCGTCAAACGATCGACTACAACCCAAATCGAGTCATAGCCTGAACGAGTCCTGGGAAATCCCGTGATGAAATCCATGCCTAGTTTATCCCACTTCCATTCGGGTATAGGCAATGTCTGCAACAATCCAGCTGGCTTTTGATGTTCTGCATTCACCCTCTGACATACATCACAAACTACTACATACTCTGCAATATCTTTCTTCATTCTGGTCCACCAGAAAGTTTTCTTCAAATCCAAATACATCTTGGTATTCCCGGGGTGAATCGAATATGGTGAATCATGTGCCTCTTGCAGAATCAACCTCCTGATCTCCGGGTCATTGGGCACATAAACACGGTCCTCAAATCGTAGGGTATCGTACTCATCCTCACGAAATCCCTTAGCCTTTCCTTCGTTCATTTTCTCCTTTATAGAGGCAACTTCCTTATCTGTCTTTTGAGCTTCTCTGATTTTATCCATCAATGTAGACTGAATCTCCATTGCTGCTACATAGCCTCTCGGAACTATTTCCAAACATAGATCATGAAGATCCTCGGCTAACTCCTTGGGTATTCGTCCCATCATTAGTGTATTGACGTGGCTCTTACGGCTCAACGCGTCTGCTACAACGTTAGCCTTCCCGGGGTGATAATGCAATCTCATATCATAATCCTTAATAAGATCCAACCATCTCCTCTGCCTGAGATTTAACTCCTTCTGCGTGAAGATGTACTTCAAACTCTTATGATCCGTGTACACCTCACAATGATTTCCAATGAGAAATTGTCTCCACGTTTTCAGTGCGTGCACTACGGCTGCTAATTCCAAATCGTGAGTAGCATAATTCAACTCATGAGGCTTAAGCTGTCGTGAAGCATACGAAACAACTCTTCCCTCCTGCATAAGCACTGCTCCAAGTCCTCGACATGAAGCGTCGCAATACACTTCATAATCCTTAGTCTGGTCTGGCAGAATTAATACTGTTGAGGTAACCAAACGTTTCTTCAACTCCTGGAAACTAGCCTCACACTCCTCAGTCCAAATGAACTTAGTATCCTTCTTCAACAACTCTGTCATAGGCTTGGCAATCTTCGAGAAATTTTCAATGAATCTTCGGTAGTATCCTGCGAGTCCAAGGAAACTCCTGATCTCTCCAACTGTGGTTGGTGCGTCCTAGTTTGTCACAGTGACAACTTTAGTGGGGTCTACGGCAATACCTTCTCCGGATATAACATGTCCGAGAAATCCAACTTCCTTCAACCAAAACTCACACTTGCTGAACTTGCCGTATAGATGATGTTCTTTGAGCTTCTCGAGTACCAAACACAAGTGTTCCTTATGTTCCTCTTCATTCTTCGAGTAAACCAAAATATCATCAATGAACACCACGACGAACTTATCCAAAAACTCCATAAACACCTTGTTCATCATGTTCATAAAATAGGCTGGGGCGTTAGTCAGACCAAATGACATAACAGTATACTCATACAGCCCGTACCTGGTGGTAAAAGCCGTCTTCGGTATATCTTGCTCTCGAATCTTCAACTGATGGTACCCTGATCGCAAATCGATCTTGGAAAACACCTTAGCTCCTTGCAACCGATCAAACAGATCATTGATCATTGGTAGTGGGTACTTGTTCTTGATTGTTACTTCATTCAATCCGCGATAATCAACAACCATTCTTAACGATCCATCCTTCTTTTCCACCAGAAGTACTGGCGATCCCCAAGGCAAAGAACTTGGGCGAATAAAACCTTTATCCAACAACTCCTTAATTTGCTTCTTAATTTCCTCCAAATCTTGGGCTGGCATACTGTACGGTCTCTTGGATATAGGTCCAGTGCCTGGCAGTAGCTCAATTAAAAACTCAATGTCTCTATCCGGTGGCATGCCTGGCAACTCTTCTGGAAATACATCGGGAAAATCCCTTACCACTAGTACTTCCTCCTGCACAACTCCTGATAAGGAATTTACATGTGCTCTCCTCGGCTCATGCCGTGATACATACTTGATCCTTCTTCCTTCAGGGGTGGTAAGCAAAATCGACTTAGTGACGCAATCAATGTTCCCTCCATACTTTGATAACCAATCCATGCCTAATATCACATCCAAACCTTGCGATTCCAAAACTATTAGGTCCGAGGGAAATACATGGTGTCCAATCCTTAATGGCAGTCGATCACACCATTTACTAGCCGTATACTCTGCTCCGGGTGAGGTTACTAGCATGGGTGACCTAAGTGCTTGGGTTGGCAAGTTATATTTATCCACCAATCCCCTTGATATGTATGAATGTGATGCACCAGTATCGAAAAGAACAACTGCATTAAATGCCTTAACCAAAAACTTACCTATTACTGCATCTGGCTGAGTTCAACCTCCTCCACGGTAACGTGGTTCACTTGCCCCCGGTTGAAAGGGTTCGGCTTCTTTCCTGAGCTTCCATTGCCATTTCCATTTTGGGCTTCTGGGCAATCATTTGCATAATGCCCCGTCTTGCGGCACTTATAACAGGTGATATGGCTCAGGTCTGCTTTGGATGGTGTTGACGGGTTGGTGCGGCTTTGTCCATTGCTTCCTCCATTCCCGTTTCCATTCTTTGTGCCATTGTGATTGTGCAAGCTACCTCCTCCATGAGTATGATGAAAATGTCCTCCTGACTTTGGGGTAAAGCGTAGCTTCTGCTGAGCTCCAGAATTATACTTCCCCTGTGCATACTTCCTCTTACGATTATCAATCTGCTGCTGCTTCCCTTCAATCATAAGAGCACGATCTACTAACTCCTGGTAGTTATTGAAGGTGGCTACCATCAACTGCATGCTCAGCTCATCATTCAGTCCTTCTAGAAACTTCTCCTGCTTAGCTGCATCCGTAGCAACGTCATTTGGGGCATAACGTGCTAGCTTACTAAAATCATCCACATACTGGCCAACTGTCCGTCCTCCTTGGCGTAAGTTGCGAAACTCACGCTTCTTCATGGCCATAGCTCCTGCTGAAACATGGGCAGTACGAAAAGCTTGCTGAAACTGATTCCATGTGACAGTGTCTACAGGGTAAGTGGCTGTAAAATTCTCCCACCATGCTGATGCGGGTCCGTCAAGCTGATGTGCAGCAAACTTCACCCTTTCTCCATCTGTACATCCTGCAGTGGTCAACTCCCTCCCTATCTTACGGAGCCAATCATCTGCAACAATCGGCTCGATGCTATTGGAAAACATCGGCGGATTCAGCCTTAAGAAACAGGTCAAATGGTCAACAGGTGGTGGTGGCGGGTTGTTGTTGTTGCCTTGGTTCTGTACCAATGTTTGAATCAAGGTATTCTGCTGCTGAATCAACTGATGATCTCTGGCAGAAAAACAAACTCGGGGTCACGTCTCAAAGGCATCTGAGGGTTTAAAGGGGAGAGTTAAGAATAGAATGAGGTCTAGTGAGAATACACTACCCATATGCACATGTGACAAAACACACAATATCATTCCAATCAATTCAAACAAGGGCATACAACGGTCTAACTATCGTTACAAAAGTGCTTGGACTAAAACTAGTTAAATGGTGGAAAATTCTACTACTGTTACGGTGGTCAACTAGAAAAACTGCTCCGATGCAGATTCCATGATATCTGCTCCAGCTTCATCAACATAGTCATCATCGCTGTCGTCGGGATCCGAGTCGGTGTCGTCGATGATGATATAATTATCTGGGCAAGTAGGTTCATCCTCTTCTCCTCTGGGTGCTGAACCTCCCATGAATACTCCAATCTTCTCCTTAAGATCACCGTTCTGTCTTACTAGAGCGACGATTTATTCCATATAATCTTTGCGCGTAGCCTTGAGTTCTACTTCTAGCTCCTTGATCCTAGTCATAGCCTTCTGTAGCTCCTCCATATCTGCGCACATCTGGTTCTCCTGGCGTCGGATGTGTTGGTTTAACTCCTGAATATAAGCTGTGATTGATCTATCCCTCCTGGTGGCGATCATCTCCCAATGCTCATCTCGGTGCCCACAAATCTGGTAGATAGTATTCTTTAGGTTGTTGTAGTAAACTTCTCCAATTCGTCCCATGGCGATGTGAGCTGCCATGCTCTTTCCTAGGCTCCATGTTGGCACATCAAAGGTAAACTCTATTGGCTCTGTGACTGGTGCAAATGTCCTTCCTGGAATGTAGACTTGAATCCTCCAGCGCTCCTCTTCGGGTAAAGTGGCGTTGAAAGTTCCAGTGAAGCTTGGTACTCCTATGTTCAAGTATCTAGCGGCTTCCTTCAAGTGACATCCAAAAGGTGAATTCTCATCTGGTTGCGCGAACTTGATCCTTGCATCCATCATCCTAAAGAATAGAAAAGATGAGGAATCAGAAATGAGAAGAAAGAGTAGTGATCTAGGGCTTAAGCTTAGTGGCCGTGTCCTATAGTCAGCGTGTGCTCTGATACCACCTTTGTAGCGACCCGACCTCAGACGGTCAAGTCTCTGTGCTCTGTGTCATCCCTGGATCAGTAATGCTGACACCACACAGTACTTGGAGGATTTATAACAGAGTAGCAATCACACACTTATTACATCGAATGTCTCAAAAGAGAACTTAATGAAATAAATATGGCTTAAGGCCATCTAAAATGATAACAGCGGATGGCTTGGAAGATAAGTGAGTCCATCAACTCCAACGGCATCACTGAGTATAGAACCACGACCTGAAAGCACCTTACTCGTCGTCTGAAAAGCCTGCAACATGAAACGTTGCAGCCCGAAAATGGGTCAGCACATGGAATATGCTGGCAATGTAACACATAGAGAATAACAATGGAGAAAGGCTATACTACATGCATATTTGGCTGGTGGTAAAGCTCTATGGTTACAGTTTTTGCATAAAGCCACATTTTCCCTACTGCAAAGGAATAAATTCATTTAACTATCACGGTGGTTGTTAAACATTGAGAATGGTTGACAACATCCTCAATCCCAATTAAAAAGTACTCATTAAAACCCAACAATATTAATTAAAGTAACATGATGAGATTCACATGATAATCAAGTACTAGATACTCAAGATGTCCATAACCGGGGACACGGCTAATCATGATTAGTTTATACACTCTGCAGAGGTTTGCGCACTTTTCCCCACATGACTCGATCGCCTCCGCTTGGTTTCCCGCACTACATGGTGTTTGAGAAACGGATGACCGAGACATAGTCTTTCAGAAGCACTAGCACCTTACGTGAGGGGTAGACCGTACCAACCTACATCCCCTACATTTGCTAGTCCACCCCGTAAGAGTTCGCACAACTTAGTCAACTATGCTAGATCCCATAATAGCATGTGGCTGCACACGTAAGTTTCTAGTTTGAATAATCTCATGATCCCTTTGAGCCTGGGTGGCGGTCCGAAGAAATACAGGCAAGTCCTGCTAGAAAACAGGTGCCTTAATCCACCCAGATGTGTGTTTAAGTTGCCACCTTAAATAAACCATTAATTAACAATCTCACATCTGTCATGGATATTCACTCACCCAATCCACGTCTACTAGCATAGCATGGCATAATAAGCAAACGTAGAAGTAACTCCCAAAGGTTTGATAATAAAACAGGTAATAGGTACTACCTCATCTACTTCCCATCCCACAATTTAATTAGATCCTAATCATGCAATGTTTGAGGATAGATCTAATGCATAAAAACTGGGTAGTAGAAAGGTATGATCAAGTGTTACTTGCCTTGCTGATGATCCGCGAGACCTGGAGACTCGAAGTAACAGGCGGCGCACTCCGGGTATTCTATCGCAGACAAACAAACAAGCATACAATAAGTACTCATCTAATGCACAGGTAAAACTTGAATAAAAGATCCAACCAGAATGTTCAACTTAAGAACTCCGGTTTGCAAAAAGAACCAAATCAAACAAAGCAACGAAAGTCAAACGGCGAAAGAAAACAGCTTCGTTTTAATAATCTGGATCTAAGTCAAATTTTACAGCGGAAAAAACTTGTTTAAGTTGATTATTCGGAAAGAGGGTTCCGAGACGAAACTCCAGGCGCTTGAATCGCCTGATTCCGATAAACGAGCGAAAAGTTATGCTAAAACGAAAATCGGATCAGAAATCGCGATCAGAAAATAACCGCGGAAAATACGAGAAAAAGAAAAACGACGAACGGATTAACGAACAAACGTTCGTTAATTTAACGAATCTGACGAAGGCGTTCGTTAAAACGAACTAACAGACGAACGTCCGCTAATTAACCTAAACCGAAAAAAAACCAAAACTAAAAAAACGAAAAAAATCGTAACGAAAACCGCCCGGTTTTTAAGAAAACCGGCGGCACACGGTTCAAGGCGGCGGCGAACGTTGGCGGCGGCGGCGACGAAGTCCGGCGGGGCTCCGGCGGGTCCGGCGACAGCAGGCGGCGGCACTGGCGGCGGCGGCGGCGGCGGATCGGGCTGGCGGCGGGGCGAGCTGGGGGGCTGGGGCGCCGGGTCGGGCGCTTTATAAATTGCCCCCCGAGCGGAGTCCCGCTCGGGCACGGCCCGAGGTCGGTGCGTGTTTTTTTAAAAAAAGATCACGGTTGGTAGAAAAATAAAAAGAAATACTTAATGGACTCCAAAAATCCCGAAATAAATTTTGCCCGGCTTCTAAAATCAAGCCGGACTAGATGAACATTTATTTGGGGCCTAAATGCAATTTTGAAAAACGTGCATTTTTCCTAAATTCAAATAAAAAGCGAAAAACTCCAAAATAAATCTTATTTGATTTTTTTTATTAAATCTTCATTATTTCTTTATTTTGGGAAAGTCATTTTATTCCCTCTCTGAAGTTTTGGTAGTAGAAATAATTGAAGATAAAATAAATAAAATCAATGATCCCATTTTCAAAATTTGAGAAATACCCAAATAAGAAAATAACAAAATCCCCAACTCTCTCCATGGGTCCTTGAGTTGCGTACAATTTCTAGGATCGAGCCAAAGATGCAACAAAAATATGATATGCATGATGATCTATGTATAACATTCCAAATTGAAATTTTGGGATGTTACACGAGGGATCCGGCAAGAAGCGTGGCGGCCAAGGAGGCCGCCGCGGCAAAGATAATCTGCAGGAGAGGCCCGCCCGGGGCCGCGACAAGAAGCCGTAAGACGATGATCATGACAAGGATGATGAGGCCGGCGACCACGATTCCAGAAAACCACATAAGCCATGTGCATCGATGGTGGCGCCTCGCTGCATACATCCCACCGCCAGCTCGAGCAGTGGGCGCTTGAGATCACAGCGGTGGATCCGTCGCTCGATGCACGGAAGCTGCTGAAGTGGTCTAGCACGCCTATCATCTTCGACACCGAGGACCATCCTAACCGCACTACTACGGTCGGGGTGCTTGCCATTGTTGGTTTCACCAACAATCCGCAACCTCAAGGTGACGAAGATGCTAGTGGACGGCGGGGCCGGTCTGAACTTGATCTCACCTGTTGTGATCAAGAGGCTGCAGATCCCTGATGGAGACCTCGAGGAGACAGGCACGTTCCAAGGGGCCAACCTGGGGAGGAGCCAGCCAAAGTGAAAGGTCACGCTACCCGTGACATTCGGAGGTGAGCTGAACTACATGATGGAGAGGATTGTCTTTGATGTAGCCGAGATCCCCTTGCCCTACAACGGGATTCTCGGCCGCCCGGCACTAGCCAAGTTCACGGCGGCTTCACATTACGCCTATAACACGCTGAAGATGCCCGGGCCGATGAACATCATCACCGTCCCCTCCGACAAGAAAGACATGTTGATTTGCACCGACCAACTCTACCGGGAAGCAGTTGCAGCAGCTGCCGCCAAGGCACCTGCTCCTGCCGACGGAGCCCCGGGAGGGAAAAAGACCGGCAAGACCCCTCGCACCCACTCCGGCAAGCGCACCTCTTCGGGGTGTTGCGCTCCTGTTGAGGACGTGCCAGAGAGCTCCACCGGCAAGAGCAAGAAGTCCAGAGCTGCACCACCAGAGACCAAGAAGGTGCCCATCAAGGAGGACAGCACGGGGGGGAGCTTTTACCATAAGCTCCACCCTCGACAGCAAATAGGAAAGCGGGCTCCTTACTTTCCTGCGGGTGAATATCGATGTGTTTGGATGGCAAGCCTCCGACATCCCTGGCGTTCCCAGGGAAGTGATTGAGAACCATCTTGCTGTCTGTCCTCACGCACAGCCCGTCAAGCAGAAGGTCAGCAAGCAAGCTCTGGAAAGGCAGGAGTTCATCAGGAAGGAGATCAGAAAACTAGAGACTGCAGGCTTGGTAAGGGGAGTGCTCCATCCGATGTGGTTAGCCAACCCGGTAGTGGTGCGCAAGGCAAATGGGAAGTGGAGACTATGTATTGATTACACAGACATCAATAAAGCTTGTCCAAAGGATCCCTTCCCGTTACCGCGCATCGACCAGATTGTCGACTCCACGGCTGGGTGTGACCTGTTATCATTCCTTGATGCCTACTCAGGGTACCACCAGATCTTCATGACGAAAGAAGACGAGGAGAAGACAGCATTCATCACCCCATGTGGTACGTATTCCTTTTTACGGATGCCTTTCGGGTTGAAGAGTGCTGGTTCAACCTTTGCGAGAGCAGTCCAAATTGGTTTTGAGCCCCATCTACATAGAAATATGGAAGCTTATATGGATGACATAGTGGTCAAAATCAAGGACAAAGCAACACTTGTGCAAGATCTGGAGGAACCATTTGCGAACCTACGCAAGATCAACCATAAGTTGAACCCTGAGAAGTGTGTCTTCGGTGTCTCGTCCGGCAAGCTTCTCGGGTTCTTTGTGTCGCAGCGCGGGATTGAGGCAAACCCAGATAAGATCAAGGCCATCGAGTAGATTGAGGCACCTAAACGGATCAAAGATGTGCGTCGGCTCACTGGCTGCATTGCCTCCATGAGCAGATTCATCTCCAAGTCCACGGAGCGTGCCCTTCCCTTCTTCAAGATCTTGAAGAAGACGGGCCCGATGGAATTGACCCCGGAGGCCGAGGCAGTGCTGCAGGATTTGAAGAAGTACCTCTCCTCTACCCCAGTGCTGGTTGCACCCAAACCACATGAACCGTTGCTGCTGTACCTAGCGGCAACGAATCAGGTGGTTAGCGACGCACTAGTGGCGCAAAGAGAGGTCGACAAAGAGGCAGCGGCAGTGGCGGGGTCAACGGATGGCGAGCCAGAACCTTCCCCGGCAGGGCTCGGTCCCGGCAAGACTGAGTCCCCGGCAGAGGCTGACGCCAGTGCGACAGGGCCCATGCGACTGGGTGAAGTGGCACAGAAGAAGAAAATGGTGCAGCACCCGGTGTACTTCGTCAGCTCCCTCTTGCAGGGGGCTAGGTCGAGGTACTCAGGTGTGCAAAAAATGCTCTTAGGCCTCCTTATGGACTCGAGGAAGCTGCGTCATTACTTCCAAGTGCACGAGATCACCGTGGTCACCCACCTCCCCTTGCAACGGATACTGCATAACCCAGATGCAATGGGGAGGATCGTGCAATGGGCCCTGGAGCTGTCAAGTTTCAGTCTAAAGTTTGAAAGCATCTCGACAATTCAGAGCAGAGTCTTGGCGGAGTTCGTTGCAGAATGGACCTCGACGCCCGACAAAGAGGTACAGGAGACCACTCTCCCCGGCAAGGAAATGAGCCGCAACTGGATCATGTACTTTGATGGGGCTTTTTCGCTGCAAGGCGCCGGTACAGGTGTGCTGCTTGTCGCACTCACCGGAGAGCACCTCAGGTATGTTGTCCAAATGCGCTTTTCCCAGGAGATGTTAACTAACAACACCGCCGAGTACGAGGGCTTGCTTGCCGGTCTCAGGATCGTGGCGGACCTCGGAGTCAAAAAGCTCATTGTCAGGCGTGATTCGTAGCTCGTCGTCAGGCAGATCAACAAAGATTACCGAAGCCCGTTGATGGAAGCTTACGTGGATGAAGTGAGGAAACTAGAGGAGCGCTTTGACGGTATACAAGCGGAGCATGTCCCTCGGACGGAAAACGACATCGCCGACAACCTGTCAAAGTGCGCTGCCCTCAAGCTACTTGTGGAACCAGGTACTTTTGTGCTTTAGTTAACTCAACCATCCGTCGAACCATCAAGCGGGCAGAAAAAGCGGAGGAAGCTAGGACCCGACAAGTACTTCCCCGCCAAGCTCCCCGAAGCCGCTGGCGAACATGTTGTCGTGGATGCCGATCCTGCCGCGGGGCAACCAACTCCGGCAGGGCCTCAGGCCATGGCCGTAGAGAAGGCCGCTCCCGTGGCAGAAGAGATGCCTTTGATCCTTGTAGTCGAGCCACGGGCTCCGGCATGGGCACAACACACCGTACGATTCCTCCAAAGAGGAGAGCTTCCTGAGGAGCAGGAAGAGGCAAAGAGAGTACCCCGCCGGTCTGCTCTGTACCAATTCATTGACAACGCCTTGTACAGAAAAAAGACCGAATGGGGTGAAATTGAAGTGCATCTCTCGGGAGGAAGGACTAGAGCTGTTGGCAGAGATACATGGAGGCATATGTGGCTCCCACATAGGGTCGAGGGCCCTTACTGGCAAGGCTTTCCGGTAAGGTTTCTTCTGGCCCACTGCCATCCAGGATGCGACGACACTAGTAACCAAGTGTGAAGCGTGCCAGTTCCATTCAAAGAAGCTTCATCAACCAGCTCAAGCCCTTCAAACCATCCCTCTCTCCTGGCCCTTCTCGGTCTGGGGGCTCAACACATTGGGCCCTTTCCCTCGTGTTGTCGGGGGCTTTGAGTACTTGTACGTTGCAATCGACAAGTTCACAAAGTGGCCAGAGGTGGAAGCAGTGAGGAAGGTGACAGCGCAGTCAGCCATCAAGTTCTTCAAGGGGCTAGTTTGCCGTTTTGGGGTACCCAATAGGATCATCACCGACAACGGCACACAGTTCACAAGCCACGCCTTCATGCAGTACATTGAGGATCTCGGCAGCAAGGTCTGTTTTGCTTCCGTGGAACACCCACAAAGCAACGGCCAAGTAGAGAGAGCAAATGCTGAAGTTCTACGAGGCTTAAGAACAAATACTTTTGACAGGCTGCGCAAGAGCGGAAGGCGCTGGATTGACGAGTTGCCAGTGGTTCTTTGGTCGATTAGAATGACGCCAAATCGAGCCACCGGCCAGACACCCTTTGCCCTGGTCTACGGGGCAGAAGCAGTTCTCCCCATGGAACTCATATATGGGTCACCTCGAGTGCTCGCTTATGATGAGCTCGAGCAAGAGCGATTGCAGCAAGATGATGCAACACTCCTTGAGGAAGATCGTCTCCGGGCGGGTATGAGAGCAACACGCTACCAGCAAGCCTTGCGCCGCTACCATAGCCGCAAGGTTCATGCCCGGAGCTTTGAGGAAGGTGACCTTGTTCTTCGGCATGTTCAGTCAGCCAAGAATTCCAACAAGTTGATGCCAAAGTGGGAAGGCCCTTATCGGGTAACATGAGTCACCAGGCCTGGAGCAGTCCGCCTGGAGACCGAAGATGCCATTCCAGTGAGCAACTCCTGGAACATCGAGCATCTTCACAAGTTTTACCCATAGGGCGCGGCTGCCAGGCCTGCCGGCAAGCCACCTTTTGTACAAGCCTTGCCGACAAGGCATGTAACCCTTTGTACAAAGCCAGGCGCAGACCCTGAGCATAAATAAACGAAGCGCTGGCGCCCTAAGTTATAGCATGCATGCTAGGTCGAGTCTCTTCCTCGGTTAGGGTTGATAGTGCTTAACGGCGGCTAACCCCTAGCTTAGAGGTCGAGTGCGCGTCTCTCTATTCTTTTCTGTCCTCTTTGGTTCGCAGGGCACATGAGCACTTCTGCCGAGCTACTTGGAAGAAAGGGAATGGATCAGCATCCCGACCCCGGCAAACCAAAGTTGTCGGGGGCTGAAAGTACAAGGCTCCAATCGCGGCAAGCCAAGGTTTCCGGGGGTTGCAGATCCAGATAAGTCTTGTATCCTCTATCATGCATTTCGATATGGAACTGGGATATGTGAAACCTCATTTTATTTCTAGGCTACCATGCACCCCTTTTTCTGTACCCAAGGATTATCTCCTAGGTCCGGATTTGGTTGTAGTCGTGGCAGCAAGGAAATGGAACGAGGAGCCTAAGCCCACTTTATCCCTGCCTCCGCCAAGGGCGTGAGAAAGGTCGAGCAAAGTGGGGGGACGGCAAGGCCTGTTACCGGGAGAAAAACGTTTATCTTAAATAATAACAAGGATTCGCTCATTGTCGCGGGTTTCACCCACAAACGAAAAACCCGACAAACATCCCTTTTTCATTAAAAATATCCCGTACAGGTACAGTTCATACGGAGTGAAAAACATGAGCAAGAGGATTACAGGTTCTAAATTTAACAAAGGCCCAAAGGCTTACAGACTAAAAAGAGATAAGATGCCCGTAATCCCTTTCCGCCCTCTCCTCAGGAAGCAGGTCAAGGAAGCGAAAAGGGGCAAAAGGTGCGCCTAGGCGAGCTATGAGCGGCAGAAAGCACCAAGAGAACATCTCAATGGCCGTCCAAAGGCTGGCTTGTGATGACGGCGCCGGGGGAAGAGCTCGAAGACGAGGCGGCAGGACGTCAATACGCGATGAAGGCGCCGGTGCCCGCGTACTCCGACTTGACGGCCTTGCTGCCCACCCTCTTCCTCTTCCGCAGCCTCCCAACGCCGCCGCCCAAGGAGACGACCCCGAGAAGTTCAAGGAGCGGCCCCCTCCCCCGGTAGATTCTGCCAGAGGATCGGCCAGGTGCAGATGCTGCTGCTGTCGCAACCGCCCAGGCGCGGGGCGTCCGACGACTAGTCGGACTCGTCCCTGTCATCTGCCCCTCTGTCCTCCTCGTCACTCTCTCTTGAGGAAGAGTTTCCATCGTTAGAGGAGCTCTCCACGCAGCACCTTATGCGAGTCCCGAAGTGCCCGAAGACCTTGACGGAGAGGAGGCCGCTCTCCATTGATTTGAAATGGAGAGTGAGCCCCTCCGTCAGGCTGTGGATGCGAGCAAAAGTCCTCCACCCTCGGCGAAGATATATGATGTGAGGGGCGGGGAACTCAACGCCGCCCATGTGCCATTGTTCCCACAGCCCCTCATATGCAGCCGCAGCACCTGCGGCGGGTGCAGCTCCATCTCCCGCGCAAATGGGGTCGGAGGCAAAGACGATGGCGCGGCGGCTGGCACAGCCTGATGAAGAACTCGTAAGGGTTATCCCCGACCTGGCCCTCCACTGGGGGAAGGGCCGCTGGCGGAGGCGAGGCCGATCTGCCGCCCCGTCCTCCTCTCCCTCGAGCATCGCGATGGCCTTGATCTTGCCCCCTCCCCCTCCCTCTAACGGCCGTCTCCGCCGCTACGAGCTCTTGGGGAGGAGCGATGCATTGTCTAGCCGAGACCCTCGCTACCACCGATGAAGCGTCGCCACGCCCCCTCGCCATGGCAGAAGGAAGGAGGAAGCAGGAATGGGGAGAAGCGGATGATGAAGGATTGAGAGGTGCCGTTCCTCCTACTCCCCTCTTTATAAAGGGGCGGGGGCAGGGCTCGGCCGCCCCTTTCGGCCAATCCGCCCCATTGAAGTGACAACAGGCGGGGCCGTCGACCACCCACGCCGCTCAATTAAAGGCGCGTGGGAATCGACCCACGTGCGCGCGACTTCTCGTATCCCGCGCACCTGTCATTCGCTCTGCTCATGCATGCAGCAAACGTGGCGCAAGAGACGGGCGCAATGGGACGCGTGCAGCGACGGTTCCCAAGTAAGGGCAGTAAATGAGCAGTGGCCCTGCGGTCTTGAGGAGACACGCAAGCCGCCTCTTTACTATCCACCACAAGATGACGCCAACATGCTTCGATCATGCGCGCACAAGCGACCCCCACTTCGCGCATTCAATGCTGGTTGTGGGGAAGCGCAGCGGACAAAAAGTTTTTACCGTAGTGTAAACCGCCCCGTCTGCCCTCGCACCGTTTGGGCCTGGCCCAACAACGCATTGTGCCTATGTGTGACCCAGTCCCGGGGACTCCCGTCGGTGTATGATACGTCTCCAACATATCTATAATTTTTTATTGCTCCATGCTACTTTATCTACTGTTTTGGACTATATTGGGATTTATTTTCCACTTTTATATTACTTTTGTGACTAACCTATTAACCGGAGGCCCAACCCAGAATTGCTGTTTTTTTGCCTTTTTTAGTATTTTGAAGAAACAGAATATCAAACGGAGTCCAAACGGAATGAAACCTTCGGGATCGTGATTTTCCAACCGAACGTGATCCAGGAGACTTGGACCCTACTCCAAGAAGCTTCCGAGGAGGTCGCGAGGGTGGAGGGCGCCCCCCCTGGGCGCGCCCCCTACCTCATGGGCCCCTCGGAGCTCCACCGACGTACTCCTTCCTCCTATATATACCGACGTATCCCCGAACAATCAGAACAGGAGCCAAAAACCTAATTCCACCGCCGCAACCTTCTGCATCGAAGAGATCCCATCTTGGGGCCTGTTCCGGAGCTCCGCCGGAGGGGGCATCCACCATGGAGGGCTTCTACATCATCACCATAGCCCCTCCGATGAAGTGTGAGTAGTTTACTTCAGACCTTCGGGTCCATATCTAGTTGCTAGATGGCTTCTTCTCTCTTTTTGGATCTCAATACAATGTTGTACCCCTCTCTCGTGGAGATCTATTCGATGTAATCTTCTTTTTGCGGTGTGTTTGTTGAGACCGATGAATTGTGGGTTTATGATCCAGTATTAGCTATGGAAAATATTTGATTCTTCTCTGAATTCTTTTATGTATGATTGAGTTATCTTTGCAAGTCTCTTCGAATTATCTTTTTGGTTTGGCCAACTAGATTGGTAGTTCTTGAAATGGGAGAAGTGCTTAGCTTTGGGTTCAATCTTGCGGTGTCCTTACTCAGTGACAGAAAGAGTTGCAAGGCACGTATTGTATTGTTGCCATCGAGGATAACAAGATGGGTTTTTTTATCATATTGCATGAATTTATCCCTCTACATCATGTCATCTTGCTTACGGCGTTACTCTGTTTTTACTTAATACTCTAGATGCATGCTGGATAGTGGTCGATGAGTGGAGTAATAGTAGTAGATGCAGAATCGTTTCGATCTACTTGTTTTGGACGTGATGCCTATATACATGATCATTGCCTAGATATACTCATAACTATGCTCATTTTTGTCAATTGCTCAACAGTAATTTGTTCACCCACCGTAGAATACTTATGCTCTTGAGAGAAGCCACTAGTGAAACCTATGGCCCCCGGGTCTATTCTCATCATATCAATCTATATCATTTTATTTACTTGCTTTGTTTTTACTTTGCCTTTTACTTTTTACTTTGCATCTATCTATCAAAAATACCAAAAGTATTATCTCTATCAGATCTCACTCTCATAAGAGACCGTGAAGGGATTGACAAGCCCTAAGCGTTGGTTGCGAGTTGCTATCATTTTGTGTAGGTACGAGGGACTTGTGCGTGGTCTCCTACTGGATTGATACCTTGGTCCTCAAAAACTGAGGGAAATACTTACGCTACTTTACGACATCATCCTCTCCTCTTCAGGGAAATCCAATGAAGTGCTCAAGAGGTAGCAAGAAGAATTTCTGGCGCCGTTGCCGGGGAGGCTCACGCAAGCAAGTCAACCATACCAAGTACCCATCGCAATCCCTATCTCTCGCATTAAATTATTTGCCATTTGCCTCTCGTTTTCCTCTCCCCCACTTCACCCTTTCCGTTTTATTTGCCCTCTCTCTCCCGATCTCCTCCTCTCTTTCTCGTTTGCCTTTTTCCCTTTGCCTTTGTGCTTGCTCGTGTGTTAGTTTGCCTATTTGCCGCGATGGCTCTACCTAGATTTGGTGACCTTCACCTTAAAAGGCTAGAGGAGATCAAAAGCAATGTTAGAAAGTTTATGGTTTTGCAATTTGAGCACAATAATTTCTTTAGAAACGAACTTAAGGAACAAAAAAGTTTTATGAGCTTTATGAATAAATAACTCGATGATATGTCTAAAGAATTTGATGGTATAAGGGCCCAAATTTCTCGTCTTGAAAAAATGACCGCCGAAATTTCGGATATGCAAGCTACCTTAGTCAATAAGATGGCCGCTAAACCGAATTCCTAAGAAAATCAAGATGAAGATCTAAAAGTTATTGATGTGTCCCCCATTAAATCTTTGTTTTGCAATATGAATCTTGATGAATCTGAAGATTATCTTCCTTTACCTAGAAGGTGTTCTAAGAATTCGGAGTTTCTAGATCTTGATGATGAAATTGATGAAAGTGGGATTGAAATAAATAAAAACCGAGATGTTGCTAAACCCACTATTTTGGATCTCAAGGAATTTAATGATGAAAATTTCTCTTTGATTGGTTGTATTTCCTTGTTGCAATCCGTGCTAGAATCTCCTCATTCTTATAGTCAAAATAAGGCCTTTACCGAACACATTGTTGATGCCTTGATGCAATCTTATGAAGAAAAACTTGAGTTGAAAGTTTATATCCCTAGAAAACTCTATGATGAGTGGGAACCTACTATTAAAATTAAAATTAAAGATTTCGAGTTTCATGCTTTGTGTGATTTGGGTGCTAGTGTCTCTACTATCCCCAAAACTTTATGTGATTTGCTAGATTTTCGTGATTTTGATGATTGCTCTCTAAACTTGCATCTTGCGGATTCCACTATTAAAAAGCCTATGGGAAGAATTAATGATGTTATTATTGTTGCAAATAGGAATTATGTGCCCGTAGATTTTATCGTTCTTGACATAAATTGCAATCCTTCATGTCCTATTATTCTTGGTAGACCTTTTTCTTACAACGATTGGTGCAATTATTGATATGAAGGAAGGGAATATTAGATTCCAATTTCCCTTAAAGAAGGGTATGGAACACTTCCTTAGAAAGAAAATAAAATTACCATATGAATCTATCATGAGAGCCACTTATGGATTGCCTACCAAAGATGGCAATACCTAGATCTATCCTTGCTTTTATGCCTAGCTAGGGGCGTTAAACGATAGCGCTTATTGGGAGGCAACCCAATTTTATTTTGTGTTTTTTGTTTTTGCTTCTGTTTAGGAATAAATAATCCATCTACCTTCTGTTTGGATGTGGTTTTATGTTTTAATTAGTGTTTGTGTCAAGTTGGACCTATAGGATAACCTACGATGATAGTTGATTTGATTCTGCTGAAAAACAGAAACTTTGGGCACTCTAATTTAGTTATGATAAATCACAGGAATGTGCTTTTGCGTTGATTCTTTTTTCTGCTGATCAATAAAACATTTTTCCAGGACTTCCTATTTTTTTAGAATTTCTAGAGTTCCAGAAGTTTGCGTTAGTTACAGATTGCTGCAGACTGTTCTTGTTTTTGACAGATTCTGTTTTTCGTGTGTTGTTTGCTTATTTTGATGAATCTATGACTAGTAAATTATTTTATAAACCATAGATAAGTTGGAATACAGTAGGTTTAACACCAATATAAATAAAGAATGAGTTCTTTACAGTAACTTGAAGTAGTCTTTTGTTTTCTTTCTCTAACTGAGCTCATGAGATTTCTGTTGAGTTTTGTGTTGTGAAGTTTTCAAGTTTTGGGTGAATTCTTTTGATGGATTATGGAACAAGGAGTGGCAAGAGCCTAAGCTTGGGGATTCCCATGGAACCCCCAAGATAATCCAAGGACACCAAAAAGTCAAAGCTTGGGGATGCCACGGAAGGCATCCCCTCTTTCATCCACTTCCATCGGTAATTTACTTGGAGCTATATTTTTATTCACCACATGATATGTGTTTTGCTTGGAGCGTCTTGTATTATTTGTGTCTTTGCTTGTTAGTCTACCACGATCATCCTTGCTGTACACATGTTTTGAGAGAGCCATACATGAATTGGAATTTGGTAGAATACTCTATGTGCTTCACTTATATCTTTTGAGCTTGATAGTTTTGCTCATAGTGCTTCACTTATATCTTTTGAGCGTGATAATTTTTGCTCTAGTACTTCACTTAGATCTTTTAGAGCACGGTGGTGGATTTGTTTTAAAGAAACTATTGATCTCTCATGCTTCACTTAGATTATTTTGAGAGTCATTGACAGCATGGTAATTTGCTTAATGTTAATATACTTAGTGTTCAAGACATGTGAAACTTTCTTTTGAGTAAATTGAATACTAAAGATAAGTTTGGTGATTGATAATTGTTTTGAGATATGGAGGTAATAATATCAAAGTCATGCTAGTTTATAATTGTGAAGTTGAGAAATACTTGTGTTTAAGTTGGAAGTCTCGTAGCATGCACGTATGGGTAAAGTTGTGTAACAAATTTGAAACATGAAGTGTACCTGGCTTGTGCATCCTTATGAGTGGCGGTCGGGGACGAGCGATGGTATTTTCCTACCAATCTACCCCCCTAGGAGCATGCGCATAGTACTTGAATTTTTTGATGGATTCTAAATTTTTTGCAATAAGTATATGAGTTCTTTTGACTAATGTTGAGTACATGGATTATACGCACTCTCACCTTTCCACCTTTGCTAGCCTCTTCGGTACCATGCATTGCCCTTTCTCACCTTGAGAGTTGGTGAAAACTTCGACGGTGCATCCAAACCCCGTGATACGATTAGCTCTATCACACATAAACCTCCTTATATCTTCCTCAAAACAGCCACCATACCTACCTATCATGGCATTTCCATAGCCATTCCGAGATATATTGTCATGCAACTTCCATCATCATCATCATGACATACATTAATTTTGTCATATTGCCATCGCATGATCATGTAGTTGACATCGTATTTGTGGCAAAACCACCATGCATTATTTTCCATATGTGACACTCTTGATTCATTGCACCATCCCGGTACACCGCCGGAGGCATTCATATAGAGTCATCCTTTGTTCTAAATATCGAGTTGTAATTGTTGAGTTGTAAGAAAAATAAAAGTGTGATGATCATCATTATTAGAGCATTGTCCCAAGTGAGGAAAGGATGATGGAGACTAGGATTCCCCCATAAGTCGGGATGAGACTCCGGACGAAAAAAAGAGGCCATAAAAAAAGAGAAAGGCCCAAACAAAAAAAAGAGAGAGAAAAAGAGAGAAGGGACAATACTATCCTTTTACCACACTTGTGCTTCAAAGTAGCACTTTGTTCTTCATGTAGTGAGTCTCATATATTGTGCTTCAAAGTAGCACCAAGATCTTCATGATAGTGAGTCTCATAAGTTGTCTTTTTATACTAGTGGGAATTTTTCATTATAGAACTTGGCTTGTATATTCCAATGATGGGCTTCCTAAAAATGCCCTAGGTCTTCGTGAGCAAGCGAGTTGGATGCGCACCCACTATTTTTCTTTTGTTGAGCATTCATAGCTCTAGTGCATCCGTTGCATGGCAATCCCTACTCCTCATGTTGACATCAATTTATGGGCATCTCTATAGCCCATCGATTAGCCTCGTCAATGTGAGACCTTCTCCTTTTTGTCTTCTCCACACAATCCCCATCATCATATTCTATTCCACCCATAGTGCTATATCCATGGCTCGCGCTCATGTATTGCGTGAAAGTTGAAAAAGTTTGAGATTATTTAAGTATGAAACAATTGCTTGGCTTGTCATCGGGGGTATAGAAGTTGGGAACATCTTTGTGTGACGAAAATGAAGCATAGCCTAACCATATGAAATTGTAGGGATGAACTTTCTTTGGCCATGTTATTTTGAGAAGACATGATTGCTTTGATTAGTATGGTTGAAGTATTATTATTTTTGTGTTAATATGAACTTTTGTCTTGAATCTTTCGGATCTGAATATTCCTATCACAATTAAGAAGATTTACATTGAAATTATGCCAAAGTATCACTCCGCATCAAAAATTCTTTTTTTATCATTTACCTACTCGAGGACGAGCAGGAATTAAGCTTGGGGATGCCTGATACGTCTCCAACGTATCTATAATTTTTGATTGCTCCGTGCTACTTTATCTACTGTTTTGGACTATATTGGGCTTTATTTTCCACTTTTATATTACTTTTGGGACTAACCTATTAACCGGAGGCCCAGCCCAGAATTGCTGTTTTTTTGCCTTTTTTAGTATTTCGAAGAAACAGAATATCAAACGGAGTCCAAACAGAATGAAACCTTCAGGATCGTGATTTTCCAACCGAACGTGATCCAGGTGACTTGGACCCTACTCCAAGAAGCTTCTGAGGAGGTCACGAGGGTGGAGGGCGTGCCCCCTACCTCATGGGCCCCTCGGAGCTCCACCGACGTACTCCTTCCTCCTATATATACCTACGTATCCCCGAACGATCAGAACAGGAGCCAAAAACCTAATTCCACCGCCGCAACCTTCTGTATCCACGAGATCCCATCTTGGGGCCTGTTCCGGAGCTCCGCTGGAGGGGGCATCCACCATGGAGGGCTTCTACATCATAACCATAGCCCCTCCGATGAAGTGTGAGTAGTTTACTTTAGACCTTCGGGTCCATAGCTAGTAGCTAGATGGCTTCTTCTCTCTTTTTGGATCTCAATACAATGTTCTCCCCCTCTCTCGTGGAGATCTATTCAATGTAATCTTCTTTTTGCGGCGTGTTTGTTGAGACCGATGAATTTTGGGTTTATGATCCAGTATTATCTATGGAAAAATTTGATTCTTCTCTGAATTCTTTTATGTATGATTGAGTTATCTTTGCAAGTCTCTTCGAATTATCTTTTTGGTTTGGCCAACTAGATTGGTAGTTCTTGCAATGGGAGAAGTGCTTAGCTTTGGGTTCAATCTTGCGGTGTCCTTACCCAGTGACAGAAAGGGTTGCAAGACACGTATTGTATTGTTGCCATCGAGGATAACAAGATGGGGTTTTTTATCATATTGCATGAATTTATCCCTCTACATCATGTCATCTTGCTTAAGGCGTTACTCTGTTTTTACTTAATACTCTAGATGCATGCTGGATAGCGGTTGATGAGTGGAGTAATAGTAGTAGATGCAGAATCGTTTCGATCTACTTGTTTTGGACGTGATGCCTATATACATGATCATTGCCTAGATATACTCATAACTATGCTCATTTCTGTCAATTGCTCAACAGTAATTTGTTCACCCAGCGTAGAATACTTATGCTCTTAAGAGAAGCCACTAGTGAAACCTATGGCCCCCGTGTCTATTCTCATCATATCAATCTATATCACTTTATTTACTTGCTTTGTTTTTACTTTGCCTTTTACTTTTTACTTTGCATCTATCTATCAAAAATACCAAAAATATTATCTCTATCAGATCTCACTCTCGTAAGTGACCGTGAAGGGATTGACAACCCCTAAGCGTTGGTTGCGAGTTGCTACCGTTTTGTGTAGGTACGAGGGACTTGTGCGTGGTATCCTACTGGATTGATACCTTGGTTCTCAAAAACTGAGGGAAATACTTACGCTACTTCACTGCATCATCCTCTCCTCTTCGGGGAAATCCAACACAGTGCTCAAGAGGTAGCAGTGTACTAAAGTAGGGGCACTCCTTTGTACCCCTTACTTGTGCACGGGCAGTTAGAGTCAAATGCCGAAGCCACACTTAGCATGGCAAAAGGGAAGAGTCGAAGACACAAGACAATCAGCGCAACACCAAAGACCGAGAGACATAGAGAGCAGATGGGTGAAGTAGGTTTCCCCGGCAAGACCCTTGCCAGGGCAGCCTCAACGGCCCCGGGAAGCCCCTTGCCGGGGTGGCTCGCCCACACCAGCGGAGTGCGCCACCCTCGAACCCACGGTCTCCAACACCATCAACTATGTTGGGCCAGAGATCGGGAGGCACCTCCATGGTGGCATGCAGATCTTTGTGAAGACAAACAATATTCAAGATCAGATGAGGGTTGAAGGTAACGATCCTCGACAATATCCTTGCCGGGGAAACCTGCAAGACCCCCGGCAAGATCCTTGCCGGGGACACCAGAGCGCCACGGCAAGACCCTTGCCGGGCCCCCCGGCAAGACCCTTGCCAAGGGCGTCAGCGGGGCCACTGCCAGGCCCGCACCAACCAAATCTTCATCGCCGTTCACATGTAGCTGCCAGCCCAACCAACTGGGCAGGCACCTGCGTGGCAACATGCAGCTTCCAGGCCAACTCAGCACGCGCCTACGTGGCGGCATTAAGATCTTCATGGAGGCTCCACCACCGCGCCACCTCAGCTGCTTGCCTGCCTACATGGCATCGCATGCATCACTGGCCAGGGCGCGTGTCGAAGCGAGGGGGGGCAGCAACGGATGGGACGGTCCTCGCTCCCGTCCCCGATAAAGCAAGGGGACACCTAAGCTACGCATTAAATGCGTCTTGTCCTGTAATACGAGCGATAGGCTCATAGCACTGTAGGCCTTTCCACCTCCTGTGTATCACCGTGGCAGCCCCTTTCGACTATAAAAGGAGGCCCATGGCGTACTGGAGAGGGATTTGGCTCTATTGAACCACGCAGCCACCGTAGCTAGTTCAAGAGCTCAAGAACACTCAATACATCCACCAAAGCAGGACTAGGGTTTTACGCATCCTCGCGGCCTAAACCTGTGTAAACGATCGTTGTGTTGGTTACTAATCCTGCTCTTCTCACGACCCCGCGCCCCGCAACCGTAGTAGGGATTCTTGTGATCCCATAGGTGTCGTTTCCCACCGACAGAAACTTAACCATCTTTGATGTAACGAGCTAGTCAAGTAGAGGCATACTAGTGACACTCTCTTTGTCTATGTATTCACACATGTACTAAGTTTCCGGTTAATACAATTCTAGCATGAATAATAAAAATTCATCATCAATTAAGGAAATAAATAATAACTTTATTATTGCCTCTAGGGAATATTTCCTTCAGTCTCCGACTTGCACTAGAGTCAGTAATCTAGTTCACATCGTCATGTGTTTTAACATCAATAGTTCACATCTTTATGTGACTAGTTCACATCTCCATGTGACTAACACCCAAGGGTTTACTAGAGTCAATAATCTAGTTCACATCGCTATGTGATTAACACCCAAAAGAGTGACCATGCTTTGCTTGTGAGAGAAGTTTAGTCAACGGGTCTGCCACATTCAGAGTCGTATGTAATTTTCAAATTTCTATGTCTACAATGCTCTGCACGGAGCTACTCTAGCTAATTGCTCCCACTTTCAATATGTATCCGGATTGTGACTTAGAGTCATCCAGATCGGTGTCAAATCTTGCATCGATGTAACTCTTTACGCCAAACTCTTTATCACCTCCATAATTGAGAAATATTTCCTTAGTCCTTAAGGATAATTTTGACCGCTATCCAGTGATCATTCTCATTCTATTCTCTGAAGTGGTTGGGCATTGAGTCTGACTCAACTTCACACCTTGCAACACAGGTAAGAACTCCTTCTTTAACTGTTCCATTTTGAACTACTTCAAAATCTTGTCAAGGTATGTACTCATTGAAAAAACTTATCAAGCGTCCTGTTCTATCTCTATAGATCTTGATGCTCAATATGTGAGCATATTCACCGAGGTCTTTCTTTGAAAAACTCCTTTCAAATATTCCTTTATGCTTTCCAGAAAAATTCTACATTATTTTCGATCAACAATATGTCATTCACATATACTTATCAGAAATGTTGTAGTGCTCCCACTCACTTTCTTATAAATATAGGCTTCTTAAAAAGTATATATAAAACCATATGCTTTGATCACACTATCAAAGCGTATATTCCAACTCCGAGATGCTTGCACCAGTCCATAGATGGATCGCTGGAGCTTGCACACTTTGTTAGCACCTTTAGGATTGACAAAACCTTCTTGTTGTATCATATACAACTATTCTTTAAGAAATCCATTAAGGAATGCAGTTTTGACATCCATTTGCCAGATTTCATAAAACGTGGCAATTGCTAACATGATTCGGACAGACTTAAGCATCGCTACAGTTTAGAAAATCTCATTGTAGTCAACACCTTGAACTTGTTGAAAAACCTTTCATGACAAGTCGAGCTTTGTAGATAGTAACACTACTATCAGCGTCCGTCTTCCTCTTGAAGATCCATTTATATTCTATGGCTTGCCGATCATCGGGCAAGTTCACCAAAGTCCACACTTTGTTCTCATATATGGATCCCATCTCAGATTTGATGGCTTCAAGCCATTTCGTGGAATCTGGGCTCATCATCGCTTCCTCATAGTTAGTAGGTTCATCATGGTCTAGTAACATGACTTCTAGAACAGGATTACGGTACCACTCTGATGCAGACCATACTCTGGAAGACCTACGAGGATCTATAGTAACTTGATCTGAAGTTTCATGATCATCGTCATTAGCTTCCTCACTAATTCGTGTAGGAATACACTAGTCTCTGTTTATTCTGTAACTTCTATTTCGAATTACTAATCTTAGCAATCAAACAAGTCTCAAATACCCAGGGTCTACTATAAACACTAGTAAGGTACACATCAATAACCTGTATATAAAATATACCCTTGTTCACTTTTGCCATCCTTCTTATCCACCAAATATTCAAGGCATTTCCACTTCCAGTGACCATTTCCTTTGTAGTAGAATCACTCAGTTTCAGGCTTTGGTCCAGCTTTGGGCTTCTTCACGGGAGTGACAACTTGCTTGCCATTCTACTTGTAGTTCCCTTTCTTTCCCTTTGCCCTTTTCTTAAAACTAGTGGTCTTGTCAATCATCAACACTTGTTGCTCTTTCTTGATTTCTACCTTCGTTGATTTCAGCATCACGAAGAGCTCGGGAATAGTTTTTGTCATCCCTTGCATACTATAGTTCATCACGAAGTTCTAGTAACTTGGTGATGGTGACTAGAGAACTCTGTCAATCACTATCTTATCTGGAAGATTAACTTCCACTTGATTCAAGCGATTGTAGTACCCAAACAATCTAAGCACATGCTCACTGCTGGAGCTATTCTCCTCCATCCTTTTAGCTATAGAACTTGTTGGAGAGTTAATATCTCTCAACTCGGGTATTTGCTTGAAATATTAACTTCAACTGCTAGAACATCTCATATGGTCCATGACGTTCAAAACATCTTTGAAGTCCCGATTCTAAGCCATAAAGCATGGTGCACTAAACTATCAAGTAGTCATCATATTAAGCTAGCCTAACATTCATAACATCTGCATCTGCTCCTGCAAAAGTGTTGTCACCTAACGGTGCATCCAAGATATAATTCTTCTATGTAGCAATGAGGATAAACCTCAGATCAAGGACTCAGTCCACATCATTGCTACTATCATCTTTCAACTTAGTTTTCTCTAGGAACTTATAAAAACATAGGGAAGCTACAATGCGAGCTATTGATCTACAAGATAATTTGCAAAATACTATCAGGACTAAGTTCATGATAAATTAAAGTTCAATTAATCATATTACTTATGAAATCCCACTTAGATAGGCATCCCTCTAATCATCTAAGTGATCACGTGATCCAAATCAACTAAACCATGTCCGATCATCACGTGAGATGGAGTAGTTTTCAATGGTGAACATCACTATGTTGATCATATCTACTATAGGATTCACGCTCTACCTTTCGGTCTCCAATGTTTCGAGGCCATATCTGCATATGCTAGGCTCGTCAAGTTTAACCCGAGTATTGTGTGTGTGCAAAACTGGCTTGCACCCATTATGTGAATGTAGAGCTTATCACATCCGATCATCGCGTGGTGTCTCAGCATGAAGAACTGTCCCAATGGTGCATTCTCAGGGAGAACACTTATACCTTGAAATTTTAGTAAGGGATCATCTTGTAAAGCTACCGCCGAACTAAGCAAAATAAGATGTATAAAAGATAAACATCACATGCAATCAAAATATGTGACATGATATGGCCATCATCATCTTGTGCCTTTGATCTCCATCTGCAAAGTACCGTTATGATCTCCATTGTCACCGGCATGACACCATGATCTCCATCATCTTGTTCTTTATCAATGTGTCATCACATGGTCGTCTTGCCAACTATTGCTTTTGCAACTATTGCTATCGCATAGCGATAAAGTAAAGCAATCATATGGCGCTTGCATCTTATGCAATAAAGAGACAACCATAAGGCTCCTACCAGTTGCCGATAACTTGAAAAAAACATGATCATCTCATACAACAATTTATATCTCATCACGTCTTGACCATATCACATCACAACATGCCCTGCAAAAACAAGTTAGATGTCCTCTACTTTGTTGTTGCAAGTTTTACGTGGCTGCTACGGGCTGAGCAAAAACCGTTCTTACCTACGCATCAAAACCACAACAATTTGTCATCAAGTATGTGATGTTTTAACCTTCAACAAGGACCGGGCGTAGCCACACTCGATTCAACTAAAGTTGGAGAAATTGACACCCGGCAGCCACCTGTGTGCGAAGCACATCCGTAGAACCGGTCTCGCGTAAGCATACGTGTAATATTGGTCCGGGCCGCTTCATCCAACAATACCGCTAAATCAAAGTATGATATGCTGGTAAGCAGTATGACTATTATCTCCCATAACTCACTTCTGTTCTACTCGTGCATATAACATCTACGCATAAACCTGGCTCTGATACCACTATTGGGGAACGTGGTAATTCCAAAAGTTTCCTACGCACACGCAAGATCATGGTGATGCATAGCAACAAGAGGGGAGAGTGTTGTCCATGTACCCTCATAGACCATAAGCGGAAGCGTTATGACAACGCGGTTGATGTAGTCGTACGTCTTCACGATCCGACCTATGTTAGTACCGAAAGTACGGCACCTCGGCGATCCGCACACGTTCGGCTCTGTGACGTCCCACGAATTCACGATCCAGTAGAGTGTCGAGGGAGAGTTTCATCAGCATGACGGTGTGATGACATTGATGATGATGCTACCGACGCAGGGCTTTGCCTAAGCACTATAACGATATGACCGAGGTGGATTATGTTGGGGAACGTAGTAATTTCAAAAAAATTCCTACGTACACGCAAGATCATGGTGATGGCATAGCAACGAGAGGAGAGAGTGTTGTCCACGTACCCTCGTAGACCGTAAGCGGAAGCGTTATGACAAAGCGGTTGATGTAGTCGTACGTCTTCACGATCCGACCGATCCAAGTACCGAACGTACGGCACGTCCGAGTTCAGCATACGTTCAGCTCGATGACGATCCCCGGGCTCCGATCCAGCAAAGCTTTGGGGATGAGTTCCATCAGCACGACGGCGTGGTGATGATGATGATGCTCTACCGGTGCAGGGCTTCGCCTAAACTCCGCGACGATATGACCGAGGTGGAATATGGTGAAGGGGGGCACCGCACACGGCTAAGGAACGATCCGTAGATCAACTTGTGTGTCTATGGGGTTTCCCCCGCCCCCATATACAAAGGAGCCGGGGGGGAGGAGGCGGCCTGCCAAGGAGGGCGCGCCAAGGGGGGAGTCCTACTCCCACCGGGAGTAGGACTCCCTTCTTTCCTAGTTGGAATAGGAGAAGGGGGGAAAGAGGAGGAAGAGGGGAAGGAAAGGGGGGGCGCCGCCCCCCTTCCCTTGTCCTATTTGGACTAGGAAGGGGAGGGGCGCACGGCCCCCTCCTGCCTCCTTCCCTGTTCTCCCTCGAGGCCCATGTAGGCCCAATAACCCCCCGGGGGGTTCCGGTAACCTCCTGGTACTCCGGTAAAATGCTGATTTCACCCGGAACGATTCCGATGTCCAAATATAGGCTTCCAATATATCGATCTTTATGTCTCGACCATTTCAAGACTCCTTGTTACGTCCGTGATCACACCCGGGACTCCGAACAAACTTCGGTACATCAAAACTTATAAACTCATAATAAAACTGTCATCGTAACGTTATGCGTGCGGACCCTACGGGTTTGAGAACTATGTAGACATGACCTAGAACTATTCTCGGTCAATAACCAATAGCGGAACCTGGATGCCCATATTGGTTCCTACATATTCTATGAAGATCTTTATCGGTCAAACCGCATAACAACATACGTTGTTCCCTTTGTCATCGGTATGTTACTTGCCCGAGATTTGATCGTAGGTATCCAATACCTAGTTCAATCTCGTTACCGGCAAGTCTCTTTACTCGTTACGTAATGCATCATCCCGTAACCAACTCATGTGTCACATTGCTTGCAAGGCTTATAGTGATGTGAATTACCGAGAGGGCCCAGAGATACCTCTCCGACAATTGGAGTGACAAAACCTAATCTTGAAATACGCCAACTCAACATGTACCTTCGGAGACACCTGTAGTACTCCTTTATAATCACCCAGTTACGTTGTGACGTTTGGTAGTACCCAAAGTGTTGCTCCGGTAAACGGGAGTTGCATATTTCTCATAGTTACAGGAACATGTATAAGTCATGAAGATAGCAATAGCAATATACTAAACGATCAAGTGCTAGGCTAACAGAATGGGTCATGTCAATCACATCATTCTTCTAATGATGTGATCCCATTAATCAAATGACAACACATGTCTATGGTTAGGAAACATAACCATCTTTGATTAATGAGTTAGTCATGTAGAGGCATACTAGTGACTATATGTTTGTCTATGTATTCACACATGTATCATGTTTCCGGTTAATACAATTCTAGCATGAATAATAAACATTTATCATGATATGAGGAAATAAATAATAACTTTATTATTGCCTCTAGGGCATATTTTCTTCAGTCTCCCACTTGCACTAGAGTCAATAATCTAGATTACATAGTAATGATTCTAACACCCATGGAGTCTTGTTGCCGATCATGTTTTGCTCGTGAGAGTGGCTTAGTCAATGGGTCTGCAACATTCAGATCCGTATGCATCTTGCAAATCTCTATGTCTCCCACTTGGACTTGGTCCCGAATGGAATTGAAGCGTCTCTTGATGTGCTTGGTCCTCTTGTGAAATCTGGATTCCTTTGCCAAGGCAATTGCACCAGTATTGTCACAGAAGATTTTCATTGGTCCCGATGCACTAGGTATGACGCCTATATCGGAAATGAACTCCTTCATCCAGACTCCTTCATTTGCTGCTTCCGAAGTAGCTATGTACTCCGCTTCACATGTAGATCCCGCCACGACGCTTTGTTTAGAACTGCACCAACTTACAGCTCCACCGTTTAATAAAAACACGTATCCGGTTTGTGATTTAGAATCGTCCGGATCAGTGTCAAAGCTTGCATCGACGTAACCATTTACGACTAGCTCTTTGTCACCTCCATATACGAGAAACATATCCTTAGTCTTTTTCAGGTATTTCAAGATGTTCTTGACCGCTGTCTAGTGATCCACTCCTGGATTACTTTGGTACCTTCCTGCCAAGCTTATTGCTAAGCATACGTCAGGTCTGGTACACAGCATTGCATACATGATAGAGCCTATGGATGAAGCTTAGGGAACATCTTTCATTTTCTCTCTATCTTCTGCTGTGGTCGGGCATTGAGTTTGACTCAACTTCACACCTTGTAGTATGGGCAAGAACCCTTTCTTTGCCTGATCCATTTTGAACTTTTTCAAAATTTTATCAAGGTATGTGCTTTGTGAAAGTCCTATTAAGCGTCTTGATCTATCTCTATAGATCTTGATGCCCAATATGTAAGCATCTTCACCGAGGTCTTTCATTGAAAAACTTTTATTCAAGTATCCCTTTATGCTATCCAGAAATTCTATATCATTTCCAATTAATAATATGTCATCGACATATAATATCAGAAATGCTACAGAGCTCCCACTCACTTTCTTGTAAATACAGGCTTCTCCAAAAGTCTGTATAAAACCATATGCTTTGATCACACTATCAAAGCGTTTATTCCAACTCCGAGATGCTTGCACCAGTCCATAAATGGAACGCTGGAGCTTGCACACTTTGTTAGCACCTTTTGGATCTACAAAACCATCTGGCTGCATCATATACAACTCTTCTTCCAGAAATCCATTCAAGAATGCAGTTTTGACATCCATTTGCCAAATTTCATAATTATGAAATGCAGCAATAGCTAACATGATTCGGACAAACTTAAGCATCGCTACGGGTGAGAAAGTCTCATCGTAGTCAACTCCTTGAACTTGTCGAAAACCTTTCGCAACAAGTCGAGCTTTATAGACAGTTACATTACCATCAGCTCAGTCTTCTTCTTCATGATCCATTTATTCTCAATTGCTTTCCGATCATCGGGCAAGTCAACCAAAGTCCATACTTTGTTTTCATACATGGATCCCATCTCAGATTTCATGGCCTCTAGCCATTTTGCGGAATCTGGGCTCATCATCGCTTCCTCATAGTTCGTAGGTTCATCATGGTCAAGCAACATGACTTCCAGAATTGGATTACCGTACCACTCTGGTGCGGATCTTACTCTAGTAGACCTACGAGGTTCAGTAGAAACTTGATCTGAAGTTTCATGATCAATATCATTAGCTTCCTCACTAATTGGTGTAGTTGTCAAAGGAACCGGTTCTTGTGATGAACTACTTTCCAATAAGGGAGTAGATACAGTTATCTCATCAAGTTCTACTTTCCTCCCACTCACTTCTTTCGAGAGAAACTCCTTCTCTAGAAAGGATCCGATTTTAGCAACGAAAATCTTGCCCTCAGATCTGTGATAGAAGGTGTACCCAATAGTCTCTTTTGGGTATCCTATGAAGACACATTTCTCCGATTTGGGTTCGAGCTTATCTGGTTGAAGTTTCTTCACATAAGCATCGCAGCCCCAAACTTTAAGAAACGACAACTCTGGTTTCTTGCCAAACCACAGTTCATAAGGCGTCGTCTCAACGGATTTTGATGGTGCCCTATTTAATGTGAATGCGGCCGTCTCTAAAGCATAACCCCAAAACAATAGCGGTAAATCAGTAAGAGACATCATAGATCGCACCATATCTAGTAAAGTACGATTACGACGTTCGGACACACCATTTCGTTGTGGTGTTCCGGGTGGCGTGAGTTGTGAAACTATTCCGCATTGTTTCAAGTGTAGACCAAACTCGTAACTCAAATATTCTCCTCCACGATCACATCGTAGAAATTTTATTTTCTTGTTACGATGATTTTCCACTTCACTCTGAAATTCTTTGAACTTTTCAAATGTTTCAGACTTGTGTTTCATCAAGTAGATATACCCATATCTGCTCAAATCATCTGTGAAGGTGAGAAAATAACGATACCCGCCGTGAGCCTCAACATTCATTGGACCACAAACGTCAGTATGTATGATTTCCAACAAATCAGTTGCTCGCTCCATAGTTCCGGAGAACGGTGTTTTAGTCATCTTGCCCATGAGGCACGGTTCGCAAGTACCAAGTGATTCATAATCAAGTTATTCCAAAAGCCCATCAGTATGGAGTTTCTTCATGCGCTTTACACCGATATGACCTAAACGGCAGTGCCACAAATAAGTTGCACTATCGTTATCAACTCTGCATCTTTTGGTTTCAACACTATGAATATGTGTATCACTACTATCGAGATTCAATAAAAATAGACCACTTTTCAAGGGTGCATGACCATAAAAGATATTACTCATATAAATAGAACAACCATTATTCTCTGATTTAAATGAATAACCGTCTCGCATCAAACAAGATCCAGATATAATGTTCATGCTCAACGCTGGCACCAAATAACAATTATTTAGGTCTAAAACTAATCCCGATGGTAGATGTAGAGGTAGCGTGCCGACCGCGATCACATCGACTTTGGAACCATTTCCCACGAGCATCTCACCTCATCCTTAGCCAATCTTCGCTTAATTCGTAGTCCCTGTTTCGAGTTGCAAATATTAGCAACAGAACCAGTATCAAATACCCAGGTGCTACTGCGGGCATTAGTAAGGTACACAACAATAACATGTATATCACATATACCTTTGTTCACTTTGCCATCCTTCTTATCCGCCAAATACTTGGGGCAGTTCCGCTTCCGGTGTCCAGTCTGCTTGCAGTAGAAGCACTCAGTTTCAGGCTTAGGTCCAGACTTGGGTTTCTTCTCTTGAGAAGCAACTTGCTTGCTGTTCCTTTTGAAGTTCCCCTTCTTCTTCCCTTTGCCCTTTTTCTTGAAACTGGTGGTCTTGTTAACCATCAACACTTGATGCTCCTTCTTGATTTCTCCCTCCGCGGCTTTTAGCATCGCGAAGAGCTCGGGAATAGTCTTGTTCATCCCTTGCATATTATAGTTCATCACGAAGCTCTTGTAGCTTGGTGGCAGTGATTGAAGAATTCTGTCAATGACACTATCATCAGGAAGATTAACTCCCAGTTGAATCAAGTGATTATTATACCCAGACATTTTGAGTATATGTTCACTGACAGAACTATTCTCCTCCATCTTGCAGCTATAGAACTTATTGGAGACTTCATATTTCTCAATCCGGGCATTTGCTTGAAATATTAACTTCAACTCCTGGAACATCTCATATGCTCCATGACGTTCAAAACATCATTGAAGACCCGGTTCTAAGCCGTAAAGCATGGAACACTGAACTATCGAGTAGTCATCAGCTTTGCTCTGCAAGACGTTCTTAACGTCGTCAGTTGCATCAGCAGCAGGCCTGGCACCGAGCGGTGCTTCCAGGACGTAACTTTTCTATGCAGCAATGAGGATAATCCTCAGGTTACGGACCCAGTCCGTGTAATTGCTACCATCATCTTTCAACTTTGCTTTCTCAAGGAACGCATTAAAATTCAACGGAACAACAGCACGAGCCATCTATCTACAAACAAACATAGACAAGCAAAATACTATTAGGTACTAAGTTCATGATAAATTTAAGTTCAATTAATCATATTACTTAAGAACTCCCACTTAGACAGACATCTCTCTAGTCATCTAAGTGATCACGTGATCCAAATCAACTAAACCATGTCCGATCATCACGTGAGATGGAGTAGTTTCAATGGTGAACATCACTATGTTGATCATATCTACTATATGATTCACGTTCGACCTTTCGGTCTCCGTGTTCCGAGGCCATATCTGTATATGCTAGGCTCATCAAGTATGACCTGAGTATTCCGCGTGTGCAACTGTTTTGCACCCGTTGTATTTGAACATAGAGCCTATCACATTCGATCATCACGTGGTGTCTCAGCACGAAGAACTTTCGCAACGGTGCATTCTCAGGGAGAACACTTCTTGATTATTAGTGAGAGATCATCTTAAAATGCTACCGTCAATCAAAGCAAGATAAGATGCATAAAGGATAAACATCACATGCAATATAAGTGATATGATATGGCCATCATCATCTTGTGCTTGTGATCTCCATCTTCGAAGCACCGTCGTGATCACCATCGTCACCGGAGCGACACCTTGATCTCCATCATAGCATCGTTGTCGTTACGCCATCTATTGCTTCTACGACTATCGCTACCGCTTAGAGATAAAGTAAAGCAATTACATGGCGTTTGCATTTCATACAATAAAGCGACAACCATATGGCTCCTGCCAGTTGCCGATAACTTCGGTTACAAAACATGATCATCTCATACAATAAAATATAGCATCACGTCTTGACCATATCACATCACAACATGCCCTGCAAAAACAAGTTAGACGTCCTCTACTTTGTTGTTGCAAATTTTACGTGGCTGCTACGGGCTTTAGCAAGAACCATTCTTACCTACGCATAAAAACCACAACGATAGTTCGTCAAGTTGGTGTTGTTTTAACCTTCGCAAGGACCGGGCATAGCCACACTCGATTCAGCTAAAGTGAGAGAGACAGACACCCGCCAGCCACCTTTAAGCATGAGTGCTCGCAACGGTGAAACCAGTATCGCGTAAGCTTACGCGTAATGTCGGTCCGGGCCGCTTCATCTCACAATACCGCCGAACCAAAGTATGACATGTTGGTAAGCAGTATGACTTGTATCACCCACAACTCACTTGTGTTCTACTCGTGCATATAACATCAACGCATAAAACCTAGGCTCGGATGCCACTGTTGGGGAACGTAGTAATTTCAAAAAAATTCCTACGTACACGCAAGATCATGGTGATGGCATAGCAACGAGAGGAGAGAGTGTTGTCCATGTACCCTCGTAGACCGTAAGCGGAAGCGTTATGACAACGCGGTTGATGTAGTCGTACGTCTTCACGATCCGACCGATCCAAGTACCGAACGTACGACACCTCCGAGTTCAGCACACGTTCAGCTCGATGACGATCCCCGGGCTCCGATCCAGCAAAGCTTCGGGGATGAGTTCCGTCAACACGACGGCGTGGTGACGATGATGATGCTCTCCCGGCGCAGGGCTTCGCCTAAACTCCGCGACGATATGACCGAGGTGGAATATGGTGGAGGGGGGCACCGCACATGGCTAAGGAACGATCCGTAGATCAACTTGTGTGTCTATGGGGTTCCCCCCGCCCCCGTATATAAAGGAGCCAGGGGGGAGGAGGCGGCCGGCCAAGGAGGGCGCACCAAGGGGGGAGTCCTACTCCCACCGGGAGTAGGACTCCCTTCTTTCCTAGTTGGAATAGGAGAAGGGGGGAAAGAGGAGGAAGAGGGGAAGGAAAGGGGGGCGCCGCCCCCCTTCCCTTGTCCTATTCGGACTAGGAAGGGTAGGGGTGCGCAGCCCCCTCCTGCCTCCTTCCCTCTTCTCCCTCGAGGCCCATGTAGGCCCAGTAACCCCCCGGGGGGTTCCGGTAACCTCCCGGTACTCCGGTAAAATGCCGATTTCACCCGGAATGATTCCGATGTCCAAATATAGGCTTCCAATATATCGATCTTTATGTCTCGACCATTTCGAGACTCCTCGTTACGTCCATGATCACATCCGGGACTCCGAACAAACTTCAGTACATCAAAAATTATAAACTCATAATAAAACTGTCATCGTAACGTTAAGCGTGCGGACCCTACGGGTTCGAGAACTATGTAGACATGACCTAGAACTATTCTCGGTCAATAACCAATAGCGGAACCTGGATGCCCATATTGGTTCCTACATATTCTACGAAGATCTTTATCGGTCAAACCGCATAACAACATATGTTGTTCCCTTTGTCATCGGTATGTTACTTGCCCGAGATTTGATCGTCGATATCCAATACCTAGTTCAATCTCGTTACCGGCAAGTCTCTTTACTCGTTCTGTAATGCATCATTCCGTAACCAACTCATTTGGTCACATTGCTTGCAAGGCTTATAAAGATGTGCATTACCGAGAGGGCCTAGAGATACCTCTCCGACAATCTGAGTGACAAAACCTAATCTCAAAATACGCCAACTCAACATGTACCTTCGGAGACACCTGTAGTACTCCTTTATAATCACCCAGTTACGTTGTGACATTTGGTAGTACCCAAAGTGTTCCTCCGGTAAACGGGAGTTGCATATTTCTCATAGTTACAGGAAGATGTATAAGTCATGAAGAAAGCAATAGCAATATACTAAACGATCAAGTGCTAGGCTAACGGAATGGGTCATGTCAATCACATCATTCTTCTAATGATGTGATCCCATTAATCAAATGACAACACATGTCTATGGTTAGGAAACATAACCATCTTTGATTAATGAGCTAGTCAAGTAGAGGCATACTAGTGACTATATGTTTGTCTATGTATTCACACATGTATCATGTTTCCGGTTAATACAATTCTAGCATGAATAATAAACATTTATCATAATATGAGGAAATAAATAATAACTTTATTATTGCCTCTAGGGCATATTTCCTTCAGATTATGGTGGAGGGGGCACCGCACATGGCTAAGAGATCAATGATCAACTTGTGTGTCTATGGAGTGCCCCCTGGCCACGTATATAAAGGATGGAGGGAGGAGGTGGCCGGCCCTCATAGGGCGCGCCCAAAGTGTGGAGTCCTACTAGGACTCCCTAGTCCTAGTAGGATTCCACCTCCCACATGGGATAGGAAAAAGGGAAGGGAGAAGGAGAAGGGAGGAAGGGGGCACCCCCTTTCCCTAGTCCAATTCGGACAAGTCCATGGGGCGCGGCCACCCTTGAGGCCTTTCTCTCCTTTCCCGTATGGCCCATTAAGGCCCAATACGAATTCCTGTAACTCTCCGATACTCCAAAAAATACCCGAATCACTCGGAATCTTTCCGATGTCCAAATATAGCCTTCCAATATATCGATCTTTACGTCTCGAGACTTCTCGTCATGTCCCCAATCTCATCCGGGACTCCGAACAAACTTCGGTCATCAAATCACATAACTCATAATACAAATCGTCACAGAACATTAAGCGTGCGGACCCTACGAGTTCGAGAACTATGTAGACATGACCAAGACTCATCTCCGGTCAACAAACAATAGTGGAACCTAGATGCTCATATTAGTTCCTACATATTCTACAAAGATCTTTATCGCTCAAACCACATAACAACATACGTTGTTCCCTTTGTCATCGGTATGTTATTTGCCCGAGATTCGATCATCGGTATCTCAATACCTAGTTCAATCTCGTTACCGGCAAGTCTCTTTCCTCGTTCCATAATGCATGATCCCACAACTAACTCATTAGTCACATTGCTTGCAAGGCTTATAGTGATGTGCATTACCGAGAGGGCCCAAAGATACCTCTCCGACAATAGGAGTGACAAATCCTAATCTCGATCTATGCCAACTCAACAAGTACCATTGGAGACACCTGTAGAGCACCTTTATAATCACCCAGTTACGTTGTGATGTTTGGTAGCACACAAATTGTTCCTCTGGTATTCGGGAGTTGCATAATCTCATAGTCATAGGAACATGTATAAGTCATGAAGAAAGCAATAGCAATATACTAAACGATCAAATGCTAAGCTAACAGAATGGGTCAAGTCAATCACATCATTCTCTAATGATGTGATCCCGTTAATCGAATGACAACTCATGTCCATGGCTAGGAAACTTAACCATCTTTGATTTAACGAGCTAGTCAAGTAGAGGCATACTAGTGACACGTTGTTTGTCTATGTATTCACACATGTACTAAGTTTCCGGTTAATACAATTCTAGCATGAATAATAAACATTTATCATGAATTAAGGAAATAAATAATAACTTTATTATTACCTCTAGGGCATATTTCCTTCAGGATGAACAATTCTCGGTGGGGGTTGGATGAACAGGACCAGTGGTAGTAGAGGTCGTTGCCGCTGGATGAATAGGACCCTAATCGATCGAGCCAGTTGGGGGTGGATGAACAGGACCCCGTGGAGGGCTGGATGAACAGGTAAACCCTGTGGAGGGCTAGTTGAACAATTGCCCGTGGAGGTCTGGATGAACAGTAGCCTATGGAGGGGTGGTTGAACATGACCCCGTGGAGAGGGCCGGTTGAACAGTAGCCGATGGAGGAGCGGTGGAGGCTGGATGAACATGAGCCCATGGATGAACAGTCATGGGTGGAGGCTGGAGGAGGTCGACGGTGGATGAACACTAGCCGGAGGAGGCTGGAGTAGGTCGACATTGGAGATGAACAGTAGCCCATGGAGTCCTATTTTGCGGCACGCCACACCCCTCTCGATGAACAGTAGCCCATTTCAACCGTAGGCGTTCCAACACAAGTCCGTTTCCTCTGTTTTGCGGTACGCCACACCCCTCTCGATCAACAGGACCCCATTTGGACCATACGCAGTCGAACACAAGTCCGTTTACTCCCTTTTGCGGTACGCCAGACCCTTCCCGATGAACAAGACCATGTTTCAACCGTATGCGGTCCTGGAAGGCCCATTTCCTCCGTTCTGCGGCAGGCCAGACCTTGTTTCGGCTGTTCCGTCCAAGTCAGTTGCCTCTCGATGAACATGACATATTATGTTGCCTCCCGATGAACACGACGCATTTCGTTGCCTCCCAATGAACACGACGCAGTTTCTCCTGTTGGCTTTCCATGAACAGGACGCCGTTGCTGCCGTCTGTGGCCTCTCCATGTACACGAGCCCTGGCCGTACATATGTGCGAGTACACGTTCGAGACCTCGCCTGTATGTACGTATGTGGCCGTATTTACTTTCTTGCACCCTGGTTGTATGTACGTGTACACAGTTTGGGCTGGACTAGCTAAACTGCTACCACTCCTTACTCGGCCACGGTTCATCACGGCCTCTGTTAGAAAAGGCAGTGCCTAGGAGGCGCTTAGGCACGCCTAGGCGCTAGGCAATGGCCAAACGCCTCGCGTAAGGCATAAATGGATGTCTAGGCAGGGCAAGCAAGGAATCGCCTACCCAAGAAAGAAATCATGCCACATACTTCACTGATATGCCAAACGGGTTATATTCCAATGGCACTAGATAGTAATTAACTTGTTTATATGCCCTAAACTAATATCAACACCCATATAATAATCACAAATACACTATGAGTAAAACTATATTACCGCCTAGTCCACGCCTATGGCTCTTAGGCACCGCCTAGGCACTAGGCGAAGACCAACCGCGTCGCTTACGCCTACCACTTTTTCCAACCTTGATCACGGCAGACAGTCCTATCGACCGGTATGTAGACAGATAACGCTTCGACCGGGTGGGTCCCAGCTATCAGGGAGGATAAGGACGCAGGGGGAGAATCATTGTTTTGCCCGTAATAAGGACGCACTTCCTTGCATGCGAAGATGTAGCTGGTGGGTCCCAGCTATCAGTGGGAGTAAACATTATTTTGAGGGTAAAAAGGGTGCGGTTGATGCATGCGTCCATGGACACGGTGCGTCCCCACTGTCAGCCTCTCCAGGTACAGTCATCTTCCAATGACTCTCATTTGTTGACCACGTTGACCACACCATGCAGAGCGCACCAAGCCGATGGATGACGGCGAGGCCCCAGACTGGAACACCCCTGAGATGGGGATGCTGCGATAGTGGAGTCGCAGAAAGAAAGGAGTGGGAAACTTGACTGCTTTGGGTGTGGGGTGGGCTTACACTTGGCAGAGAATAACAGGAGGTGCGAAGGAGTGGAGGGATGGCCTGGCTATCGGTGGGGTAGCATTTCGCTGCGAGGCGTGCAAAACATCCCCGCTGGATGCTGAAGGCTAGAGCAAGCGATCCCGGCAGCGTTGGGGGAAGAAGACGAGAGACTGAAGAAGAATGCCGGCCATTGGATGTGAATCCAACGCCTTGCTTAGGCTTGGACCTTTGTATTTTTATTTTTTGCAGAAGTGCTTAGGTTTCAACCTACTGGCCCACATGTCAGCCAGTCCATTTGTTTTTTAGTCCATTTGGTGGGCTGGATGAAACAATGATGTAGCGCCTAGGCAGCCTGTTTATATATTATGGTAGAATTTAAACCCCTTTTGCATTTTCTCGAAATCTTTGGACTTGCTGGGCTGGGTGAAAATGTCATGTTGGGCTGGACGGAGAAATGTTATAAAAACATAATCACATGATTGCACATCTATTACTGCATTGGTCAGTAAATTTTTTGCAAGCTTATGTACGCAATCACCAGGAATTATCTTGCCAAGTTATATATAAACATTATTATTATTATTTTGTAAGAACTTCCGATTTACGAAATAAAATATCATTTTAATTTGATGAGTTAACAGGACGTGGGGTATTATTATTTTTTAGGCTAGACGTGGGGCAAATGAGTTGGTTCTAGGGAAAAGTACAGGGAGAAAACTCAGGTTACATTGAAAAATAAAGTGGGAGAAAATTCAGATATAGGATTAATGAAAACAAAAAATAAAGGAAGCGGAAAGGTCTATAAAATGGTTGGACAAATGACAGGTTTAATGGTACCTTATGTTGTTTGTACTATATATATGTTATCAAATAAGATATAAGTATATATACTATTATAGAAGGGAAAACATAGTTCAATTTTGCCTTTTTATAGAAAAATAGAACTGAGCTGTGCGCCATCTTGAAAAAACAAACAAAACTTGGGTTACTGATGTTATAGACAAGCTAGGCTTGGAGGCCCAAAGGCCGCTTGATACCTGCTGGATCCAAAAAAAGTTAAAACATGTCGTGGGCTGAGCAAATTAAACAATAAAACCTAGGCATTGGCCTGGTGGGCCCGGGACTGTCAGCCTCTCGACGAAAAGTCGTCTCCCGATTCCTCTTGTTTTGCTGACCAGGTTGGGAACGACAGACGGCGGTGCCGCGGCGAGAGCACCAAGGCAGAGGACGATGTCGAGACCTCGGACCGGACGAACCGGAGCAAGGGAAGACGTAGGCGGAGGGGGGTACGAGGGTTGACTTGTTCGGGTGCAGGGTGGGCCGGTGGAGCTGCCGTTGCCGGACAATGTGTGGCAGCAGAGGGATGGCCTGGCCCACACCATATGCTATGATGGGTCACCGAGGTGTGCATTGAGGTCCTTGGTATCATTGTCTTTTTCATGTTGGCGTAGCAGCGGTCGATGATGGTCTTGGCAAGGTCAACCACAGAGTCCTTCTCCTGCCCGTTGTCGATGATCTTGTATTGCTTCTGGATGTTGACAAGCCTGTTGCACCAGATGGCTTAATCGTTGCGTTCTTCCTTCTCTCCAGCGTAGCAAAGGTGCAGTCGGCGTTGCCAATGAAATGGGCGAATGCTCCAGAACCTCTGATGGCCCTACAACAGTGGTAGACGAGAACCTCATCCCGCGCTCATACCTGGGCAATGGCGATCCGCTGGTCCCCTTCAGGAGACGAATGGATGGGCACAAGGTCTAGTCCTGCGACCTTGTGCTTTCTTGTCCTGTGAGTTATTTACCCAAAACCACCACACTTGGGGCTAGGGTAACAACTTCGTACCACACTAAAGGCAGGGCACAAAAAACCATCGAAAATGCTCCTAATGCATAACACGGATCACTGACGCTCCAATTTGGACTTGAAAACAAAGAAATCGACAGATGGGGCTGAGTTGGACGAGGGTCCCACTTGTCAGTGACTCAAGTGTTTATTAATTTTTCACCATTTCTTTTTTGTTCTTCCTTGTTTTCTCTCTGGCATTTAGCCGAACAGGTTGTGAGTGCTAGAACATGGACATCACCAGCGCAGTGACCAGAGAGGATGTGCGCAAAGACGACGCTTGACTAGGCCGTCGAGCCGGGAAACCATGTTTTGTATGCCGGCCGCATCCTGGAAGTGGCAGCCCATCGGAGGTGGACGTGGACATAGCCGGTGCGGGATCTCATCGGAGCTCGGCGTGCCGCCACTGAACTAGGCGCCTGTCCGCGGAGAGGCACATGGGAACCATAGTGCTCACGCGGCGCGAACAGCAATGGCGGCCGACGGCAAGGCGTGGCCACGAGGAGACGCGCGGGAACCATAGTGAGCACGCGCAGCACGAACACCAATGACGGTCGGCGGCAAGGCGTGGCCACAGGGAGGCGCACAAGAACCACAGTGCGCACATGTGGCACGAACATCTATGGCGGCCGACGGCATGTTTGGGCCACACGATCACGCGTGGAGTGCGTCCGTGCGGGCGTGTTAGCCATGGTCGACGACCAAGGTCAGCGCAAGACGAGCTGCTGCCGAATCTCACGGGAGTGGTGCTGGGTGCATGTAGGTGAGTGCGTGCTCGTAGCATGGGGGGCGTGTGTAGGTGTATGTGTGCTTGTGGCATGGGGCGTGCTCATGGCAGTTGCTGGGCTGCCATGGCCATGGTGGCCATGGAGCTCACAGCTCGCACGTGGACAGAGAGCTCGGGCATCCATGTTAAGGGGAGTGGCTCCGGTTGCGAGGCCTCACCGACACCGCCCCCCCTCGCGATACTCGCTGGTGTGGGCATAGTCGCCGGAGTCTGGCCGTCCGTAAACTGATCGATGTAATGTCGCATGGAAAAAGAAATGGGAAGAAGATGATCATGTAGTCACAGACAGGCGGAGTCCATGTCTCATTTGCCACCTCAGCTGGTCAAAGCTTTTTGTGTGCTCGGTCTTTGCCACATCAGCCACGACAGGCGGGCACATATATCGGTTTCATTGTTTTCAGGTCCAAATTGGAGTGTCAGTGCTCCGCGTTATGCATTAGGCGCATTTCTGGTGATTTTTTGTCCCCTGCCTTCAATGTGGTACTAAGTTGTTACCCTAGCCTCAATTGTGGTGGTTTTCGATAAATAATTCTCGTCCTGTAGGTACTGTTTGAACTCGGCGAGGCAGAGCTTCACCGAGTTCGGATCATTGGTGTACGTCACATTCAACTTGGCGCAACCATGGGACTGAACGGAGAACTCAAAGGTGAATTCCTTGCTGAAGTCCATATCCAGCAGGCTCACCGCTCGGATCACCATTGGAGTCTCTTCAAGTGAACGAGTGAGTAGGCGGCGGAAGCAGTTCGTTTTTCAGCTCTTAGGCAACTGGATTCAACAGTAAACTGAGGGTGTATAGGCGACAACAGTTACTACCCTCCCTCGCCCGCTGCACGTCCAGCAGAACATGCACCCTCGGCGCATTCAAATGCCCCCATTAAGAGACCTATTCCGGTCACACACACCGGTTCACGAGCGGGTCTATATTGGTACTGTAATAACAAGTGTTAGTGGTCACTTTACTTAAATTTAATTAGCTTTAATTAAAATTTATTGTTAAAACAAGCAATGCATTGGCTCATTCTATCAGTGCTACAGGATCAACATGCACAACAATTGTAATCACTATTCTCAGGATGCACATGATCAACACATTTGTCGCACTTTCACACAGACAATACTACCAAGTTTGAACAGTTTGTTATGGTTGTTGTCCTCTGCATCATCAGGCCATGTTTCCCAGCTTGCAAGATTCAGAACCAACAAATAAGAGTCAAATAATAAGTACAACAAAGATGCCTACACATCTCATTGATTCCAAGCTTCCAAGATGTAGAACCAACAAATAAGATTCAAACAATAAGTACAACAAAGATGCCTACACATCCCATTGATTCCCAGCTTGCAAGATTCAAAACCAACCCATTAGAGCCTTTTGATAAAGTGAATATCGGGATTAAAATCCATCTTGGCTAGCCGCGTAATACAACCCAAGAACTTGGCGAATGCTCTTGACCATCACAACATCTGTAGTAGAGTATTCCTGTTTGCACAGATAAGAAAGAGCATGGATTTAGGGCTCTAGCAGCTATAGAGATGGTTGTGCAAACATTGGCCTTTTCTTTTGGCCACCAATTCTATCTATGTTCCTGATGCATTAATCTTTGACGCATCCCTTGAAATTACTATAATAGTGGAACTAGTTGAAGCAAACTTTATTTCCAAAACGAGAAAAGATTGCGATAGAATAGCTTCATTTAAAAAATACAATGTTGGCACAGCATGACAAAGCACAATCATGTTGATAAAGGACAGTATTGACCGGTGTGAGGGGCCCTATGCCGCCACGACTCGATGTGGTAAACCTGAAACTCCACTTGGATGAGGCCAACCTACAGATCCATGATTCAATTCATGCGCCTTTTTCTGCAGTTCACCTGAAATGAAGCAAATATTGCATCATTCAACTAGCAAGAAGTACTTGCTCTCGTGAGCTGGCAGGTTCTTCTTTAGTAGTTGCACTAAAATTGAGCAACATTAAAGCTGGGTGTCCTACTCATGTAAGGTGCAACATAACTTGCTTATCCTTTTGTGCAGTTCCACTAAAACAAAGTGCCACTATGGTGACAGTGACGGCTCATCTTGCAAAGTCCAATAAAATGTTGCACGAGATTACCAGCAGAATTTGACAGAGATTTTGGGAAATCCAGTCACCATTTTGTGCAGTTCCACCCAAATTGATAGATGTTGCCCACATGACATTTTAGTTGAATTGCACAAGACACTCATTCCACAAAAGTGTTTTGTGCAGATCACCAAAAGGTCACAATAGCAACAAGGTGAAATGGATATCCCTATCTACACAAAAAGATAGAAAGAAAACAGTTCCTGGTCAACAACAAGATACGAAACATACACGAAATGAAAATAAGCATCTTGATTATGTTCATGGTAATCAAGCAAGGACATTAGAAATTTTAAAACGTCAGCAAAGGCTTCATGTTACCGGAAGCATTACGATCAACAAGGACATTCGTCAAATATGGGATTACTTTAATGGTGGCATTGCTTGTTTACCAGATACAGTAGATCAACAACAGCTAAAGAATTGGTTTAAGGGCATGTGACCGTGGGGACACCAAGACACTCAACAGCGTAAAGAAGCATCTTACTTATCATACTGGGGAAAACAACAGGAGTACCATTTGTAACACAGTTTAATTGCATCATATCATTGGAGGCATTAGATTAACAATAACACTGGTTAGACATGTCCTTAAGGTAACAGTGTGATCGCTTCATTTTACATGCACCCTTACATTAACAACAGCAAAAAGGCTGTAGAAGGACATTCGACAGTGGACGCATCAGCATAATGTACCTACAAGGAGGCATAAAGTGGTGATGCCGAGTTCGTTCATACTCTGTGAGGGCAACAAATCTAATCATGGAGACCTTTTACTATGTAAGGGAACCAAATCTAATCCTGGACATACTCTGTTGACTTCTCCACCAGCCTCCACTTTCTATCCTTTTTCAGCCAATAATAGATCTGTTCCTTATCCAGTTTGTACAACCTTTTCCCTTTATTTCCCTTTTCAACGAAGAGACCAGTTGGGTATCCAGTCTCTACTACTTTCCCCCTATTATTTCCTCTTTGAATCAAGTCCAAGATTCATGCTACGACTCCTCCCCTTTCTTCGTTGTTTGAACCAAGTCCTAGACTCGACTGCATGAAGTAGCTCCCGTGCCGACTCCCACAGTCGGTCCGCCGGTGCCCCGGCCATCCCTCTACCCCCTCCACCCCGCGCCGAGCTTTTTCTCCGGCGATCCCCACACCACCGCGCCCCCCCACCGCCAGCGACCACCACCTCACCCTGAACCCTAGGATAAATAGAGGGGTACCTCTCCGGAAAGCCCCCCTCACCGCTGTGGCTGGTTCTTCCTTAACTCCAGCAAGCCCCCCACCCCTAGAAAATCGATTGACCCAAAAGTCAATTCAATCGAGAAGATGCACATGCAGACACGTGGGGAGCTTGGGCAGTAGAGCAAGGCCGCTTTGGAAGAACTTATACCCGAGGCTTGTCGGGATGTTGGTGGCGGCAGGTCAAATCTACGTACAATACGACAGGGAGGAAGAAGGGTTGAAGGACCTCTCGAGTTGGCCCTGTGTCGAAGAGAACGACACGGGTAGAGGATCGGGACCCGCCGGCAGCTATGTGTTTCCTCCATCTCCACTGATGACCGCGTGAACGATGCACTTGTCCTCTACACACGCCGGCCGAGGGGATCCGGCCGGATCTGTGACCAGCGGTGAGCAGAGAGAAAATGTCGCTACTGCTGTCTGGTTTAGATCTGGAGAGGATGAGAGAATCAAGAGAGCAAGCTAGTAAAGCAGGCCCTCAGGCCCCTGCCTATATATATAATGTAGTGATTATCTTTTTCTCTCCACAACAAGCGTTTCAATTTGTGTATGTGGCATTAGAGAAAAGAAACTCTCTATTTAACATGACTAACTGTACGTCTCCTACTTAGTACAATAGTAGTACTGATTCATTGTGCTCCCCGGCCGTCAATTCATTGAACAACCCCACAGGTGAATAAACATATAGTACTAGTATTTATATAGAACGAACAAGCTCGAACTATTTTGTCTTTGAGATATCGATGGTACAGTTTGACCACATTGCATCAATGGACTCAGTACTCCTACATTGAAGTAACTTATATGTATATGCACGGTTTACATTCCGAATCGCTAGCTAGAGCTTGAACTGTATTTGTTTATACGTACCACATTTTTCTTTTGGTTTTCTGCTCCATGGCGCAATTCATCGATACAAAATTATACTATGAGTAGTTAAAAATTGAGGGCGGGGCTTCTCCCAGGCAGTACATGCGGCAGTTTTCGCGTAGGCAGTTTGACATCGAGGTGAGGAGGGTGAGGGAGTAGCAGATTCAACTTACTGCTGGAAAGGTAGGGTTGTGCGATTTGACGGCGCGTTACTACTAGAAAGACGAGGTCTCGTGATATGACTACTCACTATAGTCATGAATTAATAGCACTATTACCGGGGTGATGCCCCCCATCCGTTCCCCACTCTAATCTGGTGCATGATGCGTAGACCCGGATGTTGGCTCTCACACATGTCGACGAAGTACGTAAGAAGGAGTAAAAAATCATGCGGTATATATAGTGTATATACTAATACTACTACTCACATTGGAGGAGTGCGAACCACGAGAGCCCACTGAACCAGTAGGCGATAGGCCATAGAAAAAAAATGTGATGATATCGCCATATAAAACAATGTGCTATAGTCTAGTTTGTAGCATGTACAGTACTACTCCTCTTCCTCCTCGTCTCGGTTCATTGCCATCATACTTTCCCCATTCCCGTGTTTTTAGTATCCTTCGAATCAAAGAGGCCCTTAGACTGGTTTAGGTCCGGTCTTTTTTAGACTAGCCACAATGGGTAGTAACATAGACTAGCAACATGCATATGTTACTAGTCTATGACCTCTATAGTGGGGAGTAATATATGTGTGGTAACATGCAACACTTCATTTATTAGGCTATAGACTCATCTTGCCTTGATATGTGTGATGTTAGTCATACTACTAGTAACTAGCTATGTTACTACTTGCCTCTCTTTTTTCATTTATTGCTTGCCACATCATCTATTTTATCTAGTTATGTGTGATGGTACTACCTATGTTACTCCCACTGTGGGTAGTCTTATAAATGTATTATGTCCAAACTTTATTGAACGTGCTCCGGTTTCTATGAAAATAATCCGATTTGCATGTAGTAATTTATTTATTTATTTATTTATTCTTCTGCGGGGGGTTTGCATGTAATTCACGAGGTCAGAAATGTAAAGTATGCTGGCATGGTTGCCTATGCTCCGAGTCGTGTATGCACTACGACCCAGATGCTCTATGTCCCACATGTCGGCGAAAGGGAACACGTGGAAATAGACGAGTACAAATAGGAGGATAAATGCGTGAAAAAATATGTACTATGAACTGTAGCTGGGGTTCGAAAAGGAGACCCAAAGTCATTGTAGGTATAGGTCGCACGCACCCAACTAGTGGTACTACATGTACGACTACTTTTTCCTTCAATTTTTTTTGAAAAAAGAGGTACGAGTACTCAGTACTCCTATTCTATCAACACGAGTCCCATCTGACAACAGCCTCTGTGCTACAACTAGCTCGTCTCCCTTGTTTCTCTCTTCTAATTCTAACTCATCCAACGCGCGGTGGGCGGGGTGGGGATTTGCCGATGGTTGGTTTGCTCAACTGCGGCCCCACCTCACAATTAAAATGTTACGACTGGAGAATGGAGCGTACGCTTCGTTGGAAAGGCATGGGAGTTCGCACCCAGCCCACAAGGGTTCGAGTCTCTGCTCGAGCGCTTGGTGCTCACAGAGTTTTCTTCTATAAAAATTCCAACAGGCTAGTCTAGCCCAGTTTGGTCTCGTTTTCTTTAAAAAAATGTTACGACTGGAATAAAAGTTCCATACAATAATAAAACATTAAGGCCATGAGGTGATGCAGTGCTAGTTATAGGAGGCAAGAAGAAATATGCATCCATCACCGATGTCCACCTCCTCGACTCAGGGGGTCGGCCCACCGAACGGCGGCTAAGTAGCAGCGGCTATCGTGGCCAGGTCGATGTGCTTCTGAACAATGGCATCCAAAGATTCCTGCCACTGGAAGAAGGCGAACGTCTTTCTGTCCTCGCTGGCCTTGTAGTGGCCTATGTAGACGATTTCCTCGTACACGTGGATGTGCAGGTCGACAGTTTCTTGCATGGCAAGGCGCTACGCGGCGAGCGCGGCTTCGAGGTGCACATGCTTCATCGCGACCTACGGCACCTGCAGGGCCACCACGGCTTGAAAGAGTTCATCACCATGGAGGCCGATGAGGGTGGCAGGCAATGAGGAGCCTGGGCGCGCGGGCTGGTGCAGTACGGCAAGGTCGTCCGCACACTTCTTGATGGAAGAGAACTTGCGGATGGAGCAGACCATCATGTTGTCCATGTGAGAGGCGAAGCCGACGTCGATGAGGGCTACGATGCCGGCGGTCACTAGCACCATCTAGAAACACTGCGCAGTGCGGGGCAGTAGGCCGGCGTCTTTGATGATCTGGCACAGCCGACTGCCGCTTGTGTCAATCGCCTCCATAGGTGCTTATGGCTTCTGGTCACTTGGTCTTGGATTGGAGTGAGCAGTGTTGCATAGAGACTAGGAATAGATGGATTGGAGTTGTGGGGCGCCTTTATATGAGAGTCCAAACTCTGTTGCATTCACATCATGCTGGCTCTATTCTGCTTCTCCAATTAATTCCCTCTGCATGCTAATTGAGGATGAATCATTGATCGTTCAACGTCTCGGGAACCGCTACCCTCTCCCTCCTTGGCATTCAAGCCGTATCATTTTAAATGCAGGTCAAGAACAGACTATCATTTACTACATTGTGCACTGTGACCGTGTGCAATGCGAACGGCACAGGCATGCTGTACTTGTTCCACTTTCTCGTTTTTAACTCGTGACTTGTAGTAACGCTCAGTTTTGAATATATAATTTTGGTTGTCGTGCCAATATATACAACACTCCCTCCATGTAGGTTGGGTCATTGAAGTCAAAACTAGACACAGCGCACGATCGTGATGGACCAGTCTACCTCTGTCCTGGTTTATTGCTCCCCGTCATAATTTGTGCCAAATTTCTGACCATAGATTTGCCTAACAAAAGGGTCATGCATGTCAACAGAATTATATCATTGAAAATTATGTTCAAATACAAATCAAATGATATAATTTTTGTTGACATGCACTAACATTTTGTCAGTTAAATCTTTGGTCAACATTTAACAAAAATTACAAAAGGGACTAATAAACCAGGACCTAGGTAGTACACCAGATCGAGGACAATGATGCTACATATAATTAACGCCAAATAAGAGTAAGGGATCACACATGTCATTTACGACTGGAATAAAACATTAAGGCCACAAGGCCATGCCGTGATGGTTACAGGAGGCAAGAAGAAAGATGCATCCATTGATGACTTCCACCTCCTCGACTCAAGGCGCCCGCCCACCGAACGGCGGCTAAGTAGCAGTGGCTTTCGTGGCCAGGTCCACGTGCTTCTGAACAATGGCGTCCAAAGATTCCAGCCGCTAGAAGAAGGCCAACGTCTTTCTGTCCTCGCTGGCCTAGTAGTGTCCTATTTAGACGATTTCCTCGTAGACGTGGATGTGCAGGTCAATGGTTTCTTGCAGGGCGAGACGCTGCGCGACGAGCGCGGCCTCGAGGTGGACATTCTTCGTCGCGACCTCCGGCACCGGCAGGGCCACCAGTGCTTCAAAGAGTTTGTCACCTTGGAGGCCGATGAGCGTGGCAGGCAACGAGGAGCCTGGGCGCGCGGGCTGCAGCAGGTGGAGTCGACCATCATCTAGCACATGCGAGAGACGAAGTCGGTGTCGACGAGGGTTATGACGCCGGTGGTCGCCAGCACCATCTGGAAACGCTGCATGGTGCGGGGCTATAGGACGACTTCTTGGATGATTCGGCACAGCCAACTGCCACTCACGTCCATCGACGCCATGGGTGCTTGTGGCTTGTGGTCACTTGGTCTTGGTCTTGGATTGGAGTGGGAAGTGTTGCACATAGACTAGGAGTAGATGGATTAGAGTGGTGGGGCGCCCTTATGAGAGTCCAAACTACGTTGCATTCACATCGTGCTGGCTCAAATCTACTTCTCCAATTACTTACTCCTACCTCTGCATGCTAACTCAATGCGGAGGCATCATTGACCGTTCAACATTTCGAGAACCGCTACCCTCTGCCTTGTTGGTATTCATGCCGTATCAACGTAAATGCATGCCAAAAAGAGACTAGTCAGTAGTTTTTTTGTGATGAACTAGTCGGTAGTAGTATACTCAATGTTGTGCACCGCGACCAAGGCGAAGAGGAAAACAAGAGAACTACGTATTTATTTACGTTGTAGATTCACTCATTTTGCTCTGTGTGCACTCATTAAGGTTGTACTCCTAGTCACTTGTTGAAATCTCTAGAAAGGCAAATACTCCCTCCGTTTTTATTTACTCTGCATATTAGGGTTGACTGAAGTCAAATTTTCATAAAGTTTGACCAAGTTCATAAAAATAATGTAAACATTTATCATAACAAGTAGAGTATATATGACGTGAAAGTACATTCAATAATACATCTAATTGTATTGGTTTGTTATTGCTTATGTTAATATATTCTTTTATAAACTTGGTCAAAGTTTATAAAGCTTGACTTTTACCAAATGTAATACGTGAACTAAATAAAAACGGAGGGAGTAGTCCCACCTTTCCAGTTTATAGGGCTATACTATTAAGAGCAAGTACAATAGTGGGCTTATAGCCTGCTTACATGGCAATTTTGTCTCATGCAAGAGTCTGGCTATATGCGTGCTCCAAGGCTCCTCACCACGCCCCACCCCTACACAAAGACTGCCACGCGAGCGTTCGCAACTGCCAAGTTCGGGTTGTGCTTGGCTCTTCGCCTCTTCGAGAAGATGAACAATGATGTTACTACTTATAGTATCGAATCAACTGATGCATGTCCATCCACCGCATGCGGGAGGGATAGCTTGTTGTAGTAAGCAAAAGTTAGTCCTTGTCTGCGAGCCACCACGCGCATGGGCGAGGGAGTGGGAGTGTAGTAGTAAAATCAAGCTTCTCCTCGTTGTACGAGTTGACGCGACACATCATAGCATTGGCCCCGCATGCTTGCCTCTAAACTTCTCTAAAAGGCCATATATTTGCTGCAACCTCAAACATTTACCCCACCACAAATTAAAGTATATATTCTTGTCTTGACCAGATGAGCGTAAAAACTACAATCACCAGGATGACAGGTAGGTTAGAAAATTATTTTAATCAGAAAAATGCTTCGAGACGGCCTCCTAGCATGGAGCCGACTCTAACGATTTTAAGCTTAGAGGCACGATACACGCTATCCTAGACTACCTCACTATACTACCTCCCCTACACATGAAACTGCCACATGAGCGTCCGGGTTGCGCTTGGCTCTTCGCCTCTTTGAGAAGTCAAACAATGATAATACTACTGCAGTGCAGTACTACTAGTATGCTTCTGGCTATCTGACACCGAATGAACTGCTGCATGTCCACCGCGTGCGGGAGGGAGAGCGTGTAGCGAAACCTTCTCCTAGTCTTGCGAGCCACCACACTCATGGGCGAGGGAGAGGGCGTTATAATCAAACTTATCCTTTGTACGAGTTGACTCGACACATCAAAGCAGCGCACTCGATATATTTCAATAACTTGCATTTACCGATGCATTAATTACAATGCATGCATGCATGCCATGACTTTCCTTTTGATATTGTACTTGCATGTATTGAATTAATGGACCTTGAAGTAGTATGAATATGTGATGTAATGCCCTGGCCCTAAAGCGAGAGATGGTTGTGCACGAGGAGGGCGAGATCATGCCGACGGAACAGGACCTGACGATGGAGCTCTCTCTGGTCTCTATGGACCTCACCTTGCTCCACTGCCCCTTGGGCCTCCGCCCTTTGAAGCCTCCAGTGTATGAGGTTCGAATACACCTCGTCCATTTTGCTAATCGAGCAAGGTGTCGGTTTCTTGATTGATGTGTTGTTTGATTGATTTGTGCAGTGCAAGGGAGGGCACTTGGCCTGCGTGGACTGCCGCGGCGAGCGCCCCGGGAACCAGCAGCAGTGCCAGAAGTGCGAGTGCGGTGGCGGTTTCGACGTGCGGAACACGGCGATGGAGGTCGTCCTCTCCTTGGTGAGGGGGGAGTGCCCGCATGAAGGCTGTGGGCTCTACGTCACTTACCACAAGCTCGCTGATCACCAAACGTGTGTCCCTCGCGCCCTACAAATGCCCCGTGCCTATCTGCAGCTACGAAGGCCCGCGGTGGGCGCTGTCCCACCACATCAGCACCATGATTCCCATGCCCATGCATAGGATCAAGTACGGCAAGGTGCTGCAAGTGCCAGTGTCGGAGCCACAACTCTTGCTGTTCACGGAGGAGGACGGTCGCGCATTTCTTGGTCGGTGGCGTTCTCGACATCGGCGTGCCTATCATCGTGTCGGTCGTCTGGATCAGAGTGGGGGCATCCCCACTACTGCACTATGCCACCAAGCTATGGGCGAACGGCCCGCTGGGGGGGGCCCGAAGGCAGGACCGACGCCGTCAAGGTGGAAATTGAGGTGACAAGCAGCAAGGATCCCGACGACGTCGACACGCAGGAGCTGACCTTCTTCATAGTTCCACCCAAGCTACTGGCCAGGGCTGGGTTGTTGCTATCTCTTGAGCACTGCGTTGGTTTTCCCCGAAGAGGAGAGGATGATGCAGCAATGTAGCGTAAATATTTCCCTCCATTTTTGAGAACCAAGGTATCAATCCAGTAGGAGACCACACACAAGTTCCTCGTACCTACACAAAACGATAGCAACTCGCAACCAACGCGATTAGGGGTTGTCAATCCCTTCACGGTCACTTATGATAGTGAGATCTGATAGAGATGATAAATAATATTTTTGGTATTTTTGATAGATAGATGCAAAGTAAAAAGTAAAAGCAAAGTAAAAACAAAGCAAGTAAATAAAGTGATAGAGATTGATATGATGAGAATAGACCCGGGGGCCATATGTCGGTGTACTAGAATAGGGGTACCCTAGTACCCCGTACTTGTGCACGGGCAGTAGCAGCACCCCGCGGCAAGGCTTGCCGGGCGAAAGCCAAGATCCTCCGTGGTTCCCTTGGAGCCATTCAAGAACAAAGTATTTAAGCTCAGGAGACAAGGCCCCGGCAAGAGGAGCTTGCCGGGAAGGCCAACCAAGGCACTACAAGGAACTTGCCGCGACGCGCCACGCGCTCCGGCAAGGCAACAAGGCCCTGACAAGAGGAGCTTGCCGGGAAGACCAACCAAGGTACCTCGAGGCCCGGTGAGCGACAAGCTTCCGACCCGACAAGATAACAGCAGTGGCAAGGCACTTGCCGCGGCAGGCGGCCACTCTGTGCCCACGCTCCAGCGCATCCACCAACGTGTCGCTCTGGGGGCCTCTCCAGGCGCGCGTGGCGGGAGGCTGTGCAGCCAGCGGTGCGCAGTGGCATGCGAAGCTGACAAGATCGCCATCGTGGCGAACGGTGGCACCCCTAACGGTCCTTTTCTGCACTGTTCGGGCAACTCAGACGGGCATTTAATGCCCTTGTCCCCTGCCGTCAGGGTTAGGTAGGGTGCACTGTACAAGAAACTGTACCAACCACCTCACTTTTTACATTTGTACCCTTCTCTGCGTTGCCACCTGTCGGTGACCCCTTTAGCGTATAAAAGGAGGCCCATGCGCAACGTAGGGGAGGTTCGGGAGGTTCGGGAGGTTCGGGAGGTTCGACTCATTCATAACCTAGAAAAACACTATGCTCTCTCTCTAGAGCAAGTACACAAGATAATCAAACAAGCATCAGTAGGAGTGTTATCTCTCCAGAGAGCTCCGAAGCTGGGTAAACTGTTCGTGTGCTTCGCCTCGATCTGCTCTTCGTGTGATCTCCGCCCCCCGCCGAACCGAAAGGGGCCCGGTCCGCCGGCCCCATAGGTGTTCGTGGATCAGTTTCCCCGACATCTTTGGCGCGCCAGGTAGGGGGCGTCGAGATTGTGTGAACCTGATCCGGCGTTCACACGAGCTAGATCTTCATTCCCGTCATCAACATGCCACCAAAGAAGAAGACTTCGGCGGCAGCCGCTCCGTCCACGTCACTTCCACCACCGCTGGAGCAAACGGGTGGTGGAATGGACGCCGGCAGAAGAATGGACGTCGATGAGGAAGCTTATGATGCTGCCAGGTCCAAGGACAAGGCTGCACAAACCTCGGCGACTGTACATGTTCCGCGCCACTCTCAGGAGGCGCAAGACCAACAGCGTCATGGTACTTGCAGTGCCATACGCATGATAGGCCAAGACCAAGCTGGTGGATCTCGGGGCGCTCAAGACCAGCATGCACGCCAGCGTGCTGGCACGAGCGGGGCACGATCGCCTGGACGGGATACTGCTCCTTCTAACATAGATAGAAGTCCGAGCACGTCCCGCTCCTCGCGCCGTCCGCCACTGCCACCCACCACTCCAGCAAAAGCTTTGGCGCGAGCTCAACTGCTCCTAGATTAACCTCTGACATCGGACAAGATCGACGAATGGAGGGCCACCATTCAGAGTCTCATCGGCTACGCCAATGGTGACACTCCACGGCGGCCGAGCGCGTCACTGCCGCGGCAGGGTTGCCGGGCGCGAGCCGGTGGTGACGAAACGGGTGGAGGTGCAACTACCATGCAATCACCACCCCGAAGGCCAAGATCGCCGACTCGCCGGATCCACCTCGACAGCGACTCCACTACATCGTCGGATCCACGAGGTCGTCGCGATCAGCGCCAAGTTCTTCATGATCGACAACAAGAAGACGCTCGAACTCGCATCGAGCGCCGAAGAGAAGCGCGACGTCAATCCGACAAGCGCGCCGGGCCTTCTGTTGACATGCATGCGCCAGGGGAACCAGGCGATCTGCCATACGCGGTAGGTTGCCCTGCATTCACTCGTGAGCTGCGGCAAGTCCAGTGGCCCAACACGAAGAACTTCAAGCCAGACATACCGGAGAAGTACGACGGCAAGATGCATCCGTCGGAGTTCCTCAGCATTTACACCATTGCGGTGCAGGCTGCTGGGGGACGGGATGACAAGATCCTTGCCAACTACTTCCCGCCGGTGCTCAAGCCCAACGTCAGGTCCTGGCTCATGCACTTGCCGGACAACTCCATATCCTCTTGGGCTGATCTGTGCCATCAGTTTGTCGGCGCCTTCACAGGCGGACACAAGCCTCATGGCCAGGAGAGTGATCTTCATCTGCTAGCCCAGAAGGAAGGAGAGCCCCTGCGCAAGTACATTCAGAGATTCAGCAGTGTGCAGCACAACATCCCAGACGTCCACCCTGCCGTGGTGATCAGCGCGTTCCATCAGAACGTGTGAAACCGTAGGATGCGGGAGGAAATGGCGATGTGTAAGATCAGGGACGTCAGTGAGTTATATGCACTGGCCGACAAGCGTGCACGTGCTGAGGAAGGGAGGAGACTCCCCGGAGAGAATGTAGGAGCGGGAGGATCTGACAGTGAAGATGCTGCCCCGGCAAGGAAAAACCGGCGGCGGAACAACATGAAGAGGAAAGGCAAAGAGGTGCTAGTTGTTGAGCAGTCCGATAACGGTGGTGGCGCCAAGGAAGCCAAAGCTGGTGACTCCGGCAAGGAGGTTGCCGCGAAGGTGGCGGTCGCCGACAAGCAAGACGGCACCAACAAGCAGTATTGCAAGATCCACCGCACCAAGGGCCATGATCTCCAGAACTGTAAGAAAGTCGAGCAGCTTGTTGAGCAACAGAAAGCTGAATACGAGCGGCACGACAAGGAGAAGGCCCAGGAAGGTGTTGGGGGATCCGGCAAGAAATGTCCCGGCCGAGGAGGACGCCGCGGCAAGGCCAAGCAGCGGCAAGGAGACAGACCTCCTCGCGGCCGCGACAAAGATGAAGATGACGACGACGATGAAGGCAAGGATGATGAGGAGACTGATGAGCAGGAGTTCCAGAAAGCCACAGAGGTCCTGTGCGTTGACGGTGGTGCTTCTCTGCATACCTCGCACCGTCAGCTCAAGCAGTGGGTGCGGGAAGTTAATGCAGCAGAACCACCCGTCGAGTCACGCAAGCCTCTGAAATGGTCCAGCACGCCTATCATCTTTGATATTTAGGACCACCCTGATCGCATAACTGCGGTTGGGTGCTTGCCGATGTTGGTTTCACCAACAATCCGCAACCTCAAGGTCACTAAGATGCTAGTTGACGGCGGGGCCGGCTTGAACCTGATCTCCTCCGCGGTGCTCCAGAAACTCCAGATCCCAGACAGCGAGCTCGAAGAGACCGGTACATTTCAAGGAATTAACCCGGGAAGAAGCAAGCCGAAGGGAAAGATCACGTTGCCGGTAACATTTGGCAGCGAGCTGAACTTCAGGACTGAGAGGGTCACATTTGATGTTGCTGACTTTCCATTACCTTACAATGGAATCCTTGGCCGTCCGGCACTCGCCAAGTTCATGGCAACCTCTCACTATGCGTACAATGTACTGAAAATGCCAGGCCCGATAAGTGTCATCTCTGTCCCTGGCGACAAGAAGGATGCTCTTATCTGCGCCGACAAGATCTACCGGGAAGCAGCAGCCGCAGCAGAACGCAAGACACTTGCCGCTGAAGCTCCCGGGGGGAAGAAGAAGACCAAGTCCGGCAAGAGCTCTGATGCCCACTCCGGCAAGGGCACCTCTTTGGAGTGCTGCGCTACTGTCGAGGACGCACCATCGAGCTCCACCGGCAAGTGTAAGAAGGCAATGACAGCTCCACCTGAGACCAAGAAGTTGTCCGCCAAGGAGGACGGCACTGGTGGTACCTTCACCATCAGCGCCACTGTTGACCCCAAATAGGAAAGCACGCTCGTTGCTTTCCTGCGGGCGAATGTCGACGTGTTTGCGTGGCAACCGTCTGATATCCCCGGTGTTCCCAGGAAAGTAATTGAGCACCACCTTGCCGTCTGTCCTCATGCGCGGCCCGTCAAGCAGAAAGTCAGGAAACAGGAAGTGGAGCGCCAAGAATTCATCGCAGAAGAAATCAAGAAGTTGGAAGCAGCAGGCCTTGTCAGAGGAGTGCTCCATCCCACGTGGTTGGCCAATCCTGTTGTCGTGTGCAAGGCTAACGAGAAATGGAGACTTTGTATTGACTTCACTGATGTTAATAAAGCTTGTCCCAAAGACCCGTTTCCCTTGCCGCGCATTGACCAGATTGTTGACTCCACAGCCGGATGTGATTTGCTTTCATTTCTTGATGCATACTTAGGATACCATCAGATCTTCATGGCAGAAGAGGATGAAGAGAAAACCGCATTTATCACCCCGTGTGGCACGTACTGCTTCGTATGGATGCCTTTCGGTTTGAACAATGCTGGTTCAACATTCGCAAGGGTAGTCCACCACGCTTTTGAGCCGCAGATGCACAGAAATGTGGAAGCCTACATGGATGACATAGTGGTCAAAAGCAAGAACAGGGCGACCCTGATTCAAGATTTAGACGAGACATTTGCAAATCTGCGCAAGATCAACCTCAAGCTTAACCCCGAGAAGTGCGTGTTTGGAGTCCCTTCCGGCAAGCTTCTCGGGTTCTTCGTGTCTCAGCGGGGAATTGAAGCCAATCCCGACAAGATCAAGGCCATTGAGCAGATCGAAGCACCAAAGCGCGTCAAGGATGTACGAAGGCTTGCCGGTTGCGTGGCTGCTCTCAGCAGGTTTATCTCTAGATCTGGTGAGCGTGCCCTGCCATTTTTTAAAATTCTGAAAAAGGTAGGTCCAATAAAATGGACTCCGGAGGCGGAGGCTGCGCTGCAGGACTTGAAGAGATACCTGTCCTCCACTCCAACACTTGTCGCACCTAAGCCGCAAGAGAAGTTGCTGCTGTATATAGCGGCAACCAATCAAGTGGTTAGTGCTGCGTTAGTGGCGTAAAGGGAGGCAGATGATGAGCTAGCAACCACGGCAGATGCATCCAGCGACAAGCAGGGGGCTTCGCCGACAAGCTCTGGTCCCGACAGAGATGGATCCGCGCAGGAGCATGATAGGATGCAGAAGAGAATGGTGCAGCGTACAGTTTACTTTGTCAGTTCCCTTCTACCGGTGGCTAGATCAAGGTACTCTGGTGTGCAGAAGTTGCTTTTCGGCCTCCTCATGGCCTCGAGAAAGCTGCGCCATTACTTCCAAGCACATGAGATCACAATCGTCACTCGCTTTCCGCTGAAGAGGATACTGCAAAATCCAGAAGCGACAGGCAGGATTGTCGAGTGGGCGCTGGAACTGTCAAGCTTTGGACTCAAGTTTGAGAGCACTTCAACTATCCAAAGCAGAGCATTGGCAGAGTTCATAGCAGAATAGACGCCAACACCAGATGAAGAAATTCCAGAGACGAGCATCCCCGTCAAAGAGGCAAGCAAAGAGTGGCTGATGTACTTTGATGGTGCCTTCTCCCTGGAAGGCACCAGTGCGGGCGTGCTGCTCGTCGCGCCCACCAGAGAGCACCTCAAGTATGTAGTCCAGATGCACTTTCCCAAGGAGCAAGCAACCAACAATACTGCAGAGTATGAAGGATTGCTTGCCGGTCTCAGAATCGCAGCAAACCTTGGGATCAAGAAGCTCATTATCAGGGGTGACTCACAGCTTGTCGTCCGCCAAGTGAACAAGAACTACCAGAGTCCATTGATGGAAGCATATGTTGATGAAGTGAGGAAGCTAGAAGAGAACTTTGACGGCCTACAGATGGAGCATATCCCAAGAGCTCAGAATGACATTGCTGATGGCCTGTCAAAGTGTACCGCACTAAAGTTACCTGTGGAACCAGGGATCTTTGTGCTCAAGTTGACTCAACCATTCGTAACACCATCAACTAGACAAAGCAAGAAGAGGAAGTTGGTTTCTGGTGACTACTTTCCGGCAGAGCTCCCCGAAGTCGCCGCCAAGAAAGTCCCCAAGATCAACACCAAGGATGCTGAGGGGTAGTCTGCTCCGGCAAGCCTTATGGTTTGTTCCGTTGAAGCAGACGCTCCCGACAAGTTTTGCTCCGGCAAGCTTGCCGGGGAACATCAAGCTCCGGCAGGGCCGCATGTCCTTGCCGTAGAAGCGGATGTTCCCGCAGCAGAAGATGTGCCTTTAGTCCTTGTTGTCGAGCCACAAGCTCCAGCATGGGCACAACAGATTGTCCGTTTCCTTCAGACAGGAGAACTTCCCGAAGAGCAAGAAGAAGCGGAAAACGTAGCCCGACAGTCAAGTATGTACCAGTTTGTCGATAGCATACTGTACAGAAGAAGACTCAACGGTGTGAAATTGAAGTGTATTTGCCAGGAAGATGGACAAAAGCTGTTGGCAGAGATACATGGAGGCATATGTGGCCACCACATTGGCGCAAGAGCACTTGCCGACAAAGCTTTCCGGCAAGGTTTGTTTTGGCCGACAGCCCTCCAGGATGCAACTGCACAAGTAACCAAGTGTGAAGCGTGCCAGTTCCACTCCAAACAGATACACCAGCCAACTCAAGCTCTCCAGACGAACCCTTTATCCTGGCCATTTTCGGTCTGGGGGCTCGATATCCTCGGCCCTTTCCCTCGAGCTGTCAGGGGCTTTGAGTACTTGTACGTCACAATCGACAAGTTCACAAAGTGGACAGAAGTGCAGCCAGTGAGGAAGGTGACAGCACAGTCAGCAGTCAAGTCTTTAGGTCAATTGTTTGCCGTTTCGGGATCCCTAACAGGATCATCACCGACAACGGCACGCAATTCACGAGCTGCACCTTCATGCAGTACGTCCAAGACCTTGGCGCCAAGGTCTGCTTCGCTTCTGTTCCTCATCCGAGAAGCAACGGTCAAGCAGAGAGGGCAAATGCTGAAGTGCTGCACGGGCTCAAGACCAGAACTTTCGACAGGCTGCGCAAGTGCGGAAGAAACTGGATCGAGGAGCTGCCGGTGGTTCTTTGGTCGATCAGAACGATGCCAAATCGAGCCACTGGCCAGACGCCTTTCGCTCTAGTCTATGGAGCAGAGGCAGTTCTCCCCACGGAACTCGTATACGGATCGCCTCGAGTGCTCGCTTATGATGAGCTTGAGCAAGAACAGCTGCGACAAGACGACGCGCTGCTCCTTGAGGAAGATCGTCTTCAGGCTGCTGTACGAGCTGCTCGATACCAGCAAGCTTTGCGCCGCTACCATAGCCGCAAAGTTAAGGCCAGAAGCTTCAAGGAAGGCGACCTTGTTCTTCAGCGCGTTCAGTCCGCCAAGAATTCCAACAAGTTGACGCCGAAGTGGGAAGGCCCTTATCGGGTGAAATGAGTCACAAGGCCCGGCGCTGTCCGCCTTGAGACCGAAGATGGCATTCCGGTAAGCAACTCCTGGAACATAGAACATCTTCATAAGTTTTTCCCGTAGGGCGCGGTTGCCGGAACCCGTTCCGGCAACCACCTTTTGTACAAGTCTTGCCGCTGTTGCATGTAATCCTTTGTACAAAGCCGGGCGCAGATCCCGTGCATAAATAGAACCCCATGTGCTCCGCACAGCTTGTCCATTTCATGCATTAGTTTATTTCTTGCATGCGATTATCTAACACTTTGTGCAGCACCTACATCCGGTAAGCAATAACGAGCCGAAGGGCTCCATATCATTATTTTCTCTTCTTTCTTCTTTTTCAACAAAGGAAAAGAAGGTTCCCTCGCACACACGTTTGCCGGGGCGGAAGGAGAAGATTGTGGTATGGACCAGGCGTCGTTCAAGCAAAGTTTTGCCTTGCCGGGAAGCAAAAGTTTGAGAAATCAGTTTTTAAATTTTTGAGTTATCTTCCTCGAACGACCCTGCTTTGTATGGAAAACCTGTGCGCGGAGGAACCAACTCATGGCTAGTTGTGCCCTTACTTTGTTTTGAGTCCGCTCAACAACTTAAGTGTGCTGCATCTAGTCGCGACAAGGTTTCTTGTCGGAAGCAGCACCGCCAGCAGGCTGCTGACGTTCCGCACTCAGCGCTCGCGGCTCGGGTGCCTGCGCCGACAAGTTCCATAGAAGCGTAGGGTAAAAACATACAAAGGAAGGAATCTAGTAGAGGAAATAACATAGCAATTGATAACAGAAATAAAGTTATATTACAAGATAACTTGTCGCAGCTCTAACAGACTGTTTTCATAACGTGATTAGCAGCGACAAGGGGAAAAGAAGAAATGAGCGGCCTAGTTTACGCGATCGCCCTCAACCCTCTTGATCTCGCTCACCTTGTCCACAATGGGTGCGACAAGGGCCTTGAGTGCATCCCGATCAGCGTCTGGCGGCAAGGACTTGAGGACGTTGGTGAAGCTGAGGCCTGGATTGCGGAAGGCCACCTTCATCAACACCTTCTGGAGAACCCCCGGCGCAGATTTTGCGCGACTCGTCGGCCAGCTGCTTTGGGATCTTCTCCGGAGCCGCTGGAGTGCCGTCGCCACGCCCTTGAAGAACAGGCTGAGCTTGGCGCTGGGTTGGAGATTCTCGTCGGAGGGATACCCAAAGTCCTCCATCCCCAGTTGCGCCAGCTCCTCGTCGATGACTGCGGCAATATTCACCAGACCCTCGGTCCAGTGCTCCACAGTATCTCTGAATGAGTTCTGGGTAACTGCGATGCTCTCCAGCAGCGCCTTGTCAGCCTTGACCTTCTCCGACAAGGTCTTCTCCCGCTCCTTCCGCAGTGTCGCGAGCCGCTGCGCCTCGGCCGACTTCACGCCCTTTCCCTTGTCGGCTTTCGGAGCCATGGCGGAGGTGGTGGGGGAGGTCGACGGCGTTGGTGGTGCTGGTGGCAATGGGGGGCGGAGCGCTGCTCTCTCGGCTTCGAGAAGAAGGGGGGGAGCGGTGGAGGTTCGTGAAGATGGAGTAGTAGCAACCAGCGAGGGGGAACGAACTGCCCCTGTTTCCTCTGCTTATAAAGAGGGACGGGGCGGATGTTTCGCCCTTCCGAATAAAGAACCACCCACGATCTCTCCCACGATGCCGCATTCAATGCGTGCCGTTAGGGGAGAGCACGGTGGATACAGAGCGAGATTCGGCGTGGCCCAGTCCACGTGTGCCCGTGCCCTGTCTTGGGCCTGGCCCAACAGCGCTCGGCACCGTGTCTGGCCCAGGCCCGGGGGCTCCTGTCGGTGTACTAGAATAGGGGTACCCTAGTATCCCAAACTTGTGCACGGGCAGTTGCAGCACCCCGCGGCAAGGCTTGCCGGGCGAACCCCAAGATCCTCCGTGGTTCCCTTGGAGCCATTCAAGAACAAAGTATTTAAGCTCAGGAGACAAGGCCCTGGCAAGAGGAGCTTGCCGGGAAGGCCAACCAAGGCACTACAAGGAACTTGCCGCGATGCGCCACACGCTCCGGCAAGGCAACAAGGCCCGGCAAGAGGAGCTTGCCGGGAAGACCAACTAAGGTACCTCGAGGCCCGGTGAGCGACAAGCTTCCGGACCCGACAAGATAACAGCAGCGGCAAGGCGCTTGCCGCGGCAGGCGGCCCCTCTGTGCCCATGCTCCAGCGCATCCACCAACGTGTCGCTCTGGGGGCCTCTCCAGGCGCGCGTGGCGGGAGGCTGTGCAGCCAGCGGTGCGCAGTGGCATGCGAAGCTGACAAGATCGCCATCGTGGCGAACGGTGGCGCCCCTAACGGTCCTTTTCTGCATTGTTCGGGCGACTCAGACGGGCATTTAATGCCCTTGTCCCCTGCCGTCAGGGTTAGGTAGGGTGCACTGTACAAGCAACTGTACCAACCACCTCACTTTTTACATTTGTACCCTTCTCTGCGTTGCCACCTGTCGGTGACCCCTTTAGCATATAAAAGGAGGCCCATGCACAACGTAGGGGAGGTTCGGGAGGTTCGGGAGGTTCGACTCATTCGTAACCCAAAAAAATACTACGCTCTCTCTCTGGAGCAAGTACACAAGATAATCAAACAAGCAGCAGTTGGAGTGTTATCTCTCCGGAGAGCTCCGAAGCTGGGTAAACTGCTCGTGTGCTTCGCATCGATCTGCTCTTCGTGTGATCTCCGCCCCCCGCCGAACCGAAAGGGGCCCGGTCCGCCGGCCCCATAGGTGTTCGTGGATCAGTTTCCCCGACACCATAGGTTTCACTAGTGGCTTCTCTCAAGAGCATAAGTATTCTACGGTGGGTGAACAAATTACTGTGGAGCAATTGACAGGATTGAGCATAGTTATGAGTATATCTAGGCAATGATCATGTATATAGGCATCACGTCCAAGACAAATAGATCGAAACAATTCTGCATCTACTACTATTACTCCACTCATCAACTGCTACACAACATGCATCTAGAGTATTAAGTAAAAACAGAGTAACGCCTTAAGCAAGATGACATGATGTACAGGGATAAGTTCATGTAATGTGATAAAACCCCATCTTGTTATCTTCGATGGCAACAATACAATACGTGCCTTGCAACCCTTTCTGTCACTAGGTAAGGACACCGCCAGATTGAACCCAAAGCTAAGCACTTCTCCCATTGCAAGAACTACCAATCTAGTTGGCCAAACCAAAAAGGATAATTCGAAGAGACTTGCAAAGATAACTCAATCATACATAAAAGAATTCAGAGAAGAATCAAATATTTTCCATAGATAATACTGGATCATAACCCAGAATTCATCGGTCTCAACAAACACACCGCAAAAAGAAGAAGATTACATCGAATAGATCTCCACAAGAGAGGGGGAGAACATTGTATTGAGATCCAAAAAGAGAGAAGAAGCCATCTAGCTACTAGCTATGGACCCGAAGGTCTGAAGTAAACTACTCACACTTCATCGGAGGGGCTATGGTGTTGATATAGAAGCCCTCCGTGGTGGATGCCCCCTCCGGCGGAGCTCCAGAACAGGCCCCAAGATGGGATCTCATGGATACAGAAGGTTGAGGTGGTGGAATTAGGTTTTTGGCTCCTGTTCTAATCGTTTGGGGATACGTAGGTATATATAGGAGGAAGGAGTACGTCGATGGAGCTTCGAGGGGCCCATGAGGTAGGGAGGCGCGCCCAGGGGGCGCACTCCACCCTTCTGACCGCCTCGTGGCTTTCTTGATGGGGGTCCAAGTCTCCTGGATCTGATCTGATGAGAAAATCACGTTCCCGAAGGTTTCATTCCATTTGGACTCCGTTTGATATTCTGTTTCTTCGAAACACTGAAAAGGCAAAAAATAGCAATTCTGGGCTAGGCCTCCGGTTAATAGGTTAGTCCCAAAAATAATATAGAAGTGGAAAATAAAGCCCAATATAGTCCAAAACAGTAGATAAAGTAGCATGGAGCAATAAAAAATTATAGATACGTTGGAGACGTATCAGGCATCCCCAAGCTTAATTCCTGCTCGTCCTCGAGTAGGTAAATGATAAAAAAGAATTTTTGATGCGGAGTGATACTTTGGCATAATTTCAATGTAAATCTTCTTAATTGTGATATGAATATTCAGATCCAAAAGATTCAAGACAAAAGTTCATATTGACACAAAAATAATAATACTTCAATCATACTAATCAAAGCAATCATGTCTTCTCAAAATAACATGGCAAAAGAAAGTTCATCCCTACAAAATCATATAGTTAGGCTATGCTTCATTTTCGTCACACAAAGATGTTCCCAACTTCTATACCCCCGATGACAAGCCAAACAATTGTTTCATACTTAAATAATCTCAAACTTTTTCAACCTTCACGCAATACATGAGTGTGAGCCATGGATATAGCACTATGGGTGTAATAGAATATGATGATGGGGATTGTGTGGAGAAGACAAAAAAGGAGAAAGTCTCACGTTAACGAGGCTAATCAACGGGCTATGGAGATGCCCATCAATCGATGTCAACATGAGGAGTAGGGATTGCCATGCAACGGATGCACTAGAGCTATGGATGCTCAACAAAAGAAAACTAGTGGGTGTGCATCCAACTTGCTTGCTCATGAAGACCTAGGGCATTTGAGGAAGCCCATCGTAGGAATATACAAGCCAAGTTCTATAATGAAAAATTCCCACTAGTATAAAAAAAGAAAACTTATGAGACTCACTACATGAGGAACAAGGTGCTACTTTGAAGCACAATATATGAGACTCACTACATGAAGAACAAGGTGCTACTTTGAAGCACAAGTGTGGAAAAAGAGATAGTAGCATTGCCCTTTTCTTTTTTTTGGGCCTTTCTTTTTTTTGGCCTTTCTCTTCTCTTTATTTATTTATTTATTTGGGCAATGCTCTAATAATGATGATCATCACACTTCTATTGATTACAACATAAGGATTACAACTCGAACTTCGAACAAGATATGACTCTATATGAATGCCTCCGGCGGTGTACCAGGATGGTGCAATGAATCAAGAGTGACATGTATGGAAAATAATGCATGGTGGCATTGCCACAAATATGATGTCAACTACATGATCATGCAATGGCAATATGACAAAAGTAATGTATGTCATGATGATGATGGTGGAAGTTGCATGGCAATATATCTCGGAATGGCTATGGAAATGCCATGATAGGTAGGTATGGTGGCTGTTTTGAGGAAGATATAAGGAGGTTTATGTGTGATAGAGCGTATCGTATCACGGGGATTGGATGTACCGGCGAAGTTTGCACCAACTCTCAAGGTGAGAAAGGGCAATGCACGATACCGAAGAGGCTAGCAAATGCGAAAAGGTGAGAGTGCGTATAATCCATGGACTCAACATTAGTCAAAAGAACTCATATACTTATTGCAAAAATTTATAAGCCATAAAAAATCAAGTACTATGCGCATGCTCCTATGGGGGTAGATTGGTAGGAAAAGACCATCGCTCGTTCCCGACCGCCACTCATAAGGATGCACAAGCCAGGTACACTTCATGTTTCAAATTTGTTACACAACTTTAACCATACGTGCATGCTACGGGACTTGCAAACTTCAACACAAGTATTTCTCAAATTCATAATCACTCAACTAGCATGACTTTGATATTATCACCTCCATATCTCAAAACAATTATCAAGCATCAAACTTATCTTACTATTCAATGCACTCAAAAGAAAGGTTCACATATCTTGAACACCAAGTATATTAACATTAAGCAAATTACCATGCTATTAACGACTCTCAAAATAATCTAAGTGAAGCATGAGAGATCAATAGTTTCTTTAAAACAAATCCACCACCATGCTCTAAAAGATATAAGTGAAGCACTAGAGCGAAAATTATCGCGCTCAAAAGATATAAGTGAAGCACTATGAGCAAAACTATCAAGCTCAAAAGATATAAGTGAAGCACATAGAGTATTCTAACAAATTCCAAATCATGTATGGCTCTTCTCAAAAGGTGTATACAGCAAGGATGATTGTGGTAGACTAATAAGCAAAGACACAAATAATACAAGACGCTCCAAGCAAAACACATATCATGTGGTGAATAAAAATATAGCTCCAAGTAAATTACCGATGGAAGTGGACGAAAGAGGGGATGCCTTCCGGGGCATCCCCAAGCTTTGACTTTTTGGTGTCCTTGGATTATCTTGGGGGAGACATGGGCATCCCCAAGCTTAGGCTCTTGCCACTCCTTGTTCCATAATCCATCAAAAGAATTCACCCAAACCTTGAAAACTTCACAACACAAAACTCAACAGAAATCTCGTGAGCTCCGTTAGAGAAAGAAAACAAAAGACTACTTCAAGGTACTGTAATGAACTCATTATTTATTTATATTGGTGTTAAACCTACTGTATTCCAACTCCTCTATGGATTATAAACTATTTTATTAGCCATAGATTCATCAAAATAAGCAAACAACACACGTAAAACAGAATCTGTCAAAAAAAGAACAGTCTGTAGCAATCTGTAACTCACGCAAAATTATGGAACTCTAAAAATTCTACCAAAATAAGAAGTCGTGGAAAATTTGTTTATTGAACAGCGTAAAAAAGAATCAACACAAAAGCACGCTCCTGTGATTTAACAAAATTATATTCGTGCACGCAAAGTTTCTGTTTTTCAGCAGAATCAAATCAACTATCATCGTAGGTTATCCTATAGGTTCTACTAGGCACAAACACTAATTAAAACATAAAACCACATCCAAACAGAGGCTAGATGGATTATTTATTACTAAGCATAAGAAAAAACAAAAAAACATAAACAAAATTGGGTTGCCTCCCAACTAGTGCTATCGTTTAACGCCCCTACCTAGGCATAATGATGACAATGATGCTCACATGAAAGACAAGAATTGAAGCGCAAAGAGAGCATCATGAAACACGTGACAAACACATCTAAGTCTAACATACTTCCTATGCATAGGCATATTATAAGCAAACAAATTTGCAAGGCAAGCAAAAACTAGCATATGCAAGGAATAAGAAAGAGACGATAGCAATCTCAACATGACGAGAGGTAATTTAGTAAGATAAAAATTTCTACGACCATATTTTCCTCTCTCACAAAAATTACATGTAGGATCATAAGCAAATTCAACAAAATAGCTATCACATAACATATTCTCAACACGATTCATACGCATGCAAAGTTGACACTCTTCCAAGATAGTGGGATTAACATTAACTAAAGTCATGACATCTCCAAACCCACTTTTATCAAAAATAACATAAGATTGAACATTCTCCAAATACGTGGGATCTAAAGTTGACACTCTTCCAAACCCACTTTTAATATTATTGCAAAAACTATTGTTAATCTCATATTCATCATGCGGCTTAAATAAATTTTCAAGATCATAAGAAGAATCACCCCAATCATGCTCATTGCAACAAGTAGTAGACATAGCAAAACTAGCATCCCCAAGCTTAGGGTTTTGCATATTATTAGCACAATTGTCATCAAGAGAATTTATAGTAAAATCATTTCAATCATGCTTTTTATTCAAGGGGTTATCGTGAATCTCTTCATAAATTTCTTCATCACAATTTTCAGATTCACGAATTTCAAGCAAAACCTCATAAAGATAATCTAGTGCACACAACTCACTAGCCATTGGTTCAACATAATTGGATCTCTTAAAAATATTAGCAAGTGGATGAGGATCCATAAACTTCTAGCAAGCAAAGATGCAAGCAAAAGGAAGGCACATGGAGACACAAGATCAAACGAAAGAGGGGCGAAGAAAACGGCAAGGGTGAAGTGGGGGAGAGGAAAACAAGAGGCAAATGGCAAATAATGTAATGCGAGAGATAGGGATTGCGATGGGTACTTGGTATGGTTGACTTGCTTGCGTGAGCCTCCACGGCAATGGCGCCAGAAATTCTTCTTGCTACCTCTTGAGCACTGCGTTGGTTTTCCCCAAAGAGGAGAGGATGATGCAGCAAAGTAGCGTAAGTATTTCCCTCAGTTTTTGAGAACCAAGGTATCAATCCAGTAGGAGACCACGCACACGTCCCTCGTACCTACACAAAACGATAGCAACTCGCAACCAACGCGATTAGGGGTTGTCAATCCCTTCACGGTCACTTACGATAGTGAAATCTCATAGAGATGATAAATAATATTTTTGGTATTTTTGATAGATAGATGCAAAGTAAAAATTAAAAGCAAAGTAAAAACAAAGCAAGTAAATAAAGTGATAGAGATTGATATGATGAGAATAGACCCGGGGGCCATAGGTTTCACTAGTGGCTTCTCTCAAGAGCATAAGTATTCTACGGTGGGTGAACAAATTACTGTGGAGCAATTGACAGAATTGAGCATAGTTATGAGTATATCTAGGCAATGATCATGTATATAGGCATCACATCCAAGACAAGTAGATCGAAACGATTTTGCATCTACTACTATTACTCCACTCATCGACCGCTATCCAGCATGCATCTAGAGTATTAAGTAAAAACTGAGTAACGCCTTAAGCAAGATGACATGATGTAGAGGGATAAATTCATGCAATATGATAAAAACCCCATCTTGTTATCCTCGATGGCAACAATACAATATGTGCCTTGCAACCCTTTCTGTCACTGGGTAAGGACATCGCAAGATTGAACCCAAAGCTAAGCACTTCTCCCATTGCAAGGACTACCAATCTAGTTGGCCAAACCAAAAAGGATAATTCGAAGAGACTTGCAAAGATAACTCAATCATACATAAAAGAATTCAGAGAAGAATCAAATATTTTCCATAGATAATACTGGATCATAAACCCACAATTCATCGGTCTCAACAAACACACCGCAAAAAGAAGAAGATTACATCGAATAGATCTCCACAAGAGAGGGGGAGAACATTGTATTGAGATCCAAAAAGAGAGAAGAAGCCATTTAGCTACTAGCTATGGACCCAAAGGTCTGAAGTAAACTACTCACACTTCATCGGAGGGGCTATGGTGTTGATGTAGAAGCCCTCCGTGGTGGATGCCCCCTCCAGCGGAGCTCCGGAACAGGCCCCAAGATGGGATCTTGTGGATACAGAAGGTTGCGGCGGTGGGATTAGGTTTTTGGCTCCTGTTCTGATCGTTTGGGGAAACGTAGGTATATATAGGAGGAAGGAGTACGTCGGTGGAGCTTCGAGGGGCCCATGAGGTAGGGGGCACGCCCAGGGGGCGCGCCCTCCACCCTCGTGACCACCTCATGGCTTTCTTGACGGGGGGTCTAAATCTCCTGGATCTTATCTGATGAGAAAATCACGTTCCCGAAGGTTTCATTCCGTTTGGACTCCGTTTGATATTCTGTTTCTTCGAAACACTGAAAAAGGCAAAAAAACTGCAATTCTGGGCTGGGCCTCCAGTTAATAGGTTAGTCCCCAAAAAAATATAAAAGTGGAAAATAAAGCCCAATATAGTCCAAAACAGTAGATAAAGTAGCATGGAGCAATCAAAAATTATAGATACGTTGGAGACGTATCAGTTGTCGAGGACGGTGTCCCTCCACACTCAGATTGACAAGCTCACCTCCTAAATGATTCTATAGTGCCTTCTGCTTATCTTAGTAATATGCTAATATAGGGGTTAGCTCGGTCTACTATAGCGTAAGAGAAAGTGAGTTTTGGTGGCGACGCACCAATTACTTCGACATCAAATCAGCAGTTAAAGTAATTTCCATCAGTCGAACAGATATTTTGTGTCTGTTGGATATAAAGACCCTTTGGGTAAGAAGTAGAAGCATCTTATATGCTTGTTTGTTCAGGAAGTGTTGCATCCTTGTACGAGTTAACGCCACACATCAAAGTAGTAGTACTACTAGTAGTACTCACCCAACTATTCACCAGGCGGACGAAGCTTCGTGTCGTGTTGGTGCCGTGTGCGGCCTGCACATTAACCAAAACTTCGCGCCTCCAGCTTAGCCTCCGCGTTTTAAACTTCTCAATCTCAAGGCCAAGGAGCAACGGAAACCTATGATAGAGGCAATCAGATGGTTGAGAACACTACAATTCGTAGCTACAGATGCGTGTGTGAGGGAGGACGAGCGTGCATGCACCACTTCTCTTCGTTTATAACATACTAAACTCAGAGTACAAGTGTATGTGGGTGGCATCGACCTAGGGAGCTAGAGATGGTGCGTGCGAGAAGTCCCGAGAGACTAGGAGTGTGCGTGGGAAAGAGGGAGAGGGATGATATGTGTCGATGTAATCCATGTGAAAAAAAGACTAGTCTATAGCTCGCCATGAGGCTATTCCTGTCAAACGCCCCAATAACCGTAAGATATGTATCCGACGGTGACAGATATTGCAGGCACACAGCAGTAAAAAAGAAGTACCATGGCATATTACAAACAGCTACACCATGGCAGAGAACAAGTGCCAACGTTACACCATCCGGAAATAGTGCCGCACTTCGAAACTAGAATCGTCAATAAATTTTGATCTTGTGTCTCGTCACATTCCAAATTACTACTCCTGTTCACACCGATCACACCGATATATATTTCATTGCAAACCTGTTCACACCGATCACAACCTAAATTGTTTCCCACTTAGGAGCGTATTAGTACTCAGTTATAAATACTTTTGCCAAGATGACTGCACATTCCTTCCTCAACTCCTCGTCCACAAAAGCAAACAAGTCATTCAACATTGTTCTCTTGTGTCTGCCATGGCCATCTTGAGTTCTGAGTCGAGAGATTACCACCAGGGAGAGGCGAGCATGGAAGCGGAAGCACGAGAGATGTCCCACCTAGCCACGAAAGCAGCCGACATGTCCCGCCGCGCGGCAGTAGCAGCCCAGAGGTCCCGCCATGCCGCCAAAGCAGCAAGGAGGTCCCGCCGCACCGTGGAAGCAGCAGAGATGTCCTGCCACATCGCGAATGCAGCAGTGATGTCCTCCTGCACCGCGGTGGCCTGGGAAAATGTCTCGAGGGCAAGCAAGGACTCTTATAGGCGCATGCGTGCAATCGTCCATAGCCAGATGGATCAGATCTCCGGCTGGATGAAGCTGCAGGGCGAAGATCGCTGGAAGGGAGAAGCAGGCAAAGGAGACTGCTTCCTTGTTGAAGAGGATGGACTTCATCATCAAGAAACTTATGGATGAGAATGCCATGCTCCGCATCAAGCGCGGAAGGCTGGTGGAGGAATATGTGGTTCTTGCCGAGCAGCGTATGAAGGACATGAAACTGGTTAAAGAGATCATCGCCGCTCGCCGCGAGAACTAGTCTCCGTGACCTACAACGCATCAAGAAAGTAGAGATCAATGAGCCAGATTGTTGTATGTGTCTTCCTTCTTCTTTTGCCCTTGTGTATTTCGGGCGTAGCCGCATGTGGCTTTTTAAATTATCTTCCTAGATATGTAAGACAATTATTATCCACTATCATCGTCCTTATATTCATCATGCTTGCCATAAGTCGCAGTAGATGCTATATAAGTCCGTCGGATCTTACATCAAGATCCGTGCAAAACTTTCTTATCAGATTTTCATTTTTCTCTCTTAAATCTCGGTCCGGTGAGACATAGCCACGCCGTGAAACAGGGGCTTGGGCGCCATTAATGGAGACGTTGGGAGGGAGGTGCGTGCGGATAGAGGTCAAAGGGCTCTCCTCCCGATGAGCATGCGCAGGGGTTTGATCGCACGCCTCCCGTACTCAAATTGCTACCCCGCACGGTGCCTCCTAGCCAATAAAAAAGGGGACGCATGACGACACGTGATTGGTAAGTAGAACTCCCACGATTTCTGTCGGCGTGCTGGACTTGGGGGTATCCAGTCCTACCTGCCTGCGGCCCACCGCGTGACTCCATCGATGGTCTGGTACGGCCCAGCTTCAACACCAACACCGCAAGACCCTCGCCACGGGCCAAGCCTCACGAGGCGGACGACGCCAAGACCCCCGAAGGAGTTGGCCTCCTCATGTGGGCTCCTGAGGGGCGGAGAGTTCTATGCAGCTACCTTATGAGGCTTAGCTGACGTGAGCCATGACGACCAAGGCCAGGCGGGCGCTAGGCTGGTGCAGAGGGAGGCAAGCCACGGGCGCGGAGTCTCGAGGAATCAACCAAAGGTTGCCATTCTGGTGCAACAAGACCAAGACCGCCAGGACGGTAGGATGGAGGTCATCACCAAGCCCACCGCAGCATCACAACCAGAGGCTTTTCACAGGCGAAGACTACTTTTGTCAGGATAGACTGTACTACTTGTCCCCTTTCAAATCCCACCGTTGTGGAATCCCTTCCCCCTCATATTTGGGAAGAGGACCAGGGCCACTATATATAGGACTTAGCCACCACCATAGACAGGAAGAAAGGACAAAAATCAGAACAAGTAGAACACCACACCAGCTCAAGAACACCTCACCTCCTGAGGCTTGTTCATCCACGGTAATAGTTCATCCATAGCCCCTCGAGGCAATCCACCACGCCACACTGGATGAGGGCATTACACCACAACGGTGGCCCGAACTAGTATAAATCTCTGTGCCTTTGTGTATCTTTGAGCTCGACACGCTAGGCTAGGAGGATCGCGAGTAGGCAGGCTAGGCAGGTTGAGATCTCCGCACGCACCCTAGAGTTCGAACCTCTAAAGGGTTGCCGAATCCCTAAATCTGACATTCGGCGCGCCAGGTAGGGGTGCGTCGGATCCTCTCTTCCGTCGTACGATCCACCACTGTTCCACACCTCCATGGCCGACGCGCGCAGGGCTCGCACCCAGCGTCGGGCTGCAGTCGCCGGCCGCGTCGCTCAGATGGCTCCGGCGGGTGAAGGTTGTGCCTGCCGTGCTCCTTCTCTGGTGGCCAACGCCGCCACGGGCCCTGCCGGCCATGAGCAACGAGCTTCATCGCTGTACCCGTCGGTGCGCCGTGACAGCCGCACCACCACTCCGTCACTAACTCCAGCAGCTTCGTCATCCCACGCGCGCCACGGCCAGGTGGACGCGCAGGCCGCTTTGCTCACGGCGCGGGAGCTTCATCGCTACCGTCCAGTGGGTGACCTCTACGAGGAGTGGCTCGAGCGGATCGCTGAGCTCATCAGCATCGCGCACGGGGGCTCTGACGGGTCGGCTCGCTCGCTGCCTCAGCAACCACCCGCAGAGGGCGACGTCGGGGATGGGGCTCCTCCTCCACCTCCGGCCTGGGGTGCCATCATCGAGCCAAGGCGTATGGCCCAATGGCGCGACCCACAGCGCCCGGCACCGGCTCGAGATGACGTGAGCTGCCAGCTGGTGCAATGTCCCCAAGGAGAAGTGCACGTGCTTCCAGCACCCGAGCACCAGGCTCGCGAGCCGCCAGAGGAGGTGGTGGTGTGCGCGCACCAGGACTACATTCCACCCCCTCGACGACCTCCTGTGGCCACGGCAGGATGCCATGCGTTCACTACAGAGCTCTGCAATGTTGCCTGCCGAGCAAGATCAAGCCTGACCTGCCTCCACGCTACGACGGCACTGCAGACCCCGCCGAGTTCCTACAGCTCTACAAGCTGAGCATCGAGGCAGCTAACAGTGACGAGAAGATCATGACAAACTGGTTCCCGATGGCCCTCAAGGATGGCGCGCGTTCTTGGCTCCTGAACCTAACCGAGGGGTCGGTTTCTTCCTGGGAGGAGATGCGTAGCCGCTTCATCGCCAACTTCCAGGGCATTCGCGACTATCCGCCGGCTGCGGGCGACCTGCGCCGCGTCTAGCAGCAGCCAGGAGAGACCTTGCATAAGTATATCCAACGCTTCAACAACGCTCGCCTCAAGATTCCCAAGGTGTCTTACAAGGCCATCATCTCTGCGTTCACCGATGGCGTCCGCAATGTCAAGATGAAGGAGGAGCTAGCCATCCACGAGGACCTTTACACCGCTCTGGAGATGTTCAACATGGCGAACAAGTTTGCAAGGGTTGAGGAAGGACGCCTCTCCCTCCTCGAGCTCGCTGATCCTGACCTACAAGACAAGAAGACCAAGGCCAAGGACATGAAGTGCAAGGGGCCAGCCGTGCTTGCGGCCGAGCCAGAAACCAACCGAGGGTGCGACCACCCCAAGTCGTCCAAGGGCAAGCGGTCGTTCTGCGCCTTCCACAATGTCTACAGCCACAACTCTAGCGACTGCCAGGAGCTCAGGGCTCTCCGTGACGGGCGCCTTGGTCGACGCCCCGAGCGCAATGATCGGGGCTACGGTCGCGGAGGTGGCCATGGTGGAGGGTGCTGGGACGGACGCGACCACCGTCAGGAGTGGTGCGACCAGCCTCGTCAGGACCGCTGGCAGGACAAGCCTCACGAGGGCAACTGGAGGGAGCAGCCTCGTGAGGACTGCCCTCGGGGCAACGCAGCTTTGCCTCCACCGCCAATAAGGAACGAAGATCACCACCAGGACGAGGGGGCTGGGGGCTTCCAGGAGCCTCGGGCCATTGCCTGCATCTTGGGCGGCTCACAGGCCCCAGCTTCCCATCGTGTCTTGAAGCAGTTTGCGCGCGAGGTGAATGCAGCGCTCCCGAAGCCCGAAGGGATTCACGCTCTCAAGTGGTCCAAGTGCGCCATCACCTTCGACTCCTTAGACCGGCTAAGTGCGTAGCCACCGCAGGTGCACTTCCCATGCTCTGCTCCCTCGTCATCAGCAACGTGACCGTCACCAAGACTCTCATTGATGGCGGAGCAGGGCTGAATGTCCTTTCTGTCTAGATGTTCGACAGGCTTCAAGTGTCATACTACCAGCTGCACCCCACCAAGCCATTCTCAGGAGTGACCAACGGATTGACACATCCGATCGGGCAAGTTCGACTCCCTGTCACCTTCGGCGAGCACAACAACTACCACACCGAGGTCATCGACTTCGATGTCGCCGACATTCTCCTTCCCTAGAATGCCATCCTAGGGTACCCAGCAATGGCCAAGTTCATGGCGGCCACACACCATGTCTACAACGTCCTCAAGATGCCGGGAAGCGGCGACATCATCACGGTCGCCTGCCAGGAGAAGGATGCAGTGTGCTCCCTCGAGCGTTCCTTCCAGGCTGCAGCAGTTGAGAACCTAGAAGACGAAGACGGGGCCCTTCCTCCTTAGGTCGTACCCAAGACGAAGAAGCTGCAGCTGAGCCGGGGGTCTCATGAGGGAGCATCACTCGAGGATGCAGCACCGAGCCTCGCGTCTCTGGACGCGGCACCTTCACCCATCGCATAGGAAGGCGTGACCGGCGCCCCTCTCATGCTGGGCTCAGGGGCTCTCCTTTGGAGGGCCTCAGACCTAGCCAATGTCACAAGAGTGGCGCTCGGGCACCATGTGGAGGCGCTCTTTAGAGCACGCTTCCAGGAGAAGGTAGTAGGCGTGAGGCACCACGCATTCAGGAGTTCATTAGCAAGGCAGTCGAGGATCTTCAAGAAGGAAGGGTTCTGCAAGGCGATCGTCACTTGCCGCGTGGCGCAACTCACTGCCCTGGTGAGGGTAAGGAGTTCCGCGTCTGCATCGAGATCCCCGGGATCAACAGGGCCGCGTCTTGGGAGCTCATATGGCCGCCTTGAGTCTATCGATGCGAGGGTCCGCCTCACAGCTACATCTGCATGCCTTTTGTCCCGGCGGGCGTGGCTGAGGCGTTCCAGCGCTGCATGAGGGACGCTCAGACGACCGGCGAAGCCAGGCACCAGGCGCACCTGGCGGAGATGGAGGAGCACATTCAGGAGCCTCCCGGTCCCTCCGGGCCTCCCGAGACTAGGCACCGGAGCGGCTCATGAGGAACGGCTTCAGCAGCGCGCGTTTTTTGGCTACTTCAACAACTCTTCAACGACGGTACCAAGTGACATCTCCCTAGTTCGTTTAGTTTGGGGGCGCCCCTCGGGCTGCATCATCCCCAAGCCGTGTGGGTCCGTCCCTATGGCATGTATGCCCTTTTGCATTTTATCGGAGAAAGTTACAATCCTTTGCAAACTACTTTTGAATAATGACTACCTGACCGGTGCTTCATTGCTAAGAACGTCTCGCGCCCTTGCAAGCCCTCCCACAACCGCCTTATGATTAAGGACTGGCATGACGTTTGTGCTCGGGTCCGTCCCTGCAGCGTCGCTAAACCCAAGTAGTTGAGCTCTGGTTCACGGGCCAGCCCCGTGTACGTCACCTCCCGTGGCTCTTCGTGCCTTGTTCTCGCATGAGCTAATCGTGAGTGGATGAGTGAGGGCGCGCGACCTGGTGCCCCCGTGACCACGGGAAATACGCACCGGTTGCTTTTCTTCAGGATCATTGCATGAGAAGACCGGGCACAACGTCTGTCCTCGGGTCCGTCCCTGCAGCATGGATCAATCCAGTAGCTGAGCTCTGTCTGGCAGGCCGGTCCCGTTCACGTCACCTACTGGGGTCGTTGGTGTCTGGCCTTCTCATGCAATAACCTCAGGAAACTCATTCGGCGCAGGCTGCCTAACCATCTTGCAGGACCAACCCAAGCATCTCTAATCAAGACCAGGCGCAACCCGCCTTTAGGTAGGGCCTCATTAGTCCCGTGCTGGCTCACGTGTGCCGATATACACCTCCTCCAGCCCTGCCGTGCAAGCCACGTGTCAGGGCGGCGCTGTACACGCCCCGTGGGCTCTCCTTAGAGGGAGACCCCTTCCACGCACCAGTGGAAGCACCATGCTCCGTGCTGGCCGTTGACACTACCGAGGAGCGGCTAGGCCCATGCAAGAGCAGAAGCGCTATGCTCCGCTCTGGTGATAAACAACTAGGGGGTGGCCTCACGACCGCATTAACCTCAGGGAGCCTCCGGGCTCAGTGACTAGCCTCACTACACTGTTGTCCCTTGGAAAGGTAGTGCGAGGGGGCTGCGCATGGGGGCTACGCTCAGGTCACTCCTGGCGTAGCCCACCTCGCCAGGCCTCACAGGCCTGGTCTTCGTGCACCCCTCACAAGCGAGAGCTCGGCGAGGAAAAGGTAGGATAGCCGTTCGCACGTCAAGGGGGACTCCTAAGCATCGCGTCTCAGGAGCCTAACTGGTCACATAGCAGCTCACTTCTTGGGCTCATCCTAGTGATCCGGACAACTCAACAACGGTTGAGGCATGCGCGGGGTCGGGCCCTGCCGATGCAGAACGCCAAGACCTGGCTGTCACCCTTCTTTTCGAAGCCGTTCGCACGTCAAGGGGGACTCCTGAGCATCGCGTCTCAGGAGCCTAACTGGTCACGTAGCCCCTCACCTCTTGGGCTCGTCCTGGTGATCCGGATGACTCAATGATGGCTGAGGCATGCGCGGGGCCGGGTCCTGCCGACCCAGAACACCAAGTCTTGCCCCTGCATCTTTTCCTAAGATGTTCGCATGTCAAGGAGGACTCCTGAGCATCGCGACTCAAGAGCCTAACTGGTCACGTAGCCCCTCACCTCTTGGGCTCGTCCTGGCGATCTGGACAATCCAACGACAAAGCAAACGGAAAAGCTGAAGGAGCATAATTTAGTTATTACAAGACATATTGTTCCAAACAGATAGTTTCAAAATGCCTCCCCGAGGCATGTCGCATGATGCAGGATAAACGAGCAAAAGCAGAATTGCCTGGACACCTATTCAGAATTGCCAGCAGAGCCTCATCGCCAGGCACGTCGCTCATCCCACCGGCTTCAGTCGGAGGACCAACGACCATGTACTTGCTCAGCATGGCATCCACGAAGCACTTCACGGCAGCAGCAGCAGCACCCTGGGAGTCGGCGTCCACTGGAGTAAGGAAGGAGGAGAGGTTGAAGTTGGCATCCTGGAGATAAAGATGGCTGAAGACGCACGTCACAACCGAGGAAGAAAGCCAGCGCGCCTCGCTTTCCACCAAGGATGCAAATCCGTCGACAGCGTCTTTGAGCACCACCAAAACTTCAGGAAGCAGTGCAACAGGGCTCTCCCTCGGGGTCGTCACCACCGCCTTCCTCGAGGGATCATCCCCAAAGAGTGCCTTCTTGGCCTTGTGGAAGCGTGCCTCAAGGGAGGAAAGGGTGTCGCGCTCCATGGCGGCCACCTTCTTGGCCTTGGCCAGGGATGTTTGGGCTGCTTCCGCCTTCTCCTTCAGCTTCGTCAGGCGATCGCGCTCTCCAGCCTGCTCTAAGGCTGTGCTCTTCACCTCGGCGTCCTGGTTGGCGACGGCAGCTTCCTGGGCCTTTAGCTTCTCCTCATGCTCCTGGAGCTGGCTGGTCTAGTTTGCTTGCTGGTCCTGGAAAGCATACAGACCAGCCTCCGCCACGCGGCATCGATTCTCGGCTTCTGTGGCCTCCCGCCATGCCAGGTCATGCACCGTGGCGGCCACCCCAAGTGCCTTCTGGGCCTCCTCCGCATAGCCCCAGCCCGCGCGGACAGACGCATCAGCCTTGAGCCAACCAGAGATCAGCCCCAGGCGTCCTTGCGCCAAATGATGATCCGAGCCCTAAAGTTCACCCTGGAGGAGGTCCAGCGCTGCCCTTGCCTCTTCCAGGGTCCTGGAGGGAGCGGGAGCACCATGACTCGGCCACGCGCTGGGAAAGGGAGGAGGCACCCTCGACGCTAAGGCGGAGGAAACCTCAGCCTCAGGAAGGACCGGGGGCTCCGGAGGCTGGTTGTCCTCAGCAGCCACAGCAAGGCTAGGTGCCAGAGGAGTCAGGCTTACTGAGGGCATGGCACCCCCTGAGGACGGGCATCCACGTCCTCCGGAGCTGGCGTCGTCCCTGGGGCTGCGGGGGCAGCGGCATTCTTCTTCACCAGGGCTGCGGAGGCCGCTCCATTTCTTGAGGCCGCGGCGACGTTCGTACCCTCCTTCTGCTTCTTCGACGGCTGCTGCCTAACGACAGAAGAAGGCGCTCAGTACCACTTCAAGAACCAACAAGCAAGGTTAAGGGAGAAACGTACTGGTCAACAAAGGCATAGCTCCTCTTCATGCTCAACAACGGGAGCTGGGGTGGAGCAGCTGGTGCCGAGCTAATGGGAGCAGGAGAGCTTGCGGTGCTGCCTGGGACCTCCTTTTCTTCACGACCGCTCGCTTGGGCTGCTTTGAGGAGGCCACCCCAGCCCTCGTGGTGACTCCTGGAGGGCGCGACACCTCCACCACCGGGGGCTCATCGTCATCATCATCATCAGGAAGGTCGAGCAGGAGCTCCCTCCGCTCCGGGGCAGAGGATTCTTCCACAACCTCATCCTAAGTGGCCTCGGAGGATTGGCCGTTGGAGGATAGGTGCACCAAGGTAGTAGGCGGCAAGGAAGACCCCAGGCGCATGAACCCGGGCTCGTCGAATACAGGCATGGCCGTGACAACCTCCTCAGCATCATCATGGCAATACAACGGAAGCTAGTCCTCCGTAGGGTTGCTCGGGTCCTTCCCCGTCAGGTAGAGCAGCACCTTGTTCAGCTCCTCCTCGGGAAGGGGATCTCGGCGCAGGCGGATCTTATCGTCATCACCACCAAGCTTCCACAAGGGGCGGGGCGGGGCGGGCTTGAAGTGGCGCAATGCGCTGCTTTAGGAACTCCCTGCTGAGCATGGCCCCCGTCAGCTTCACGCTCTTCAGCTCCTTATCCATCTTCCTCACGAACGGCGTCAGGGAAGGGTCGGTGATCTTCTCAGAATGCCACCACTTCTCGGAGACGAGGAATGCGGCCGGCAGCGCCAGCAAGCTCTGGGAGCTCTTGGCATCCATCAGGACCCACCTCACGGCATCCTCCACCTTCTCTCCGGCGTGGGAGATGCCGGTGCCACCCCGCGCCGCGACAAAGCCGATGCACCCAACCCGATTGTCGCCGGTCTTGCGAAGGTAGAAGAAATGGTGGAACGGGGCGACGGTGGGCATCACCCCCATGAACGCCTCACAATAGATGGCGAAAAGGGACATAAGGAGAATGGAGTTGGCATGGATGTGGAGCGCGTGAAGACCATAGTGGTGAAGGATGGCGAAGAAGAAGGGGGAGAATGGAGGTACCAGCCCCGAGAAGACGTTGTGCATGAAGAAGGGGAAGAAGATGTTGCCCGCGGGCTCTGGTGCAGCGGTGGCGACCCAGAGCGTGGTATGCTTCCACTCGTTGTCGTCGCTCACCATCAGGAGGAGCGTGGTCTGGGGCTTCCCCCCGGTCATGCAGGGCGCCAGCAGCCCTGGCTCGTACCAGGCGGAGCCGGCAACCGAGGAAGAAGCCATGGTCTTCTCGACGGCCATCGAGCAGAAGATTTGGTGGAAAACCGGCAGATCTGGTGAGCTTTTCCACTGTGGGGAGAAGGGGATATGGAGCAAGACGAAGAAGGAGCAATGGAAGCCTGGCGGCAGGCGGCACCCCTTTTTGTCAGACAGGAGCAGTTGCCGAGGTAGCGTGGGGAAACGGAGTCGCCCACGTCCAATCAATCGCCACACGTCATCAAAGCCACAGGAGGTTAGGGTCTGCGGCACTCCGCACTTGCCCTTTGGCTTCGCCTGGAAGCCAAGTCTGAGCGCGCCTTGGGCCCGGGGGCTACTGTCTGCGTCCTGGACTTGGGGGTATCCACTCCTGCCTGCTTGCCGGCCACTGTCGGTGTCAAAATCGGCGGATCTCGGGTAGGGGGTCCCGAACTGTGCGTCTAAGGCTAATGGTAACAGGAGACGGGGGACACGATGTTTACCCAGGTCCGGGCCCTCTCTATGGAGGTAATACCCTACTTCCTGCTTGATTGATCTGGATGATATGAGTATTACAAGAGTTAATCTACCACGAGATCATAGAGGCTAAACCCTAGAAGCTAACCTATGATTATGATTGTTGTTCCTGTCCTACAGACTAAACCCTCCGGTTTATATAGACACTGGAGGGGGCTAGGGTTACACATAGTCGGTTACAGAGAAGGGAATCTACATATCCAAATTGCCAAGCTTGCCTTCCACGCAAAGGAGAGTCCCACCCGGACACGGGACGAAGTCTTCAATCTTGTATCTTCATAGTCCAACAGTCCGGCATAAGCATATAGTCTGGCTGCCCGAAGACCCCCTAGTCCAGGACTCCCTCAGTAGCCCATGAAGCAGGCTTCAATGATGATGAGTCCGGCGCGCAGATTGTCTTCGGCATTGCAAGGCGGGTTCCTTCTCCGAATACTCCAAAGTAGATCTTGAACACAAGAATCATGTCCAGCTCTGCAAAACAAATTCCACATACCACCATAGAGAGTACAACATTCCGCGAGTCTAATCTGTTGACAACTTCTCCATAGCGTGACATCACACCGTGGCCCAGTCATTATTTGAACCGTTTTCTCAACCTGCTACTACACATCTTGCGAGGCAGTTTTATTGGGACGTCTTGTCGAAGCAGAGATTGTGTCCCCTTATGACGGGATTCTCATAAATAGGGTGTGAGTACCCTAACCGCGCCATTAGCACGACGCTCGGGGAATAAGCGAGTTTCTAGGGCAAGTGGGGAGGCACCTGATTTCCGCTGCCTTTATAAAGAGACAAGGATTCCCTCTTTTCACCCACGCCTTCTTCTTCCACCTATTCTCTCTCGCTCGCGCTCCAGCACCCAAGCATTCGCCTTATCTGCCCACAAAGGCATTCCGAAAATGTACGGATCTGGAGCCGGAGGCAAGTGGATGGCCTCTACCGTCCAGGAGAAGGATACTAAGAAACTTCGGGAGGCCGGGTATCTGGCCAAGAAGATCGGCCACCGCCTTTCGGCGGCGGGACAGATTGTCCCTACTCCGAAACCCCACGAGAGGGTTGTATTCCTCCCTCACTTTCTCCGCAGGCTTGGGTTTCCCCTCCACCCATTCGTTCGCGGCCTTATGTATTACTATGGGATCGATTTTCATGATCTATCCCCCAATTCCTTCCTCAACATCTCGACATTCATCGTCGTGTGCGAGGACTTCCTCCGCATCTCTCCACACTTTGGATTATGGCTGAAGATTTTCAATGTGAAGCCCAAGGTGGTGAGCGGAGTGCGGAGGAGCCATGGTGAGCAAGTTGCCCAATGTCACATGGCCATCAGGTACGTTCAATGATTCCGTCAAAGGGTGGCAACAACAGTGGTTCTATGTCACTGAGCCACCCGGCAGAAAATTGGCCGCAGCTCACGAATTCCGACCCGGAGCTCCCTTGCGGGTGACGTCCTGGCCCAAGAAGGGCCTGAACTGGTCTTTGCTAAATGAGCTGGCGGTGCTCCAGGCGTGTATCAAGGGTATGGAAAACAAGAACATCAAACTTGTCAACGTAGTCCAGTTGATGTTAGTTCGCCGGACTCCCGCTTGTCAACATAGGGCTTGCAATTTATGGGAATTCGACCCGGCCAAGCACCAGATCCTACTAGGGTTCTTCGACTCATCGCACGAAGACATCTGGAAGGTGCTCTTTAAGTCCGGCAAATCGTGGCCGGATTCAGCCGAGGACCACGGGCACCAATTGTCCCGACCCATGAGTTCGGTAAGTCTTCGATGTTGGCAAGTCATATGCTTTATCTGCATAATCCAAGGGAAACACTTAATATACTTTCCAACAACTCTCATAGGGCTGGACAGAGAAGGCAGGGCAGATCTACTACCCGGCCCCGCTACCAGAAGAACAAGCCAGCCCACTTTTGACGAAGATGCTGGTCCCGGCGCCTTACAAGGCGCCAAAGAAGAAAGCCGAGAAAGAGGCCAAAGAGACTAGGGGCGACCTTCATTGTTGGTGTACTTAGGACATAGTATCCGAAGACTCCGAGGCCCGCTCTTTCTCTAAAGAGGACGAGGAAGAGGAGGAAAGCCGATCCCCCCCAACGAGGGGGAGAAAGAAGAGGACGGCCTCCACACACTTGGAGGCTGAGTCGCCTAAGAAGGGAAAACCCCCTTTTCGGATGAATCCGCCACCGCCACCGACAACAGCCCGGAGTGGGATCCCAGGGTCCAGCCCCTGGTTAAATCGTGAGTATATAAAACCCGGACACGTTTGTATATCCAGACTCACTATCGTATAGCGTTTAACGTATTGAGTCACGCCTTTTTTGCAGTCCGGCCAGGTCCCGCGCCGAGCAATCCTCATCGGAGGATTCACTGGGTTCGGACGCTATGGACAGCGGGACTCCCCCGACGGCCTTCTCCCCAAAACACGTGGACGATACCTCGTCCGGCCAGGTCCCGCACCGAGCAATCCTCATCGGAGGATTCACTGGGTTCGGACGCTATGGACAGCGGGACTCCCCCGACGACCTTCTCCCCAAAACACATGGAAGACACCGAGGTATCGTCCCAAAGGGACCCAGGCCGAGGAGCGGCTGGGGAGACCATCAAGGCGGCGCCAGTGGGTCAAACCTCGGTGGCCGCACACACGGGGGAGAAGGCCCCCATGGACACCGACGGCTGGGGCTATCTTGAATTTGGCCCCCAGCCAGAGACAGTTCCAGAGACAAACATGGCTCCGAAATCAGGCGGGCAGCCTCCCTCGACAGAAGGGGGTGCGCCTATTCCACCGGCAACCTCTACCCAACCACAGGTGCCAGATACCTTATCAGCAGCGCTGAAGAACGCTTCCATCGTTGAAGAACACCGAGCCCTTATGGGTGCGACGATTGAGAAGATTCAGTCTACCAAAAGCGGGCTAACTGAAGCCTGCATTAGCCTTATAATGGGCTTTGAGGTATGTTGTGAGGTTTCAAAGAGTGTCATAGTATAGATAGTAGCCCCTGATACACTATACGATGTTCGGAAGAAAAATCCAGACAGAGGATCAAATATATGTTCGTAGGAGACTTACCTTCTAGTACCTCTCCCTCTTTTGTTTTTCTAAGCGGACGTCTGTAGTAGCTGCCACCTCTCACACTGCGGAAGTCTCCCGACTAAAGCAGAGTCTGGAGCGGGCCGAAGAAGAGCTCGGCCAAGTGAAGAAGCAATTGAAGGATAACCAAGGTGTGCAAAAAACCTTGTTTGCATTTAGTACGAATGACTAATTGAGTATGACGGAAAAAATTCATGATGTGCTCTAGGAGCGACGGCCGATGTCGAGGCTCTTAGGAACGCAGTGGCCAAGGCCGAGAAGAAGGCGGCCAAAGAGCAGGCCCTTCGTGAAAAGCATGAGGCCAGGGTTATTGAAGTTCAGCAAGAGCTCCAAGAGGCCGTGAAGAAGTGCGAGACCTTGGAGCAGAGTTTAACGGAGAAAGAATCTGAACTCACCAAGACTCGTTAAGCCGCACACGATGCCCGGCGCGAATCCCAAGGCGCCCTTCAGGAAATCCAGGAGGCCAGAAAGATCGCGGTGGGTAAGGCGTTTTCTATGCAAAGCAAATACTTGAAGGAAGAAAATCATGTTACTAATCCAAATTCGGATTTCTCCAGGGGTGTTTGCGGAACTGCCGTGCATCATATCTGATGCCGCACAATTCTACCGAGTCGAAGAAAGGAGCTCTACGGGGAAGCTGTTCTGGTCGCAATATCTGGCGCCAGAGCATCCAGTGCCCATTGCCGATCAATTGAAACAGCTGATCGAGCTGCATAGGGCGGTGAACTAGCCATGAAGGATTTAATTATCTGGCTATGGCCCGCCGAGGCGATTCCCAGCAGCTACTTCGGGCTCGTGAAGTGGCTTGTAAGTGCCTGCCCATGACTTGAAGTCATCAAGCGGTCGGTCTGTATGGAAGGTGCGCGAATGGCCTTCGCCTGCGCCAAGGTGCACTGAGCGAAGATGGATGCCGAAAAGCTGATGACCGAAGGACCGCCTGAGGGGAAGGAGCACCACAAGCCCGAGTTATATTATGACAGTGTCCTGAAAGGATCCCGCCTTGTAGCAGAGCAATGTGCCAAGGATATTATATTCCCATGAATACATTCATGTTATCCTTTGTAATGTTGAACAAGGTCATTTATATAATATAATGCCTGTTATTTGGAAAATTTTACCTCTTGTGCGGCCGTTTTATATATTAATCCTGATAGTTGGCCAGTCGTCGGCTTTTGCCCCCACGTAGGAAATACGAGGGTGTTCGGGATAAACATGAACACTCTTTACCCCAATTTTGGGTCCTTGAAGGAGGTGTTCAGCGCAACGAACCAGACAATCAGACTATAAGGCTTTATCACCCTCACTTAGCCATAGGAGTTTGACAAAAGAAAGGTAGGCGCAGCCCCTAGTGTTTGGAAGACCGCACTAGGGGCTCTATAAGCACCTGATCGGAAGAAAAAAGCCGATCCATCGCACGCTGCATTAGTTATCGCATAATGTGGAAGAAATCCTTAAAGATTTTGTAACCTCTCGAACAGCTGACCAGCTCTCGCCGCATCATGATAGTCAGTTTTCGGCTTTCTCTACTGAGGTGCTTGTCCGGAAGAACCGGGACACAATCGCAGTAGTTCTCCCTTTACTACCCTAGCCGATATAGCGGAACGTAGGGTAACAAACACAGGAGCCGGGCAACCCAACTATTGACCTAAGACATGATTCGGAGCCGATGTATATAATGCTATTAGTTTGGGGTGCCGAACGACCGTGAGGGTGTTCGGGCTTTTTTGCCGTATTATGGGTACAACAAGGCCCCTGGCATATTAAGGCGTACCCTAGTGTACGGCTGCCACTTGACAAAAAATATCAATAAGAACCAATAGCAAGTAAGCGTCATATAAAGCCGCATGTTGTAATTGAATAATACATCGAGGCGTACGAATACAAGTAGTGCGATAAAAAGAAATATGACTTCGGAACCTGCTGAGACCAGGGGGGTTGTGTGCGGATCCGGGGAATAATCGGATGATTATCAAGGGGAATATATAAGGATTCCCTTACGCGTTCGAGCTGTTTCCCTCCTTGGTATGTTCGTCCCTTCATAGGCCCGCCGCCAGGTTGCCATTGATGGCCTAGACAAAAGTGGACCTACAAAGAAAATGCAAAAAATGTTTGTGTGCCACGGAGCGGTTAAGCCGCCTTGTGAGGCCTAACCTAGCTTTGCCTCCTCCTATCACCGAAGTGGTTAATTGAGCTCTTGACGAGCTAGGCTATCCAGCCACGGAGTAGTTTGGACTCTTTTGACAGTGTCCAGGAGTTTGGCTTTCGAATGAAGGTTCGATTGAAAAAGGCCACTATGCGCTTCTACTGCTAAGGCGGTGGTGTGCTCTTCGGTACGGAGGGAGCGTCAGCTTTGCCATTAGCTGTTATGATGCCGTGTGGACCGGGCATCTTGAGCTTAAGATAAGCGTAGTGTGGCACCGCGTTGAATCGAGCAAACGCGGTTCGTCCGAGCAGTGCGTGATAGATACTGCGAAAAGGGACGATATCAAAGATTAACTCTTTGTTGCGGTAATTATCCGGGGGTCCGAAGACTACTTCCAGAGTGATGGAGCCTGTACAGGTGGCCTCAACGCCTGGTATGACACCTTTAAAGGTGGTTTTAGTGGGTTTGATCTTTGAAGGATCGATACCCATCTTGCGCACTATATCCTGATAAAGCAGGTTCAACTGCTGCCTCCGTCCATAAGGACTCGCATGAGGTGGGATCCATCAATTATTGGGTCAAGGACTAGTGCGGCTGAGCCAATCTGATGGATATTGGTCGGACGATCCTTGCGGTCAAAGGTGATCGGGCCGGATGACCATGAGTTACAATTTGGGGCGACTAGCTCCGTTGCGTAGACGTCCCTAGGTGTGCGCCTCCACTCCCGTTTGGGAATATGAGTGGCGTGTATCATATTCACTGTTTTAATTTTCGGAGGAAACTTCTATTGCCCTCCTTTGTTCAGTGACCGGGGCTACTCGTCATCGTCATCACTTTGCGACCCCTTCTCCTTTCTTTCGCCACTTGACTTGCCGGCTTTTTTTGAAGACCCAACGTTCTCTGTTGGTATGATTGCTGGTGTTCCTGGGGTGCCGTGGATTTGACATGGACGATCGAGTATGCTGTCCAGACTGGATGGGCCTGGATTGTGTCTTTTAAATGGATTTTCCGTTGACTGGACTTGGAGCCACTGAATCCAGCATTGACAGCCATGTCTTCGGCGCTATCGCCATTATTGCGATGCTTGTGTCTGTCGGGGCTTGCCGTTGCTATCTCTGGCATCTGAAGTGCCAGGATTTCTTGATATGTTGTTGCTACGAGCCAACCAGCTATCCTCGCCCGCACAAAAGCAGGTCATGAGGGTCGTAAGGGCTGCCATGGACTTCAGCTTCTCTTGGCCGAGGTGTCGGGCGAGCCACTCGTCATTGATGTTATGCTTAAAGGCCGCTAAGGCTTCGGCATCCGAACAGTCGACGATTTGGTTCTTTTTAGTTAAGAACCGAGTCCAAATTTCCTGGCTGACTCTTCGGGCTGTTGCATTATGTGACTTAAGTCATCAGCGTCCGGTGGTCGCACATAAGTGCCCTGAGAGTTTTCAAGGAATGCGTCTTCCAGGTTCTCCCAACTGCCAATGGAGTTTCCCGGCAGACTATTCAGCCAGTGCCGAGCTGGTCCCTTGAGTTTTAGTGGGAGGTACTTGATGGCATGGAGATCATCGCCGCGGGCCATGTGAATGTGGAGAAGGAAATCTTCAATCCATACGGCGGCGTCTGTTGTCCCATCATATGGTTTGATGTTCACGGGTTTAAACCCTTCTGGGAATTCATGCTCCATTACTTCGTCGGTGAAGCATAGGGGGTCTGCGGCGCCTCTATGTCGGGCTACATCGCGATGCAGTTCGGATGAATCTGTGTCACGACCGGTTTTCCAATAAAAATATTTATTGAAAAGCCAATCTTTTAAGTCCAGTATGAGAGAAATCCTCCACACTGGCAGACAAATTCTTGATACAATAAGCCAGTAGCATAAAATATATTACAGGGTCGAACTACGGTTGCTCAACCAAATTATTACAAGCACGCCAATAATTATACATAATGGCGGACACGACACAGGGGTGTGGAGGCATACTACTGACTCGAGGATAGGACGGTGGTGGAAAAACACAGCGGGGAGAGAAATACAAGACTCTACGTCTGTCATCTCATCAAGCGTCGAGGAGAGGCTCGATGAATTTATTTGGTAGCGGAAGCGGATATAATACAGTGACCAAATCCAGGGTCGCACAAGACTGACTGGGACTCCTCTAGGTGTCGGACTCGCTATCAAACTCTTCATCCATGAGATCGCCTTCGTCAGCATCTGGCCAAATCAACAAGCCAGTGAGTACTTTGAAAGTACTCGCAAGACAGTTCGGACGTAAGATATAACAAATGCATGCATGGATGCGACGTGATTAATTCATCAATGCACATTAAAATAAAATTAGCATAACGGGGTAAGAAAGAGGGGAAACGGCGGTAGTCCGCCTGAAATCCCAACATAACACAAATGAAGACCGATCGGGTGTCTGAAGCGACGCCTCGAAAGGTGAACAAATAAAAATAAGGAAAAATGATGCCACAGTCGGGCGTCTTAGCGACACCACATAAAGGGCTTTAAAAGAAATACCATAGTCGGACGTCTGAGCGACATCACAAAAAGGGCTTTAAAAGAAATGCCACAGTCGGACGTCTGAGCGACATCGCATAAAGGGCTTTAAAAGAAATGCCACAGTCGGACGTCTGAGCGACATCGCAGAAAGGGCTTTAAAAGTAATGCCACAGTCGGACGTCTGAGCGACATCACATAAAGGGCTTTAAAAGAAATGCCACAGTCGGACGTTTGAGCGACATCGCAGAAAGGGCTTTTATTCACAAGTAAATAATACTCATAATAAACATTCAATCCATGAGAATAAACGGGTTAGTCCATCCACAGGGATAATCATTCAATCGGACTTAGCACTCATGCGATCCACCGGAGTCTCTGTCACCAAAGCTGACAATTGATTAGGATAAGATGGAACGAAACTTGACATGGAAGAGATGATTTGGAGGAATATATGACTCTGCAGAGTTTGTACAAAATTTTTCCCACAGTCAACGGATTTCCGTAGTCACGAAGGACTAGTTCCGTTTATGGTATTTCGGAAGAAAACACAGCTAACCGGTACACACCCATCCTACCTCTCGATGCTAGGAATCACCCTAGTCATCGTCCAAGAAAAACTTTTGAGACGGGGAGATCACAATCTCGAATAGCATGGGATCAAATTTATATACGCGCGCTCTAAGGGGTGCCCCCCTCTCGGTCCCAACCGGAAACACCCATGCCCCCTGACCGGATGACTGGCTTTAATCCAGGGCCATGGAACCATCATCACGGCCTCTCCTCTTTGGTGTGTACCATGAAAGTGGTTTGCAACTTACTAAACCATATTCCTTGCGGAAAACATGTGGTAGTACAAGGAAGGAAATGATAGGTACTGGACCGATATGGTTTGACACTGAAGTCACATAGTCTGGCGTAAGACTGGCATGCTACAACACTGCCGTCGTACCCATCCTCATGCCAACACATGGCCATTCATATTCACATTCATCCACGTATGGATCATCGAACTCACTCACCTTATTATCACATAAAATAACGTTCATCGGTATGCTCACCAACATGCCATGAAACTAACTAAATGCAAAACATGCCAAGACACTCATCATATCAAAAGTTCAAACATGCTTGCCTGGTTCAGAGTAGTCGGAGCCTAGCTCGGTGAAGTTCGCGGCTCCGTCACCTCCCTCGGTATCTACGGTTTAAAGAAAATATATGCGCTAACGTAAATACCAAGGAGTGCACAGCAGGTAAACCAAATATTTTTCAAATAAATCTGATAAAAAACTAGACAAAATTTTAAAGAGAACAGAAAAAGAATCAATCAAAAATACTTTCCTGATTAAAAGATATAAGGGTTTTTGTCTAGGGACTTATCTGTAATGAAACAGAAGATTTCCAGGGGCTAGTTTATAAAAACAGAAAACGCTTCGGTAGCGACTACGCCAGCCTGAAGAGAAAACGCATTCTGCCCGAAGGCGCTTCCAGAAAATGATTCGAAAGAGAGAGCAGAGAGGCTGACGGTGGGGTCCCACCCGTCAGGTTCAAATGTTCAAACGGGGCGGCAGAGTTCGCCGGCGCCCGAGAGCCGCGGTGGTCGCCGGCGGCGATCCACGGCGAGGCAGAGAGATCGGAGAGTACCTCCGTGCTCAGGGCACCCTTCCGCGTCAGTTGATGGTGGTGGAGTCGGTCGGCGAGCACCACGTCGACGGCGAGCTTTGCTCCGGCAGACGGCGGCTCAGGTGGTCGAGGGGCTCGTCGGAGAGGGCTGCAAAGGTTAAATTGAAGAGGGGGTCATGCTCTTGGCAGCTAGAGAAGGTAACGAACGGGGTTTGAGCGCCGGAGATGGCCTCACCAGAACGAATCGGGCTGGAGGCCGAGGCGGGGTGAGGCGGCCGGATCTGGGGGAGGAGACCTCCTCGAGGTCCCCCTAGTGGCCTGGCGGGGTGTTGGTGAGTAGTGGGGGTGCTGCGTGCACGAGAGTGAGCTCGGGACCCCTTTATATAGGCGGTCCGAGGCGGTTGCCGTGAACGAGGATCACCGGCGAGCGATTACGGTTGCGCAGTGCTCGGTCGGGGTGGTTAGGGGGTCGAGCGTCATCACGGAGGTTCAATGGTTCCGTTTTGGTGTTAAACTGGCCGGGGTTTGGGTGTTAAGGTCGAGCTCGATGGAACGGGGCGGCACGGGCCCGTCGGCGGCAGAGAGCGCGCTCCGTGCATGCTGCGCCATGGCGACGGTGCCGCATGCGTGCGCTGGCACGGAGACGGCCACGTGGAGCTACCAGAGGATTTGGGCGGCACCGAACGGCGTTGCGCCGCTGTTCTCCTCCCTGTCGGCCGTTACGGGGAGCCGGCCACCGCAAGACACGCCGGCGCAGGCGGGCCAGGGCGCCACCGACGCCAGGGTCGCGCCAAGTGCACGTGTGAAGCTTCGGACAAGCAAGCGAGGCCGCGCGCAACGTGCCAAGTGCACTGTGGCCGCGTGACTGAAACTGTCGAAACTGAAAACTGAATTTAACTGAATTTCTGAAAGTGTAAGCAAAACAGTGCATGCAAGGTGTTCGACAGAATGATCCAGGCATGTAGGGATTTTTCCTTGAGCTGATTTTTGGTGGAGTGGCTTCTCATTGCTCAAATAGGCTGCCTGAATTTTGGTGGAATTTTTGGAGGAGTGTAGATATGAATTTCACCAAATTTGGCAAATCTGGTCCAAACTTGCAGAGACTGAATTTTGAAAATTTTGAAAAGAGGAGGAGTGGATCAAGATGGTTCTGGGTTATGGATGCTAAGGACAATACATGAGAATTGGTTTGAGGTCAAAACTCAAATGCAATAGGGCACTTGCTTTGAAAATCTCTCAGGCTCCAAATAATTTTCAGAATTGAATTGAGGGGAAAATAATTAGAATAAAAATCCAAAACCTGTTTGGATTAGTTGGGACAGAGAATTTAGGTTGATCACAAGGGGGAGGGGAGGTTTTGGAGGGGTTTTATCTCATGGGCAAAAATACAAAGCCAAGGGTGGCTTCAAAGATAAGAAAAACCCAAATTTTCATAGAGCTTCACTAAAAAAAATAAACAAATTAAAAGCTCCGAAAAGAAAAAAAAATTAAATTTTTAGAGGGAACTAACAGAGAAGAAGTTTGCAAAAGATCAACCACCAAAGCTTGAAAGAAATAAAATCCCTGCCAAGGCAAAAGGAGGTTTTTAAGAGGAAGGTTTTTCTGAAAAAGAAAAAAAAAGTCTCTCCTCAAAACCACAAAGTTTTTGATAAAAACCAAATAAAATTTTTGGAGTGTCACAACACCTACCCCCTTAGGAAAAATCTCGTCCCCGAGATTTCAGCTGATCCTTAAATAAGTGTGGATGCTCTGTCCGAAGAAAATCCTCGCTTTCCCAAGTTGCTTCACTGTCGGTGTGATTGCTCCACTAGACTTTGAAAAACTTGATGGTTTTCTGTCGGGTCCTCCTTTCAGACTCCTCTAATATTCTTATGGGACGTTCTCGATAAGTGAGGTCTGGCTGTATGTCAATGTTCTCATGAGCTACTTGTTTCTCTGGGTTGCTTACGCACTTCCTTAATTGAGAGACGTGGAACACGTCGTGAATGTCGGACAAGTCTTTGGGTAAGTCTAGCTGGTAGGCTACAGTGCCTCTTCGTGCCACTATGCAAAATGGTCCAATGAATCTTGGTGCTAATTTTCCTTTAATCTTAAACCGTTGCAATCCTCTCATCGGGGATACTCTCAAGTATACGAATTCACCGGGTTCGAAGCTGACCCTACGATGTTTCTGATCATAATAACTTTTCTGTCGACTTTGAGCGGTCTTAAGTCGGTCCCTGATTAACTTGACTTTTTCCTCGGCTTCCCTGAGCATATCTGGTCCGAAGATGCGGCTGTCTCCGGTCTCTGACCAATTTAACGGGGTACGACATCTCCTTCCGTATAGGGATTTGAAAGGAGCCATTTGCAGGCTGGCCTGGTAACTATTGTTGTATGCGAACTCGGCATATGGCAGGCTGTCCTCCCAACTGGTTCCATAGGTGAGGACACATGCTCTCAGCATGTCTTCTAAAACATGGTTTACGCGTTCTGTTTGTCCATCAGTCTGTGGATGGTATGCGGTACTGAAGGCTAGTTGGGTTCCCAGAGCCTGTTGTAATTGCTCCCAAAATCTTGAGACGAACTGAGTGCCTCTGTCGGAAATTATAGTCTTCGGGACACCGTGCAGACAGACTATGCGAGAAAGATAAATCCTGGCAAGCCTCTGAGTGGTGTAGGTTGTCTTTACTGGAATAAAGTGTGCTACTTTGGTCAACCTGTCAGTGATGACCCATATGGCATCATTCCCGTGTCGTGACCGAGGTAATCCGACAATAAAATCCATCCCTATTTCATCCCATTTCCACTCAGGTATTTTGTTAGGTTGCAGTAGTCCGGCTGGTCTCTGATGTTCAGCTTTTATGCGTTGACATGAGTCGCAACATGCAATGAAAGCGGCTATGTCCCTCTTCATACCGTGCCACCAAAATCTTTCCTGAATATCCTTATACATTTTGGTTCCTCCAGGGTGGATCGAATATGGAGTGGTGTGTGCTTCAGTTAAAACTTGCTGTTTAAGGTCTTCTATGTTTGGCACGCATAGCCTTTCTCCGTACCATAATATTCCTTCATTGTCTATGACGAATTCCGAGGCCTTGCCCATACTCAACTTCCTTTTAATTCCTTCAATGCTGGGGTGACCGGACTGAGCCTCTTTAATTTTCTCCACAAGGTGTGGTTGTATTTCTAAGTTTGATATGGTGCCTTCTGCTACCATTATCAAGTTGAGCTTGACAAATTCTTGATGGAATTCGGGCCTCAAGCTGTGCAGATAGTTCCCGTCGGAGCTGGGGTTCCGACTCTGGGCATCGGCCACTACGTTTGCTTTCCCTGGATGGTAATGGATACCAACATCGTAATCCTTTACCAATTCTAACCAGCGGCGTTGCCGTAAATTTAGTTCTGGCTGCGTAAAAATGTATTTGAGGCTTTTGTGATCCGTATATATCTCACATCGATTCCCAAGTAGGAAATGCATCCATTCCTTGAGTGCATGAATAACTGCTGCCATTTCTAAATCATGAGTGGGATAATTTTCCTCGTGTTTGCGAAGTTGCCTTGAAGCATAGGCGACAACCTTGCCTTCTTGCATCAACACGCATCCGAGACCCTTTCTGGATGCATCACAAAATACTTCAAAATTCTTGTGTATATCGGGTACAATTAATACTGGTGCTGTTGTTAATTTCCGCTTTAGCTCTTGGAAACTTTTCTCGCAGGCTTCTGTCCATTCAAACTTCTTATCTTTCTTGAGTAACTGTGTCATAGGCTTGGATATGGTGGAAAATCCTTCAATAAATCTGCGGTAATACCCTGCCATTCCCAAGAAACTTCGTATGTCTGTTACGCTGGCTGGTGACTTCCAGTCAAGTACGGCCTTGACTTTCTCTGGGTCCACTGCTATACCGTCTTGAGTCAGCACGTGGCCTAGAAAACCTACTTGTCTTAGCCAAAATTCGCACTTGCTGAACTTGGCATACAATTGGTGTTTCCTTAGCTCTCCTAGTACAATCCTGAGATGTTCTGCATGCTCTTCTGGTGTTTTGGAGTATACCAGAATATCGTCGATGAATACTACGACGACTTTGTCCATAAACTTCATAAATACTTTGTTCATGAGGTGAACAAAATATGCCGGGGCATTAGTTAATCCAAATGGCATCACTGTGAACTCGTACAGTCCATATCTGGAGGTGAAGGCTGTTTTGGGGATATCTTCCGTTCGTACCTTCAATTGATGGTATCCTGACCTTAAGTCAATTTTTGAGAATTCCTTGGCCTGAGCAAGTTGATCAAAAAAATCGTTTATCCTTGGCATCGGGTATTTGTTTTTGACTGTGACCATGTTAAGTGCTCGATAGTCGATACACAATCTCAGCGTTCCATCCTTCTTCTTGGCAAATAAAATTGGTGATCCCCACGGTGAGGAGCTGGCCCGAATGTATCCTTTATCTAGTAATTCCTTTATTTGCTTCTTCAATTCGATCAACTCGGATGGTGCCATTCTGTATGGTTTCTTGTATATGGGGGTGGTTCCTGGTGCTAGCTCAATGCGGAATTCTATTTCTCGATCTGGTGGCATGCCTGGCAGCTCTTCAGGGAATACATCTGGAAATTCACACACTACTGGAACCTTGTTTAGCTCAGAAACGTCCACCTTATTTAATCTCGGTTGCCGGGGTCTTTTTCCTTCCTTGGTTGATACTCTTATTGTCTTCCCTTGGTGGTGTGTGAGAATCACGGTCCTGTTGAAACAGTCGATAAAACCTTTATTGGTGGTTAGCCAATCCATCCCTAGGATGACATCCAGTCCTTTATTTTCCAATACAATAAGATTTGCGTAAAACTCCAATCCTTCAAACTCAATGACCACATTCTGACAGTAATTCTGAGAAACTTGCTGAATCCCGGGGGACTTGATTATTATGGATTTCTCCAAAGGAAGCATAGAAAAATTATTTTGCAAAGCAAAACTTTTCGAGATGAAAGAGTGAGAAGCTCCAGAATCAAACAAAACCATTGCAGGTATTGTGTTGACAGGAAACGTACCGAGTACGATATCCGGAGCATTTTGTGCCTCCTCTTTGGTTACGTGGTTCAGATGACCCTTCCTGTGGTTATTGTTGGGATTGAAATTGTTTCGTTTGGGCGCTGAATTATTGCCGCCGTTGTTCGGCTTTGGGGTTGAGTTCCTTGGCTTGGGGCACTGTTTGGCATAATGCCCTTCTTCTCCACAAGCGTAACAAGTAACGCCGGGGCGATAGGTGAATTCCTTGTCCCTTGCATGAAAATTCTTGATTGGGCGTGAGACATTGGATGAGAATTTGGGTGTCCCACCCTTTTTAAAATCTATCTTGCTTCGGTGATTGCGAGTGTGATTAGTCTGGTCCCTTTTTCGCTTGCGGATATCTTCCAGACTGCGTCTCTCATTTTCCAGAGTAATGGCCTTGTCCACCAGCGTTTTAAAATCAGGAAAAGTGTGCACGACTAGTTGGCATTTAAGCGCGGGCGCCAGACCGTCAAGGAATTTCTCCATCTTCTTGATTTCAGTCATACGCTCCTCATTGGCGTAGCGGGATAATAGGGTAAATTGACTGTTGTAATCTGACACTGTCATGTTCCTTTGTTTGAGGTCATCAAATTCTCTCTTCTTGATTTTCATAATACTCTTAGGAATATGTGCACCACGGAAACCTTCCTTGAAATCATCCCAGGTTATGTCATTTTCGTTGGGATGCATGTGCAGAAAATTCTCCCACCACGATGCGGTTGCTCCTGTGAGATAGTGCGGAGCATATAATACCTTCTCGGGGTCTGAACATTTTGCAATAATTAATTTTCTCTCCATATCTCGAAGCCAGTCCTCGGCTTCAAGAGGCTTGTCAGTATGAGAAAATGTTTGAGGACGTGTCTTCTGTAGCTCAGATAACTTGGAGTGCTGTTGATACTGTCCATGGTGATTTCCCATGTTGATGACTTGCTTCATTATTTCACGATGTTGTTGCTGACTTTGTTCATAAAGGCGGCACATTTGTGAAAGTGCCGATTCATTGCCCGGTTGGCTTGACTGTCCCTGAGTGAACTCGTTGCTGGGTTGTGCATCATAATTTTCCTCTGATGGAATTGGCATGGAGCGAGTCCAAGGACGAGACATTTTTCACTCTGGGGATATATTTTGTAAAACCCATAAGAAAAGCGGAAAGAGTCGCAAAAACAAATCCATAAAATGCATAAAGCTGGCAAATAGAATTAAATAACTCAGCTTACTTAAGAAAAACAAATCGACTTGCGCACGGAGAAGGACTGCTCATTACATATCCTACACGCGGGCGGTAATTATACAATACATCACTCAGGATATGCGTACATAATCCTGACATGTTATTTAGGCTAGTGCACTTCTCCAGATCCTACATGATGCGCAAACAGGCTACTTCTCACAACCTATGTACATATCTTACAAAGCGGCACATTACATGGCAGCTAGGCGTACTCAGGCAGAAATGTTGACGACCTCCTTTGCCCTGCCGAGGGCGAGGCGTAGCGAGGTTGGGGACTCGACTTCCTCCTCGCTAATGGGCTCCATACGTGTAGTGTTGCGCAGAGTGGGCGGAGCGGTTGCCAGGGGAGGAGCAACACGTACAGGAGTGGGCGCGAAGGGTGGTGCAGTGCGCACTGGAGTGGGCGCAATAACTTGGTTGAATTCTTCGGTAGAAGGCAGACGACGAGCAGGCGTAAAAGATGCTGATGACGAGACAAAAGTCAGTGGCGGTGCGATTGGTAGGAGCTCCCTCCTGTTGGCAGCACAGCCATGAACTGAGTCCATGCGGGTAGCTACGAAGTCGTCCACCAGGTTGTCGAAGGCTGCCTCCAGGGCCCGGAGATACTCAATGAGCATCTCAAAAGCCTCGTCTCGTTCTCCTCTGGGGCATGAGTATGCGTAGTGACAGGTGTAAGGCACATGGCACGGAAGATAACGGTAACGACGAGTCTTCATCACGGGGAGGACATCCCTGAGACGAGCTATCGCCTCGCGGGCTGCCATCTGCATAGCATGCCTCTCCGTAGGCATGGCTTTTCCCACGAACCGGAAGCGGCGTAACTCACCACGCCCTCCCTTGAACTGCACCGCGGCCTGGTGCATGGTCAGACTGTCGTTGACTCGGTGCTGGCAGAGTGTGAAGACTGGGCGCACGGATGGCCCCATCGCGACCTGAACAATGAAAGAAAGAAGCTTGACGAACCCATCAGGCACGTTGGCGAAGGTCTGAGACTCGCAGCTATTGTCGGCCATCTACAAAAGTAGGCAAAAATTCTGCATGGTCAGATCATAAATTTATGCTGACTGACAGAAAATGACTACCATTGCAAAAATATAAATTAGCTCTATCAGGCTAATAACCAATTAGCGATCGCACCTAGTGGCTTCCTACAGTCAGCCTGGCTCTGGTACCAAGCTTGTCACGACCGGTTTTCCAATAAAAATATTTATTGAAAAGCCAATCTTTTAAGTCCAGTATGAGAGAAATCCTCCACACTGGCAGACAAATTCTTGATACAATAAGCCAGTAGCATAAAATATATTACAGGGCCGAACTACGGTTGCTCAACCAAATTATTACAAGCACGCCAATAATTATACATAATGGCGGACACGACACAGGGGTGTGGAGGCATACTACTGACTCGAGGATAGGACGGTGGTGGAAAAACACAGCAGGGAGAGAAATACAAGACTCTACGTCTGTCATCTCATCGAGCGTCGAGGAGAGGCTCGATGAATTTATTTGGTAGCGGAAGCGGATATAATACAGTGACCAAATCCAGGGTCGCACAAGACTGACTGGGACTCCTCTAGGTGTCGGACTCGCTATCAAACTCTTCATCCATGAGATCGCCTTCGTCAGCATCTGGCCAAATCAACAAGCCAGTGAGTACTTTGAAAGTACTCGCAAGACAGTTCGGACATAAGATATAACAAATGCATGCATGGATGCGACATGATTAATTCATCAATGCACATTAAAATAAAATTAGCATAACGGGGTAAGAAAGAGGGGAAACGGCGGTAGTCCGCCTGAAATCCCAACATAACACAAATGAAGACCGATCGGGTGTCTGAAGCGACGCCTCGAAAGGTGAACAAATAAAAATAAGGAAAAATGATGCCACAGTCGGGCGTCTTAGCGACACCACATAAGGGCTTTAAAAGAAATACCACATTCGGACGTCTGAGCGACATCACAAAAAGGGCTTTAAAAGAAATGCCACAGTCGGACGTCTGAGCGACATCGCATAAAGGGCTTTAAAAGAAATGCCACAGTCGGACGTCTGAGCGACATCGCAGAAAGGGCTTTAAAAGTAATGCCACAGTCGGACGTCTGAGCGACATCACATAAAGGGCTTTAAAAGAAATGCCACAGTCGGACGTCTGAGCGACATCGCAGAAAGGGCTTTTATTCACAAGTAAATAATACTCATAATAAACATTCAATCCATGAGAATAAACGGGTTAGTCCATCCACAGGGATAATCATTCAATCGGACTTAGCACTCATGCGATCCACCGGAGTCTCTGTCATCAAAGCTGACAATTGATTAGGATAAGATGGAACGAAACTTGACATGGAAGAGATGATTTGGAGGAATATATGACTCTGCAGAGTTTGTACAAAATTTTTCCCACAGTCAACGGATTTCCGTAGTCACGAAGGACTAGTTCCGTTTATGGTATTTCGGAAGAAAACACAGCTAACCGGTACACACCCATCCTACCTCTCGATGCTAGGAATCACCCTAGTCATCGTCCAAGAAAAACTTTTGAGACGGGGAGATCACAATCTCGAATAGCATGGGATCAAATTTATATACGCGCGCTCTAAGGGGTGCCCCCCTCTCGGTCCCAACCGGAAACACCCATGCCCCCTGACCGGATGACTGGCTTTAATCCAGGGCCATGGAACCATCATCACGGCCTCTCCTCTTTGGTGTTTACCATGAAAGTGGTTTGCAACTTACTAAACCATATTCCTTGCGGAAAACATGTGGTAGTAGAAGGAAGGAAATGATAGGTACTGGACCGATATGGTTTGACACTGAAGTCACATAGTCTGGCGTAAGACTGGCATGCTACAACACTCCCGTCGTACCCATCCTCATGCCAACACATGGCCATTCATATTCACATTCATCCACGTATGGATCATCGAACTCACTCACCTTATTATCACATAAAATAACGTTCATCGGTATGCTCACCAACATGCCATGAAACTAACTAAATTCAAAACATGCCAAGACACTCATCATATCAAAAGTTCAAACATGCTTGCCTGGTTCAGAGTAGTCGGAGCCTAGCTCGGTGAAGTTCGCGGCTCCGTCACCTCCCTCGGTATCTACGGTTTAAAGAAAATATATGCGCTAACGTAAATACCAAGGAGTGCACAGAAGGTAAACCAAATATTTTTCAAATAAATCTGATAAAAAACTAGACAAAATTTTAAAGAGAACAGAAAAAGAATCAATCAAAAATACTTTTCTGATTAAAAGATATAAGGGTTTTTGTCCAGGGACTTAGCTATAATGAAACAGAAGATTTCCAGGGGCTAGTTTATAAAAACAGAAAACGCTTCGGTAGCGACTACGCCAGCCCGAAGAGAAAACGCATTCTGCCCGAAGGCGCTTCCAGAAAACGATTCGAAAGAGAGAGCAGAGAGGCTGACGGTGGGGTCCCACCCGTCAGGTTCAAATGTTCAAACGGGGCGGCAGAGTTCGCCGGCGCCCGAGAGCCGCGGTGGTCGCCGGCGGCGATCCATGGCGAGGCAGAGAGATCGGAGAGTACCTCCGTGCTCAGGGCACCCTTCCGCGTCAGTTGATGGTGGTGGAGTCGGTCGGCGAGCACCACGTCGACGGCGAGCTTTGCTCCGGCGGACGGCGGCTCGGGTGGTCGAGGGGCTCGTCGGAGAGGGCTGCAAAGGTTAAATTGAAGAGGGGCTCATGCTCCTGGCAGCTAGAGAAGGTAACGAACGGGGTTTGAGCGCCGGAGATGGCCTCACCAGAACGAATCGGGCTGGAGGCCGAGGCGGGGCGAGGCGGCCGGAGCTGGGGGAGGAGACCTCCTCGAGGTCCCCCTAGTGGCCTGGCGGGGTGTTGGTGAGTAGTGGGGGTGCTGCGTGCACGAGAGTGAGCTCGGGACCCCTTTATATAGGCGGTCCGAGGCGGTTGCCGTGAACGAGGATCACCGGCGAGCGATTACGGTGGCGCAGTGCTCGGTCGGGGTGGTTAGGGGGTCGAGCGTCATCACGGAGGTTCAATGGGTCCGTTTTGGTGTTAAACTGGACGGGGTTTGGGTGTTAAGGTCGAGCTCGACGGAACGGGGCGGCGCGGGCCCGTCGGCGGCAGAGAGCGCGCTCCGTGCGTGCTGCGCCACGGCGACGGTGCCGCATGCGTGCGCTGGCACGGAGACGGCCACGCGGAGCTACCAGAGGATTTGGGCGGCGCCGAACGGCGTTGCGCCGCCGTTCTCCTCCCTGTCGGCCGTTACGGGGAGCCGGCCGCCGCAAGACACGCCGGCGCAGGCGGGCCAGGGCGCCACCGACGCCAGGGTCGCGCCAAGTGCACGTGTGAAGCTTCGGACAAGCAAGCGAGGCCGCGCGCAACGTGCCAAGTGCACTGTGGCCGCGTGACTGAAACTGTCGAAACTGAAAATTGAATTTAACTGAATTTCTGAAAGTGTAAGGAAAACAGTGCATGCAAGGTGTTCGACAGAATGATCCAGGCATGTAGGGATTTTTCATTGAGCTGATTTTTGGTGGAGTGGCTTCTCATTGCTCAAATAGGCTGCCTGAATTTTGGTGGAATTTTTGGAGGAGTGTAGATATGAATTTCACCAAATTTGGCAAATCTGGTCCAAACTTGCAGAGACTGAATTTTGAAAATTTTGAAAAGAGGAGGAGTGGATCAAGATGGTTCTGGGTTATGGATGCTAAGGACAATCCAGGAGAATTGGTTTGAGGTCAAAACTCAAATGCAATAGGGCACTTGCTTTGAAAATCTCTCAGGCTCCAAATAATTTTCAGAATTGAATTGAGGGGAAAATAATTAGAATAAAAATCCAAAACCAGTTTGGATTAGTTGGGACAGAGAATTTAGGTTGATCACAAGGGGGAGGGGAGGTTTTGGAGGGGTTTTATCTCATGGGCAAAAATACAAAGCCAAGGGTGGCTTCAAAGATAAGAAAAACCCAAATTTTCATAGAGCTTCACTAAAAAAAATAAACAAATTGAAAGCTCCCAAAAGAAAAAAAAATTAAATTTTTAGAGGTAACTAACAGAGAAGAAGTTTGCAAAAGATCAACCACCAAAGCTTGAAAGAAATAAAATCCCTGCCAAGGCAAAAGGAGATTTTTAAGAGGAAGGTTTTTCTGAAAAAGAAAAAAAAGTCTCTCCTCAAAACCACAAAGTTTTTGATAAAAACCAAATAAAAATTTTGGAGTGTCACAATCTGGTCTGCTGTATTCAGCCCGGGCGGATTTGTATTTAGTATATCCGGCGTGGCGGTCATTGTCACGCGCTGGGGCGCGCCCCCGCGATCCGTAGATCGATCTTGACTCTCCTGCTTTGTTTTCCAATTCATCTCGCAGGTCATGCGTGTAGCCCCGGGCCTTTGTGTTTTTATTTGTTCGGCGATGGGGTGCGGCTGGTGTTCGGACTAATACGCCGCTTTGTCTCGGCCACGAGGTGGTCGGTCAGCCGCATCCTGCACTGGTAGTATAGGCTCTAGTGCCTGGTCCTCGAATTGAGGTAACAACCTACGCCTTGGGCAACTTTTGGTTGGGCGCTCGAGTCTGTATTCCTCGGCCGCCAGGACCTTAGTCCATCTATTAGTGAGCAGATCTTGATCATCTTGAAGCTGCTGCTGCTTTCTCTTTAGGCTCTTTGCAGTGGCTATAAGCCGGCGCTTGAAGCGCTCCTGCTCGACAGGATCCTTAGGCACGGTAAATTCTTCGTCGCCGAGGCTCACCTCGTCTTCGGAGAGGGGCATGTAATTTCCATCCTCCGAGTTTTCATTCATGGCCTGTTCATCGGGGCTAGCTTTCCCATCCTCCCATCCGGCCTGTTCGAAGCTTGGCTGGGCGGGGTTGTTTTCGTCTTCGGCATCATTCGGAGTGCTATTATCTCTTGTGTCGGTATCGTTGTTTCTACCCTGGCGTGGTTTTGAGCGGCGCCGCTGACGTTGATGCTTCGGCTGTTTCTCAGGAGGATTATCCTCTTTTGCATCCTTTTGATCCTCGCCATTGTTTTCTTTGGGTGTGTCCACCATATATATGTCATATGATGAGGTGGCTGTCCAGCGCCCCGTGGGCGGTGGTTCCTATTCTTCTCCGGCATCGTCGTCCATACCGTCGATGTCTTCGGAGTCGAAGTCAAGCATGTGGGTTAAGTCATCGACAGTGGCTATTAAGTGGGTGGTGGGTGGGTAACGAATTCCTTTGTTGTCCGCTTCCCACTCAAGCCGGACATAGTTCGGCCAAGAGTCTCCTGACAAGGGGAGAGATTTTAATGAGTTTAGCACATCACCCAAAGGCGAGTGTTGAAAGATGTCCACGGAGCAGAACTCCGAGATCGGTGCCCGGTTAGATCCGATGGGCGCGGATACACGCGGTTCGAAGCCTATGGCCGGAGACGAGTCCAAATGTCCGATGACACAGACTTCATTGGAAGTGAAATCTGTGTTCGGCTCTATCGCCGTTGAGTGTGCGGCTTCCGTGGCAGGGTCCATCCTCCTGTCCTCGGATGGCACGATCCTCACTGGATCTAAAGCCAGGGCAGCTGCAGGTGAGATATCCTGAACACCGTCTGATGGCAGATCTAGGTCATGCTCATCGTGGCTGTAGGGTGCACCTGTCATGGGCTCGAATCCGTTGAAGATCAAGTCTCCGCGGATGTCGGCTGTGTAGTTCAGGATTCCAAACCTGACCTGATGGCCATGGGCGTAGCTATCGATCTGCTCCAGATGGCCAAGCGAGTTGGCCCGCAGTGCGAAGCCGCCGAATACGAAGATCTGTCCGGGGAGGAAAACCTCACCCTGGACCACGTCGTTGTAGATGATTGAAGGAGCCATCAAGCCTTATGGTGAAGACACAGTGGAACTCTCAATGAAAGCACCAATGTCGGTGTCAAAACCGACAGATCTCGGGTAGGGGCTCCCAAACTATGTGTCTAAGGCTAATGGTAACACCCGAGGAAGAATCCATGGTCTTCTCGACGGCCATCGAGCAGAAGATTTGGTGGAAAACCGGAAGATCTGGTGAGATTTTCCATTGTGGGGAGAAGGGGATTTGGAGCAAGACGAAGAAGGAGCAATGAAAGCCTGGAGGCAGGCGGCACCCCTTTTTGTCAGACAGGAGCAGTTGCCGAGGCAGCGTGGGGAAACGGAGTCGCCCACATCCAATCAATCGCCACGCGTCATCAAGGCTGCAGGCGGTTAGGGTCCGTGGTGCTTCACACTTGCCCTTTGGCTTCGCCTGGAAGCCAAGTCTGAGCGCGCCTTGGGCCCGGGGGCTACTGTCTGTGTCCTGCACTTGGGGGTATCCAGTCCTGCCTGCCTGCGGCCCACTGTCAGTGTCAAAATCGGCGGATCTCGGGTAGGGGGTCCCGAATTGTGCGTCTAAGGCTAATGGTAACAGGAGGCGGGGGACACGTTGTGTACCCGGGTTCGGGCCCTCTCTATGGAGGTAATACCCTACTTCCTGCTTGATTGATCTTGATGATATGAGTATTACAAGAGTTGATCTACCTCGAGATCGTAGAGGCTAAACCCTAGAAGCTAGCCTATGATTATGACTATTGTTCCTGTCGTACGGACTAAACCCTCCGGTTTATATAGACACCGGAGGGAGCTAGGGTTACATAGAGTTGGCTACAGAGAAAGGAATCTACATATCCAAATTTCCAAGCTTGCCTTCCACGCAAAGGAGAGTTCCACCCGGACACGGGACAAAGTCTTCAATCTTGTATCTTCATAGTCCAACAGTCCGGCATAAGCATATAGTCCGGCTGCCCAAGGACCCCCAAGTCCAGGACTTCCTCACCCACCGCGTGACTCCATCAACGGTCTGGCACAACCCAGCTTCAACACCAACACCGCAAGAACCTCACGAGGGGCCCAGACTCGCGAGGCGGACGATGTCAAGACCCCCGAAGGAGTTGGCCTCGTCAGGAGGGCTCCTGAGGGGCGGAGAGTTCTATGCATGTACTTCATGAGGCTCAGCTGACATGAGCCATGACGACCAAGGCTAGGTGGGTGCCAGGTGGGTGCAGAGTGCAGGTTTCCTCTTCGGTGCAAGGGAGGCAAGCCACGAGCGCAGAGTACCGAGGAATCATCCAAATGTTGCCATTCCAGTGCAACAAGACCAAGACCGCCAAGACGGCAGGATGGAGGTCATCATCGAGCCCACCGCAGCGTCACGACCAGAGGCTTTTCACAGGCAAAGACTACTTTTGTCAGGATATACAGTACTACTTGTCCCCTTTCATATCCCTCCATTGTAGAATCCCTTCCCGCTCATATTTAGGAAGAGGACCAAGGCCAATATATACAGGACTTAGCCACCACCATAGAAAGGAAGAGAGGACGGAAATCAGAACAAGTAGAACACCACACCAGCTCAAGAACACCTCACCTCCTGAGGCTTGTTCATCCACTATACTAGTTCATTCATGGTCCCTCGAGGCAATCCACCACACCACACTGGATTAGGGTATTACACCACAACGATGGCCCGAACAAGTATAAATCTCTGTGTCTTTGTGTCTCTTCGAGCTCGACGCGCTAAGCTAGGAGGATCACGAGTAGGCAGGCTGGGCAGGTTGAGATCTCTGCACGCACCCCAGGGTTCAAACCTCTCAAGGGTTGTCGGGTCCCTAAATCTGACAGTTTCAATAATACATGTGTTTCCGATTGTAACGTGACATCATTTGTTCCAAAATAACTTTGTTGATTGTTAATCTGTGCGCCTTTGCAAATCGGACAACAAAATTACAACATGTTGGTGCCATGTCATGACACCAAGCCAAGTTACATCATTTTCATGTGTGTTTTGGATTTATAGGAATTAAAAAACCAAGTTTCTCAATGTTTCTGGCCGAGACATGACGCCCAGATGTTTGAATTTCATGCCCATTTCTTGCATGGGACCTACGAATTTACCTGAGGACACACATGTGAGTTTTCAACCAACTTTGGTGCACTGGAGCATGTGCTTGTAGTTCAAATTTCAATTGTGCACATTAAATGACCGAAAACTCAATTAATGCATGAAAATGCCAAACGAACCCGTAATAATTCCAAAATTTAACATGACAGTCATATAGTTATGTGCTGCCTCTGTAAAGAAAATAAATGGGGGCAGTGTATATCATTTCGCACACAAAAGTGGCACGTTCCCTCATGGAACCACGAGCCTTCTTGAGAGAAGCTCTGGTGTGCAAGAAGCTTATACCAAAACTTGTTCCAATTCGGCCAAGTATTTTTCCACAACAAGTTAGTGGCATGTCATGACACCATACCAAGTTTCATGATTTCCAGGCGAGATTTGGATTTACAGGGATTAAAAACCAAGTTTCTCAATGTTTTTGGCTAAGCCATGATGCACAGATGTTTGAATTTCATTCCCATTTCTTGCATGGGACCTCGAAATTTACCCAAGGACACACATGTGAATTCTCAACCAACTTTGGTGCACTAGAGCATGTGCTTGTAGTTCAAAATTGAATTGTGCACATTAAATGACCAGAAACTCAATTGATGTATAAACAAGGCCAAATGAACCCGGACTAATCCCAAAATTTAACACGACAGTCATATAGTTCTGTGATACCTCTATAAAGAAATTCAAGGGGGCAGCTTATATCGTTTCACATACAAAGGTGACACATTCCCTCTCAGAACCACAAGCCTTCTTGAGAGAAGCTCCGGTTTGCAAGAAGCTTATACCAAAACTTGTTCCAATTCGGCCAAGTTTTTTTCCACAACATGTTAGTGGCTTGTCATGATACCATGCCAAGTTTCATGATTTCCAAGCAAGTTTTGGATTTACAGGAGTTAAAAAACCTAGTTTCTCAATGTTTCCAGCTGAGCCATGATGCTCAGATGTTTGAATTTCATTCCCATTTCTTGTATGGGATCTAGAAATTTACCCGAGGACACACATGTGATTTTTTAACCAATTTTGATGCACTGGAGCATGTGCTTGTAGTCCAGGTTTGAATTATGCACATTAAATGTCTAGAAACTCAATTAATGTATAAAAATGGCCAAATGAACCCGGAATAATTCCAAAATTTAACACGACACTTATATAGTTCTATGTTGCCTCTGTAAAGAAAATCAACGGGGGAGGAGGGCAGCCTCTATCGTTTCACACACAAAGGTGGCATGTTCCCCCTTAGAACCACGAGCCTTCTTGAGAGAAGCTCCGAGCTTATACTAAAACTTGTTCCAATTTGGCCAAGTTTTTTACAACAACATGATATTACCATGACATGACACCATGCCAAGTTTCATCATTTTCTTGCGTGTTTTGGATTTACAAGAATTATATAACCAAGTTTCTTAATGTTCTGGGCCGAGCCACGATGCCCAAATGTTTGATTTTCATTCCCATTTCTTGCATGGGACATAGAAATTCAGCCGAGGACAAACATGTGATATTTCAACCAACTTTGGTGCACTGGAGCATGTGCTTCTAGTTCAAATTTGAATTATGCATATTAAATGTCCAAAAACTCAATTAATGTATAAAAAAAGGCCGAATGAACCTGAAATAATTCCAAAATTTAACACGACACTCATATAGTTCTATGTTGCCTCTGGAAGAGAAAATCAAGGGGGGGCAATGTATATCATTTCGCACAAATAGGTGGCACATTCCCTCTCAGAACCACGAGCCTTCTTGAGAGAAGCTCCGGCTTGCATGAAGCTTATACGAAAACTGGTCCTATTCGGCCAAAAAAATTACCCCGTCATGATAGTACCATGACATGACACCATGCCAAGTTTCATGATTTTCAGGCGTGTTTTGGATTTACAAGAATTTTATAAAGTTTCTCAATGTTCTTGGCTGGGCCACGACGCCTAGATGTTTGATTTTCATTCCAATTTCTTGCATGGGACCTAGAAATTCACCCAAGGACACATCTTATTTTTCAACCAACTTTGGTGCACTGGAGCATGTGCTTGTAGTTCAAAATTGAATTATGCACATGAAATGACCAGAAATTCAATTAATGTATAAACAAGGCCAAATGAACCCGACTAATCCCAAAATTTAAGATGACAGTCATATAGTTCTATGTTGCCTCTGTAAAGAAAATCAAGGGGGGCAGCGTATATCATTTCGCACACAAAGGTGACACATTCCCTCTCAGAACCACGAGCCTTCTTGAGAGAAGCTCTGGTTTGCAAGAAGCTTATACCAAAACTTGTTCCAATCCGGCCAAGTTTTTTACCACAACATGTTTGTGCCATGACATGACCCCATGCCAAGTTTCATGATTTCCAGGCGAGTTTTGGATTTATAGGAATTTAAAAACCAAGTTACTCATTGTTCTCATCCGAGACACGACGCCTAGATGTTTGAATTTCATAACCATTTCTAGCATGGGACCTAGAAATTCACCCAAGGAGACACATGTGATTTTTCAACCAACTTTGGTGCACCGGAGCATGTGCTTGCAGTTCAAATTTGAATTATGCACATTAAATGTCCAGAAACTCAATTGATGTATAAAAAAGGCCAAACGAACCCAGAATAATTCCAAAATTTAACAAAATGTAAACTTTGGTTCACATAAATAGGGGCATGACTCTTTCTTGTGGTGGGAATTGATTTGTTATTTGTTGTTGTTGAGGGAAGTGCTAATTGATTTGGTACTGTAGAGGGTAATCTTGTGCTCCCAATTTTTTTACAGTTTTTCTTGTAGTTTTTTCAATAGCAATATAGTAAAAGCGACATGACTCTCTTGTGTCTTGTATGAATTTTTTTGTACATGTTAATTCGTTCTGCCGAACATGGGTTCCGCGCCTTGTTATCCCAAACTTTTAAGCTCGAGTATCTTTTATCTCTTCTGTTGTGAAACTCCCGCCTCTTCAACCCGCGACGCGCCTTGTTATCCTGAAATTTCGATGCACGCGAAAAGTCCCTCCTCATCCGAAATCGGTCCCGCAGCCCAGACACGTGAAATACCCCTTTTGCCCCTCAGTCGAAAATGTCGCCTCGATGTTACGTGGTCAAAACAGGTGGGGGTACGTTCGTAACTTACCCTACATTTCGGACAAGCATGTCCCTAAGCCATGGCTCCCCCTACCTTCCCCTTCACCCCCCATTCGAACACCGAGGCCGCAAAACCAGCGAAACCGCACGCTCCTCCCTCGGCCTCCCGACTACCGCCCAACTAGAGATTCTTCCCAGATGATGTCGTCCACCGCAACAGCTCGTCGTCCCTCATCCACCGCACCAGATGAGGATCCGTCGTCGATCTCGTTGTCCTGCCGGATCAGCCGCCCCGTCCTCCACCTCCAAGGAGCTTCCCCGATGTTCACCTCGTCTATCATGCCACCTCCATCCCCACAACACCGTCTTGACCTGCCCCACCGGAACCGCAACACCCTCACCAATTCCTCCGATTAAGCCGAGGCCTACTTGGCTCCACCAAGGAGGTTCAGCACTCATCGGTGCATTTTATCTTTTATTCAATCTTGCTTCATCGGCGGCGACTTCCACACCGGCACTAGCTGCAGCTGCTGCTCCGGCTCTCGCTCGCGCTGCTACTACTGCTGCTGCTCTGGCTCTCGCTCGCGTAGCGGATTCGTTCTTGCTGTTGGTCGTGCTACTACACTACTCTTGCTTTCGTTCACGCTGTTGCTCTGCTCTGCTGTTGCTCTGCTCTGCTATTGCTGTCGGTCACGCTGCTGCTCCGCTCTTGCTCTCGTTCCTGCTACTGCTCTGCTCTTGCTCTCGCTTGCGTTAGGGCTGCTGCATGACCTTCGGCATCTACAGGAGTTGCTACTTTAGCACTCGCTCGCGGTGCTGCTGCACGAGTTGCTCTCTGCTAGTGCATTCCCTGCTCGAGCGGCTGCTGATTTAGATGACTACTTCGCTGCTACTAGTTCTCGAACGCCCTAAACATCTATTGCAATGCTCTCCTACTAGTTCAATCAGTTTCGATAGTAAAATTCAGTTTTGACTATAAAGTTCAGTTTCTTTAGTTAAGTTGAGAGTGAACAGTATTTACAGCATCTGTCGGGGCGGTCGTGGCGCGGCTGATGCATTTTACATCTATAACTTTTTGTTGATGTATTTTAGATCATCTATTGCTGATGATATTGGAGTCCCACTTTAGATTAACATTGTCTGTCTTGTCGTGCTTCAGCCTCGCTATGGTACACCTCACCGGAGCTGCTCCAACGACACAACCATCCATCACAGCGGAGCAGTACCCTCGGCGCCATATCCAGAGGCCTCAGATCTTCTTCCCCGCCTCCAACAGTCACACCAGCATCACCATCCTCCACGTCCAACCCAATGATGTTCAGGACAACAAGGCTATGCCAAAGAGGTTGTACACTCATCGCATCACCTTGTTACTCTGCATTCATGTCGATTCCTCAGGGATCCTTTGGTTCAAAGCAGTTGCAAATCTAGAAATAAATGGATCTTGGTCACAAAGTTAACGGGGAGAAAACTAAATGATCTTTTTGAACCACAATTTTAATCTGTTTAGCAAGATAGCCATTATATGATACTAATGTGGACCAAATGTAAGCTCACAAAATATTTCGAGGTCAGGCTTCATCCTGTTGAGGACTGCCTACTAGAATCGCCACTGGTTCAAAGAAAAAGTGAAGGAAAAAATAGGAATTGGAAACATTACTATGGTAGTACTATTCGTGCATTTGGTTAGAAGGAATGGAGCAAAGAAAAACTCGAGGATTTTTTTTCCTTTGGTGTCTCTTTTCAAGAAAAAACGTAGGAATTTTAATATCCACTTGGACGTCCTTTTCAAATTAATATGCATGGAGAAAAGGACTAATTGCATTACTGGCATAATAAGATTCTTTTTTCCATTTTCACATGGTTTGACTATAATTTGACTATGTTTCTCCATTCCTATGTTCTTCCAATTCATGTGAACCAAACACCCAGGTTGACAGAAATCCTATGTTTGCAAATTCTCTATTTTGCACATGCATTCCTATCCTATTCCTGTGTTTTTCATGTCCCTGCATTTATATAATCCTCCAATTCTAAGGAGCCCTTACTGATTTACTTCATTTTCAGATAGGTATCAAAGAAAACTATGTGTGTTATGTCCTGCTCCTGCCGTGCCGTCATCCACCTCACCTGAGGTCCACCATCGACGGAAGCGTTCACTGCAACGTAGATTCCCCTAGCCGACTTTCTTTCGCCGCCTTAGATCATCTTCCCCGTTGCCGGTAGCCACGCCAATTGCATTATCATCATCAACTGAGCAGAGAGCCTGAGGACTACACAGTTCTGGAAGAGAGTTCGCACCCTTTCGTGTCTGCTTACGTTATACATTGGTTATTATTACCTGCTACTTTATTGTCCTGTTCACGTCTTAGACTCCGAGTCAGGTCCAAAGTAATGTTCAAACTTGAGTTTTAAAATGCCTGTGGGGCACATATCGAGGCAGCAATGAATAGTATATGTCTACTATCTGGTTCATCCGGGGTCTTCTATGTGGTTCATGTTGGGTGGGCAACAAACAGTAGATGATCCATCGTCTATCTTTTTAAATTGAAGCTATAATCTACCTGCTATCATTAGTTTTGGATCTATCCAGTCGTTTGCTACCATCAGTGTTGATCTCTCGTGCACCCTTTAGGCCTTACATAATCTAACTATGTTTTTTTATTATGCATGTCAGTTATTGTACACAATCGTACTGAACATGTAGAGAAAAAGAGAAGACCATTGCGTGGGAATATAATGTCATGCAGACGCTGGTCCCTGGTGGGGAGTGGCCCCCTTCCCGCCATTCCATATTGTATTCCAGGGGAAGATAAATGTTCATAGGGGGATTCAGAGGAGACGACCACTCCTATTTACCGCCTGAGGTGTTTGATCTCACCTGGCATGCTGATGTTGGTCATATCATGCATATGGAGCCTTGCATTGCTTACATTATATATCTTATATGTCATCCGCTTAGTTTAGATTTGCTTTGTGTGAATGCCACCTATTAGGTTTCTATATCATACTCCCCCCCTTCCTAAATATTTATCTTTTTAGAGATTTCAACAAGTGACTACATACAGAGCAAAATGAGTGAATCTACACTCTAAAATATGTCTATATACATCTGTATGTGGTAGTCCATTTGAAATCTCTAAAAAGCCAAATATTTAGGAACGGAGGGAGTATATGGGAATTATGTAATGCCATCTTCTTTAGCCAGGCATCATATACATGAATCATGCAATGCCATCCGGTTTAACCAGTCATCGTATATGTGAATTCTATTGTTCCATATTTTTTTCATAATGTATTCCAATTGTCTACAATGTTTATACATTCATCTACTCTTCCTATGCATCAGCCATTTGAGTCGGTCATGGGAAAATCTGGAGTGAAAACAAGGTCTTCTGAGCAGTCAGTGCTACCTGTCAATGCAGATTTCTTGCTGGTTACAGATAGCTCCTCAGAGGAGGATTCGGACATAGATGACCAGTCGTATCCCCCCACCCCAAGGTGCATGATCTAACTTGACAGGGTTATATTGCTCACATCATGCATATGGTGTCTTGCATTGCCATGCCATCTGCTTAGATTGGACATGCTTTGTGTGAATGCCTCATGTTTGCTTTCTATATCAGATATGCGAATTATGCAATGCCATGTTTTTCAGCCAGTTATCATATATGTGAATTATGCACCGCCATGTAGCCAGGCATCATATATGTGTATTTTCTCATGCAATCCTTTTTTTGCATTATGTATCCCATTTGTCGACAATCTATGTATATTGAACTAATCTTCATGTGTATCAGTCATTTGAGCCGGTTATGGAAAAATCCAGAGTGAAAACAAGGTCTTCAGAGCAGGCAATTGTACCTGTTGAAGCATATATCTCGATGGTTACAGGTAGCTCCCCATAGGAAGATTCAGAGACAGATGACCAATCCTATATCCCACCCAAGGTGTATGCTCTAATTTGCAATGTCTATATTTCTCATATCATGCATATGGTATCTTGCATTGCTTAGTTTATACATCATATGCACAATATTCAATTCCATCTGCTTAGTTTAGAGATCATACATGCCAGTGTCAGCTGCTTAGTATATGAATCAATTATGTCAATGGTATCATGCCATCCTATATACTTAGACAACATGTATGTGAATTATTTCATCCCAAACTATTTTAGAAAGACATCATATAGTTTTTTCATGTCATGCTATATATATATTCATCATATGTCGAATATTCCATTATATCATGTTAAGTTATCCATCATATATCTAGAACCGTGTCATGCTATCCTATTTAGTTAGCCATCATATATGTGAAATTGTTTCATGCTGTCCTGTTTGGTTAGACAACATATATGTGAATTACCAGATCTGTCTATCATACAATGTCCATACTTTCAATTTCTTTTCTTGTTTATCATCCATTTGAATTGGAGGGGGTGATGGCAGTATCTAAGGGAGCAAAAACCTGTTCTTCACAAAAGTCGGTGCTAGCCATTGATGCAGATAGAACTAAGGTTGTATTGGCCCACGAACTAGCCCCACCACACATAATCGAGACGCTTCCAAATTGCACACTTACACCGTTGGCCACAGAACCAGCTACAAACCATCTAACCCCAACCCCAGTGGATAGTAACCCACTTCTAGATGACACAGCACCATGTCCACCACAGAGTACCCCCACACGAGTAGTTTGTAAAGCAACTCCAGTGCGCAAAGCACGAAGACCACCACAGTGAACCCAAACTCCACGTTTAAAACAGAAGAGCAATTGTACTTAGGTCAGGTTCCGTATCTATGGTCCATACTCCTTTGCTCTTGCATCACTGTATTTACTGATACCAACTACTTTCCAATTTGAAGGACCCACTTGAAATGCTAATGGCGCAAAGGGTATGTTTTAAACCTATTTCTTTAACTGATTGTTGTTCTAACTTCTTCATCTATGTTCATTTCAGTTTCAGTTGTATAAACAATTATGTTCTCATGTGATGCACATCACAAGTGTTGCCAGTGCTGTGTAGTTTCTCACACTTATATTCAGTCTATGCTGTTGTGTCTTAAAAATATATGATTTGAACTGTGTCTCTATCTTTATTAGGCAACATAAACTAGAATGATATGGCCAATATAGTGACCATATTACATAGATATATGTTTTTTTCATGTTGTTATCCTGTCCACCTTACTACTGAATTGGTTTACCAAAATGAGTCTCGTATACTACATGCTAAACATGTGATGTCACTGCTTGTTTCTCTTGTAGAATGTGAACATAATATTGGAGAAGAGCACCCTACTATGCACTGGTAGAGAAAGTGATGCAGATAATGTTCAATATAGTGAGACAACCCTGTTGGTCTCCAAGAAAGGTGATAAAAACAATCTTATAGACAGTGAGACAACCCCACAGTCATGCGTTGATGTAGTGTTCGAGTTACTGGCGAGTACCGCTGGCACAAGCTCTTCGAACTCACTGCTTGAATCACTTATGCTTCTTCAGTCTTAGCTACAAGCTGAAAGGCATCAGTCAGTTGTGTTGCAGCAAGAAGCCGAAGGACTGAGGAAGTCCTTGCAGAATTCAAATGCATACCTTCTTGTGCAACAGCAAGCGCTGGAGGATTTAAGCGCCAAACCAGAGAAAGTTAATAAGCTTGCTAAGCATCTTGCCAGCATTATGGGTACCCAGGATATTGTTTCTTGAGCTCTTCTAAAGTGGTTACAGTTCTAGACTTGTTTTGCTATGGAGTGTATTTGCACTGGTCGCCAACTTTGACAACTAGTGTATGTGATATACTACATTATTCCCTATATTTGCACTGGTGGCGAACTTTGATGCGCAGTGGATGTAATATGTGTAATAGCCATGACAGCCTAGCGTAATGTGACGCCTGGATAATTAAGCTATAGTAATTCCCTGCTAATGATGCAACGTCATCATGATTACTGTTGTTAAACTCTCGTTGGTTCGAACCCGGACCAAATTCAAATTTAAATTAAAGACCAAAATAAAAGTTTTCAAATGTGAAAGCTAAAATTTTCAAAGTGTGGAAAATATTCGCTGGATATTTGTCATGTTAGAACAACCTCTTTTGGATTCCCACAGTGCCCCTGGAATTTTATTCAGTGGACCATCAGCCAATTATTTGAGCTTTTCAATTTCTAAAAATAATTGAACACTCCGAAATGCTTGGAACTTTTTTTGTACAAACCCAGGTTATTGCCTTGTATTTCTATGCCAAGTTTTGTATTAAATAAAACTCTTTTAGTGGCTCAAATAAAATGCAAAGTAGTAAAGAAATAAATAAAACAAAAAAACAAAAAGGTAAAAGGCCAGCCTAGTCACCTCACCCATCCCCTCCTCACGCAACAGATGGCAGGGGAGGGCGTGGCGGCCATCGGCCGCTACCAACGGTGCCGTGGCGGCCATCGCCCGGCCGACCCCTCTTATAAGCCTCCCCCCTTGCCCCGGGCCGAAACCCTAGCACGCCGTCATCCTTTTCCCCCTCTCTCCCCCATCGGCCCCCTCCTCTTCCTCTCTAATTCAGGCTCAAAAGCTCCCCGATGATCGAGCTCTTCGTTGTCGTTACCGCGGCCACCGTCGATGCCGTCACTCGGGAGCACATCTAGAAGGTCCTCCATGGTCGTCTTCGTCCGTTCCGGGTGCCGCTTCAATCTGGGGCACCGCGTAGCCATCGCCATGGCTGTCTTCCCCGCCTCGGCCGCCACTGCCTCGTCAACGTCGCCGTCGATCTACACCACCACGACCTCCCTGGCCTCCCCAACCATGCCGTCGCGCTCGCAGTGAGGCCCTCCGCTGATTCCCCCTTTCCTCCCCTTTGATTTGAACGCCATAGGCCGCCATCACCATCGTGCCCGAACCCCTGCGTACGCGTATGTGTGTGTGTGTGGCTGCTGCTCCTGAGCTGTTGCTGCCGCTGCTATGCACGCGCGCCCACTCGTAGCCTCACCACAACTTGTTGCTGCTCGTCAACCGCGGCGGCTGCTCGCTGATTTGTTGCTCTACTTGCTGCTTCTGATGTTGTGCTGCTTTGGCTGCTGCTCTCTGTTATTGTTGCCGATGCTTGCTACCCTTGCATGTTGTTGTGCTATAGCTTGCCGCTGCTATTGCCTGCTGCTCCTTGCTGATGCCGCCGCTGCTTCCCACTAGCGCCGCCGCTTGCCGCGGCCCGTACTTGCTAGCTGTGGCCCCGGCGCCACCCTTGCTGCATCCTGGCCATGCCACGACCATGGCCATGTGCATGCGTTTGCTTGCGCGTGATGCACATCCACACAGTGGCACGGCTGGGCCACTGCCACAATGGGCTAGCCCAAATTAGATTAGCTCTAATCATCAATTAGTTTGGTTAAATATTGTTTAGGTTAGTTTCTAACCTATGACTAGTGGCCCCATGCTAGTTAATCTAATTAATTAGAATAGTTTAGGTGCTGCCTATGACATGTGGGCCACACCCTCCCCTTTTAACTAGTCATTTTGACTTGGTCAACTCGAATTATTATTTAATTCCAGGAAATTTCATAAAACAATAAATCTTTGTAAATTAATAGAAAATTAACCGTAACTCGGATGAAAATGTTTTCTACATGAAAGTTGCTTAGAACGAGGAGACGAATCTGAACACGTGGCCCGTTCGCCCGCCACACGTCCCTGGCATAGCAAACATTGAACTTTTCCCCTCTGGTTCATCTGTCTAACAGACGTCCGGAACCGGGAATACTTTCCCGGATGTTTCCCCCTTCACCAGTATCACATAGCGCTGCGTTAGAACACGTCTAGCTCTGTCTGTTGTCCTGTTATGCACTTGCCTGCTATGTATTTACTGTTTCTTCCCCCCTCTTCTCTCCGGTAGACCCCGAGATTGATGCTGATGTCCCTGTGATCCACTACGTCGATGACGACCCTCCTTCTCGTCTGAGCAACCAGGCAAGCCCCCCCTTTGATCATCCCGAGATCGCCCATTCTATACTCTCATGCTTGCATTAGATTTTGCTACTGTTATTGTTTGCTCCTATTCTGATGCATAGCCTGCTTTTGTATCTGCTATTGTTACCTACCTGCTTATCCTAAACTACTTAGTATAGGTTGGTTAGTGATCCATTAGTGACCCCCACCTTGTCCTTGTTGCCCCTGTTTCATCATCGATGACTCGATCAGAGTGATCGACGACCAGAGCCTGACACCTCACATCACATCACGCCCCTTTTGTTGCTCGACTCTGCAAAACTACTATCGAGTGCCGAGGGTGATCCCTCATAACGCACTCCTGATGATAATTCTGTAGTGTAGCTATTCGGTCGTGGTCATCGAGGGTGATTTCCTCTTTCACCATTCCCGATACGGCTCTGTCGTTCAACACCTCAAGTGTGAACCTCGAGGGTGGTCCCTCTTACGTTCACCTTGATGATTACATTGAGTGGAATCCTCCGGGGGTGATTCCTCGGGTTTTCCCCTTGATGCTCGGACACACGGTTACAATGACTTTACTTGAGACCTTGGTGAAATTCAGGCGGGCCCGGAGAGCACCCACAAGATAATGACGTGGCACGGCCGGGCATTCTAAGCCCTTGTCGTAAGTCCACGAGACGGGGCGACATGGTCACTTTCGATCGTGAGTCTCTGCTCGTCTCCACAAGCTAATAATACACTATGGTTTGGGTATTTGTTCTGAGTTGACCTTTGGCCTTTACGCACTGAAAGTGCAACTATCCCTAGGTGGTTTTGGTAATTCATAACAACATATAGCTCATTGAGCTAATGCTATTCCAAGACTATTATTTCAGGAAAGCTCAATGAATGGCATGGCATGGATGATGAAAGTGGATCCCTCAAAATACTAATGACAAAGGATTGGCTCAAGCTCAAAAGCTCAAGACTCTTCATTTTACATTTTAGTGATCCAAGATCACATTGAGTCTATAGAAAAAGTGTCACATCCCTAGCTTCTAGAACTGCATGGTGTTTGCATCTGGTTGCATCTTGTTTAAATTCTATTTAACTTGAAATGGGGATTGATAAAACCCTAGCACCAGAAAGAATTCAACTAGGTTCAAATAAAACATTTTTCAATGAACCCAAAATGCCCTCTAAAATGTTCATGATTTTTGGTAAAGGTGAAAACCTCTGCCAAAAATGATGAACCTATTTCTAGGCCATTCTGGATTTTTGAATTAACACGTATTGTACTTGAGTTGGAGCAAATATATGTTATATATATTTTTAATGCTTCAATAATTCTTATATTTTGTGAGGGGCTCTAGAATATTCCTTTTAGTCCCTGCAAAAATTATTGGAAGAAACAAAAATGGTTTAGTGCTTGAACTAAATCAAAACAGATTGAAATAAATAGAAAACAACAACTAAAATAGAAACAGAGAAGGAGGGAGTACCTGTTACTTACCTGGCCCAGGAGAGAAGTAGTCCACCAGGCCCATGTGCCAGTCATCGCCTACCTCTGCCAGTAGGCAGAGGAGGGACACCGCGACGCCGCCGAGCTCTCCACGCCACCTTCCTGCCTGCCTGGCTGCCTCCCGCTTCCCCGGGACGTCTCCCGCAGTGCCACGCCACCCCCTCGGACCCCTCTCACTCTTCCCCGAGGCCCCCGCCCCTCTGCCCCCTCTCTCTCGCCCGAACCCGAGCGCAGCCGTCGCCGCCGACTAGAACCACCGCGGCCACAGGCCCTCCCTCGCCTCGCCGACGTGTCCATGGCCTCCGCCATGACGCCCTTGTCCTCTCCGCCGAGCCACGTGACTTGAAGACCCCTGAAGCGCCGTCCCCGACCCCTTCTTCCTCCTCGGGTCACCGGAGATCGTCGCTGCCGATTCGTCGTCCACAGGGCCTCCCCGAGCTAGCTGACCCCCTCTCCGACCCCGCTGTGAGCTCCTCTTCCTCTTCCCCTAGCTCCCGTGCTCGTTTGGCCTCCGTAGCCGACGTCTCCACCGTGCCCGAAAGCTCCCCGCCGCCGGCCATGGCGCCGTCGTGGCTAGAGCCACAGTGGCTCGAAGCCAAGATAACTGTTGCACTCAGCACACCACCAGGAGTCCGTAGCGCCCACTAGCCCCCCTGCCTTGCACCGTAGCGCCAAACCCGCCACCACCCGAACTCCGGCAGCCGCAAAAGAGCTCGCCGGCGTCAGCTCCGGCCACCACAGCTGCTGTCGCTTGTTGCTTTGGATGCGCCTCACTCCCAGGAACCCATAGGAGCAAACCGTGCATCGGATGGTGCTTCATAGCGAGTGCACGGTGCATTTCCACCGTCGGTTTTGGTCGTCGCTGGCGCAACTCCGGCGTGCTGACGTGGCGACTTCATTAGCCACTAATGACGCTACTAACTAAACCCATAGGTCAATGACAGCTGGGCCCACTGTCTAAATAAACGTAGGTTAGATTCTGTTTAGTTTTAATTAATCTCAGTGGGTCCACGCGTCAGCTTTGACCAAGCTGACGTGGCTGTTGACTGGGCCCACATGTCAGCGACTCTAATCAGCCCCAGTCACTGACCAGTGGAACCCACTGGTCAGGTTTGACCTAGACCAGCCCCGTTGACCACTGATGTCACCCCGATGTCATGCTGACGCAGTTAACCATTTTTCTGGATTTAATTTAATTCTGAAAATTCCAGAAAATGCCCAAAACTTCTAAAATTCATATAAATTCAACCATAACTCCAAATGAAACAAGTTATATATGAAAAATGATCAGAAAAATCCAATCTATCCATATGTACCATTTTCATGCATGTTAGAACAACTTATACCTGCTGATCAGGTCAAATAAATTAAATGGCATTTAAACTCTCACATATGGAGTTTGAATTAGCCCAAAACACATTCATATTGCCATGTCATAGCATGCATCATACTGTGCATTGCATTGATCGTGTTTCTTCTGTGTTTGCCGGTGTTGTTCCCCCTCGGTAGACGCTGTACCGATGATGTGATCGTTGACACTGATGAAGACTCAATGCTATCTTCAGAAGTGCCAGGCAAGCAAAACCCCCTTGTTCATTCCGATACAATCCTACTCTCTCGCCCTGCTCTCTTTTACTGCATTAGGACAACAACGTGTCATTTGCTACTTGTTGCGGTAGCCGAACCCCTTTATCCTCTGCATGACCTGTCATTGCCACAGTAAATAGATGAAACCCACTAGTATGAGTAGGAGTTGTTTGAGCCCTGTTGTGCCTACTCGTTCATGTTTGTTTGTCATGCCTGCTACTGCTTAGAGTTAAGTCAGGTCTGATTCATCGGGTATGAATCAGAGGTGTGTGAACATGTCCTACTGTATGTGAGCTAAGTGTGTGAACACGATTGGTAAAAGGTATCGGTGAGAGGCCATGTAGGAGTACATGGTGGGTTGTCTCATTGAAGCCGTCCTTAGGAACTGAGTTCTGTGTTTGTGATCCATGATTCAGCTACTACCATGCATTGGGCCCTGAAATATGACCCCGCTCGACTTCTTATTCACCCTTGTCCTCTGTCCAGGAGTTGCAAGTAGTTTCTGGTGTTTGTAGTATGCTAGAGGCCGTGCGCAGCGCTGACCGAAGGGGTGGGCTGTGATGCGGTAGGCACGTGGCCGGGTATACCGGGCGCCCATTTGGTGTCACGGAACCCTGTTCACATCGTTTGGGGATGTGAGCGAAACCTCGGCCGGATCTCCTCATGGATGGAACCCGAATAGGCGATAAACCTGGACTAGAGACTTAGGTGTTTAGGTAGGTCGTGGTCTACACCCACGTCGACTTTTGCTTGAAGTCTGCCGAGCACATGTCGTGTGCAGACGCTAAGTGGTGGAAACATGTATGAAGAAGTACACCCCTGCAGGGTTAACATCATCTATTCGAATAGCCGTGTCCGCGGAAAAGGACTTCTGGGTTGCTTATATCAGTTCATAGACAAGTGAAAGTGGATACTCTAAAATACGCAAGATAAGCGTGAGTGCTATGGATGGCATTCTCGTAGGGAGACGGGAGCGGATCCATAGTGGTGTATTGATATGGTGAATATGTGGACTCGTGTGCACCACCTCAAAAGAGTTACTTGCAGTCGTAGTTCAGGATAGCCACCGAGTCAAAGCTGGCTTGCTGCAGTTAAACCCCACCATCCCTTTGTTGATAATGATGCATATGTAGATAGTTCTGATGTAAGTCTTGCTGGGTACATTTGTACTCATGTTTGCCTATTTTATGTTTTTGCAGAGAGACTTCAGTCTCACTAGTAGTTCCACGTGGACTTCAACGTTTAGCTTGTGACCTCAGCTATGATCTTGTGCCCTCGGCAGGATCTGGTAGATAGTCAGGCTTCTCAGCCTTTTTCATTTATAGATGTCTGTACTCAGACATGTTAAGCTTCCGGTTGTGCTTTGATTTGTATGCTCTGAATGTTGGGTCATGAGACCCCTGTTTGTAATATCTCACTCCTCGGAGCCTAATGAGTACATACTTGGGTCGTAGAGTCATGTTGTGATGCCATGTTGTATTTGCACATATCGAGCATACTGTGTGTATGTTATTGAAATGCTTGGTATGTGTGGGATCTGACTATCTAGTTGTTTATCCTTAGTAGCCTCTCTTACTAGGAAATGTCTCCTAGTGTTTCCATGGTAGCTTGCTACTGCTCCGGAACACTTAGGTTGGCCGGCATGTGTCCTTCTTCGTTCCTGTGTCTGTCCCCTCGGGGAAATGTCACGCGATGAATACCGGATCCTGTTAGCCTGCTACAGCCCGGTTCACCGGAGTCCTGCTAGCCCAGTGCTACAGCCTGGATTCACTCGCTGATGACCGACATGTTCGATGCTGGGTCATGGATGCCTGTCCCTGTAAGTTTGTGCCACTTTGGGTTTACGACTAGCCATGTCAGCCCGGGCTCCTTATCATATGGATGCTAGCGACACTATCATATACGTGTGCCAAAAGGCGCAAACGGTCCCGGGCAAAGGTAAGGCGACACCCATGGGAATACCGTGCGTGAGGCCGCAAAGTGATATGAGGTGTTATATGCTAGATCGATGTGGCATTGAGTCGGGGTCCTGACAAAAAGCCAACACTATCAAGGAGGGATGAGGTGTTGCTTAATGAGCCTCTTGCTTCATGTGCTTGGTGATATGCTCCAAAAACCCTCAACTACTTTCTCACATCCACAAATGACCTAAACCTAAAGCCAAAATCGGTCACACCGATTCTTTCTATCCGGCACCACTGAGTTCTAATGTCATAGCAACTGCCACAAACCCTAGGCAAATCGGTCTTACGATAGGGATCTCGGTCTCACCGAGATGTGATTGTAATCTCTTTGTTTCCCTTCATAACATTTCAGTCAAACCGAAGTGAGCGATCGGTCCCACCAAGATTGCAATGTAAACTCTCTGTTTCCCTTTTGTAATATTTTGGTCTCACCGAAAAGAGCAAATCGGTCCCACCGAGTTTACCTGACCAACTCTCTGGAAAGCCTATTACCAAAATCAGTCTCACCAAGTTTGTGTGATCGGTCTTACAGAGATTATGTTATGCCCTAACCCTAACCGAATCGGTCCTACCGAGTTGCATGTCAGTCCAACCGAAAATCCTAACAGTCACTAGGTTTACTAAATCGGTCTGGCCGAGTCTGTTGAATCGGTCCCACCGAGTTTGGTAAATTGTGTGTAATGGTTAGATTTTGTGTGGAGGCTATATATACCCCTCCACCTCCTCTTCATTCGTGGAGAGAGCCATCAGAACAAACCTACACTTCCAACTTACCATTTCTGAGAGAGAACCACCTACTCATGTGTTGAGGCCAAGATATTCCATTCCTACCATATGAATCTTGATCTCTAGCCTTCCCCAAGTTGCTTTCCACTCAAATCTTCTTTCCACCAGATCCAAATCCTATGAGAGAGAGTTGAGTGTTGGGGAGACTATCATTTGAAGCACAAGAGCAAGGAGTTCATCATCAACGCACCATTTGTTACTTCTTGGAGAGTGGTGTCTCCTAGATTGGCTAGGTGTCACTTGGGAGCCTCCGACAAGATTGTGGAGTTGAACCAAGGAGTTTGTAAGGGCAAGGAGATCGCCTACTTCATGAAGTTCTACCGCTAGTGAGGCAAGTCCATCGTGGGCGACGACCATGGTGGGATAGACAAGGTTGCTTCTTCGTGGACCCTTCATGGGTGGAGCCCTCCGTGGACTCGCGCAACCGTTACCCTTCGTGGGTTGAAGTCTCCATCAACGTGGATGTACGATAGCACCACCTATCGGTATCACGCCAAAAACATCCGTGTCTCCAATTGCGTTTGAATCCTCCAAACCCTTCCCCTTACTTTCTTACAAGTTGCATGCTTTAATTTCCGCTACCTATATACTCTTTGCATGCTTGCTTGAATTGTGTGATGATTGCTTGACTTGTCCTAAGATAGCTAAAATCTGCCAAACTCTAAAATTGGGAAAAGGTTAAGTTATTAATTGGACAAATAGTCTAATCACCCCCCCTCGAGACATACTTCAAGGTCCTACAAGTGGTATCAGAGCTTTGGTCTCCATTTCCTTTGATTTCCATAGCTTTTGGTGGTCATAGCCTTGGTTTCACAACCTAGGAGAGTATGGCATCTAGTGAGGGAAATTATCACCGTAGAGGTCCTTACTTTGATGGTACTAATTTTGCTAGTTGGAAGCATAAGATGAAAATGCATATTCTCGGACATAACCCCGCCGTTTGGGCAATTATTTGTATTGGCTTGCAAGGTGAACTCTTTGATGGGAGAGAGCCGAACCGTGAAGCTAATGCGGAAGAATTGAAGATGTTGCATTACAACGCTCAAGCTTGTGACATCATCTTCAACGGATTGTGCCCCGAAGAATTCAACAAAATCAGCCGTCTTGAGAATGCAAAGGAAATTTGGGATACTTTGATTGATATGCATGAAGGTACCGACTCCGTCAAGGAATCCAAGTTGGATGTGCTCCAAAGTCAGCTTGACAAGTTCAAAATGAAGGATGGTGAAGGTGTCATTGAAATGTACTCTAGGCTTGCACTTATCACAAATGAGATTGCCGTCTTAGGGAGTGAAGAGATGACTGACAGATTCATCATCAAGAAGATCCTAAGAGCATTGGATGGAAAGTATGATACCGTGTGCACATTGATCCAAATGATGCCAAACTACAAAGATCTCAAGCCAACCGAAGTCACTGGAAGAGTTGTTGGTCATGAGATGTCACTTAAGGATAAGGAGGAACTTCACAACAAGTCAAGTGGTGCTTACAAAGCCTCAAGTGAAGCCCCGACATCATCAAGTGAGAAACAAACCTTCAATGAAGAATTGATCTTAATGGTGAAGAACTTCAACAAATTCTACAAGAGTAGAAGCAAAGAAAGAAGCTCCAAGTCAAGGTCTTACAATGACAAAAGATCTTCAAGTCGAGAGTGAAATTGCTACAATTGTGGGAGACCCAGACACTATTCCAACGAGTGTACGGCACCCTACAAAACAAGAGAAGATTCTCCAAAAAGAAGAAGCAAAATAGAAGAATCACCACCGAGAGAGAGGAGGAGTAGAGATGATCGTTATGAACGAAGACCCTCACGGAGAAGCAAGGATTCGGAAAGGAAGGACAAGTCATCAAGGAGCTACACAAAACGAAGACATCAAGCTCATGTTGGTGAATGGGTATCCGGCTCCGACTCCGAGAATCACTCCGAGAGAAGCTATCACTCTGACTCCAAATATACTCAAGATGAAGGTGTTGCCGGTCTAGCACTTGTGTCAACCAACTCCTACGACATATTTGATTCACCAAATGAAGGAATTGGAGGATGCTTCATGGCCAAAGGTCCAAAGGTAACACATTCTGAGTATGTTGATTTCGATAGTGATGAAGATGACTTACTTGTGGATGATGATTTACTTATTGACGACTCTAGTGATGAATACTATGATGAAACATCAATTAATCATGCTAATCAAGATAAAACGAATGACAATGATAAGGAGAAGATTGAGCTTCTAACTAAAGAACCAAACACTCTTAAGTTAGCTCATGAAACTATCTTCGAAGATCATCGAGAACTTTTAAGGGCTGATGAGAAGTTACGCTTTGAAAAGCTCAATCTTGAGCAAGAGCATGATTTCTTAAAAGCAATCAATGATGATCTCCGTAAGAAAAGTTCTTCTTACATTACCAAGCGTTTACTCTTATCTACTTACATGCCTCAAGTCAAGTCTAGTAACAAGTACAAGAAAGATCCTTCCTCTAGTAGTAACAATAAAAATGTCAAATCCAATATTGTTGCCTCTAGTAGTTCTCTTGATTCCACTAATGATTCTGTTAGCCAAGTTACACTTGAGCAAGAAAATAGCTTATTGAAGGGAATTATAGAGAAAGGTGTTTACAAGAGCCTTGCTGGGAGTAAGCAATTCGAGGAAATTGTACGCAAGCAAGGAAGGCACCGGAAGAATCAAGGTGTTGGTTTTGAACGAAAGTTCAATGCCAATGGAGTTGAGTGGGAAGAAGATCAATACCCCAAGACGAAGTTTGTTCCTCAACAAGAGAAGTATGATCCTACTTCCTTCAAAGGAACACAAGCACAAGATGATCTTCCACCACAAGACCACAAGAACAAAGGCAAGGACAAGCTTCAAGAAGAGATTGATGCATTTGAAGAAGCACCTAAGGTCTCGGTCAAGTGGGTTCCCAAGACTACGTCAAGTTCTACTTCATCAAGTACAACTACAACTCCAAGGATTCCCATCAAGATGATGTGGTTCCCGAAGAAGAAGAACTAGAGAGTTCTTGAGGGTGACTCCGCCAATATTCTTCACTCATATTTTTTTGGCAACGACAAGTGCAATCAACTTCCACATCTTGCACTAGTTCAAGGAGTCACAAACCCTCATGTTGGTAAGGCAAGGGACAAGGTAACCTAATGATTTCATGGACATCATCTTGTGTGTGCTTCACTCTATGTATATGGATATTCTTGTTTGTTCCTTGTGGGACTAACCCATGTAGGTATGTTGAAAGTGCAACTCACTCCAAAGGTTTGCTCCAAATGATCTACATCAACATTGAGCATCCACATCTTCAACACCTACACTACTAGGAAAAGGGCTATAGATGGAAATGACACTAATGGCACACCAGACTTGTGGTGCGCCACTAGTATATACTAATGGCGCACCACCTTCTGATGCTCCATTAGTGTTGAAACTACTAATGGCGCACCCTGCCGACAGTGTGCCATTAGTACCAATTTTTTTTTGAACTAGTGCGCCTGTCCAAACATACTAATGGCGCATCCACTGGTGGTGCGCCATTACTAGTTCTAACTAGTAATGGCGCACCAGCCAGAAGGTGCGCCACTAATGTTATTTTTTTTATTATTGTTTTTATTCCTTTTTTTGCAAAAGTACTAATGGCGCACCACCAGGGGGTGCACCATTAGTAACCTGGATTACTAATGGCGCATTTGCTGCTGGTGCGCCATTAGTAAGTGGGCAGCAACAAGATATTTTGGACAGCCTCTCCTCCCACACTCACTTTCTCCCCACTTCATTCTCTCCACCGCCTCCTCCTTGTCTCGGGTGCCTCCTCTTTTTCACCTCATTTCCACCATAGATTCATTCAAATTAAGTGGTTAAGTTACCTTGTTTTGCTAGGTAAGTAAGGGGGGAAGCCATATTTATGTTGTTCTCCCTACAACAATGTGCACATGCACTTTTTATGGCCTAGCTAGATCTATGTATGTTCGTGGTGTTTCATATGTTTGTGGTGTTGCATATGTGTTTGTGTTTGGAGGTGTACCGGTATTTGAAATGGGATAGTTGCCAATATTTTGCCGGAATGTTGATTCATTTCTGTTTCGGCAAGAATTTTGGCATTAAGCATTCTTTTTGGTCCTATTTTTAGGGAAAGTCATGCCAAATTTTTTCTTGGTTCTAAAATATCGTTTTGCTCTACCCCGCAGGCGACCATGGTCCGCACGATGACCGAAGGCATCGTGAATAGGTTTTTGAGGTCCGCGAAGGCCGAGATGCTTCAAAAGAACGAGACGGAGATAAGATGTCCGTGTCGAAGATGCAAGCTGAATAGCCTTATTGCGGACCCGGATTCCGGGCAGGTGCGGGACCACCTGCTCTTGCGTGGTTTCATGGATGGCTATAGGTGGCAAGGTGATGAAGATGACTACGAAGTCGTCCATGGGGGCCGGGCAAGAAATGAGGAAGGGCAGCAAGACAACCACCGCGGCTCGGGGGGGCGAGAAGATGAAGAATCCCCAGGAGATGATCACGACGGTGATGCTATACACAGTCATCATGTAGAAGATGCAGGACATGATGATGATGCCGGCGGAGCAGACGACGCTGGACCATCGATGGGCTGGGTGCAGGACCCTCATATTCAAGAGCTGCTTCTCAAGCAGACGGATAACGCAAGAGCTGCCGCCCGAGAGAAAGCCAAGATGGATCAACTTGAGTTAGACGCGGTTACTCCATTGTATGAAGGATGCAGGCCCGAGGATACCCGCCTGAAAGTAACGCTCATGGCTCTGGAGATGAAGGTAAAACACAAAATGACCGACGCATGCTTCGACGAGAACATGTTATTCTAGCACGAACGTCTTCCCAAGGGGAACAAGTGCCTGACCAGTTTGGAGGAGGCGAAGAAAATCGTGTGTCCTCTGGATTTACCGCACATGAAATACCATGTGTGCATGAACAATTGCATCATTTATCGGGACGAGCACGCGGAGTCTACCATATGTCCGGTGTGCGGTGTCACTCAATACAAGAAGAGGAAGAAAGCTCCTCGAAAAGTGGTGTGGTACTTTCCGATCACTCCTCGTCTGCAGCGGTATTTCGCGGACCCTAAGGTAGCAAAGCTCCTGCGTTGGCACACGGATAGGGAGGAGAAGAAGCGAGAAGATGATGCAAATGATCCGGAGATAGATAAAAAAGACAAGATGCTGAGTCACCCTAAGGATGCGAGCCAGTGGCAAGCGTTGAACTTCGAATACCCAGAATTTGGGAACGATCCAAGGAACATCATGCTGGGCGCGAGCACCGATGGAGTCAATCCGTTTGGCAGCCAGAGAAGCACACATAGCACCTGGCCTGTGTTCGTGTGGATGTACAACCTTCCCCCCTGGTTGTGCATGAAGAGGAAGTACATTCACATGAGTATGCTAATTGAAGGGCCGAAACAACTAGGGAACGACATCAATTTGTATCTGGGGCTGCTGAAAGAGGAGATTGACACGCTGTGGAAAACGCCAGCCAATACGTGGGACGCCGCAGAGAAAGAATATTTCCCTATGAGAGCCGCACTGCTCACGACGGTGCACGACTATCTCGGTTACGGATATCTTGCGGGGCAGGTAGTCCACGGATTTTCTGGATGCGTAAGGTGCATGGATAACACAACGTATCGCCAGCTAGATAGAGATCCCGGGTCTTCGAAAACCGTGTTCATGGGACATCGAAGGTGGCTTCGCGACGATGACCCGTGAAGGAAACGCAAGGATCTGTTCGATGGTGAAACCGAACCCCGAAAACGCCCGTGTACGAGGAGCGGCGAGGAAATAGACAAGCTGTTGAAAAATTGGAAAGACTACCCACTGCCGGGAAAGAAGCAAAAGGCGCCAGAGCCTCTACTGAAGGTATGGAAATATACTCAAAGAGCACAACTCATGTTTCACGCGTTGGTTCAAGCAGAAGCTTCTGTCGTACCCTTTACATGAGGATTCTTCCGCGGAAGAACAACTCACATTCGCCTTGTCACAGGGCGCCGAGCACAACCTGATGACCTATGAGGCATACGATATCAACGGCTACACATTCTACACTGAGGCCAAGGACATGAAGAGCGATGGTTATCAGAACTCCGGGGTAACGATGGAATCCTACACCGGTAACGACAAGGACAGATACTACAGAAGGATCGAGGAGATCTGGGAGCTGAGCTACGCTGGAGAGAAGGTCCCGATGTTCCGTGTTAGATGGGCCAAGAACGTCATAAAAGAAGACCGGTATTTCACCACCATGGTTATACCCGAAGCCAAATCCAAGACCGCGGGCGCAAACGTCACCGCGAAAAATGAGCCATGGGTACTGGCTTCCCAAGTGGACCAATGCTTCTTCATTACCGACCCGCCAAAGCCCAGTCGTGTTGTCGTGAGGAGAGGCAAAAGGAAGATCATCGGAATGGATGGAGTAGCCAATGAGCAAGACTTCGACAAGTACGGCGACCCGAGGATCGAACATGACGACGATGATGAAGTAGCAGCATACACCACAAGAAGAAGCAGGACCACCCTACCTAAAGGACGTCCGTTCCACAGAAGAACTCCATTTGCGAAAAAGAAGGGCAAGAAGATTGTGAACAGATAGCTAGCTAAGATCGATTGTATTTAAATCGTAGACTTCATTTCTCGATTCTATTTCATGGGTACTTTTTGAACTATCATGAATATTTTTAAATTTCATGGACACTCGATCTCGATCCCCCTCCAGATCCGGTCCCCCTCGCCGCCGAGCACCCCCCCAGTCCACCGGCCGCCGCCGCCGACCCCCCGCACCCTCGATTCCCCTACTCAACTGCCGCCGCCGACCCCCCGCACCCCGCGCACCGTCTTATAAAAAAAATAAGTATCAAACAGCTTTTTAAATGCTACTGTCTTATAAAAAATATTACTGTTATTATTTAAACAAGTTTGAACATATTTAAACACAAATAAGTATCAAACAGCTTTTTAAATGCTAAAAAAATTTGTGGAGCCTGGGAGTCGAACCCAGGACCTCCTGGTGTGAGAACTGGCTGCTGACCAGTCGAGCTAGTAGAGGGGACTTGATGTGGATCAGTTCTGGTGGTACATAACCTGTTGGCTTGAGTTGAAATAAAAAACAAAATACTAATGGCGCACCACGGTGAGGTGCTCCATTAGTATGGATACACTAATGGCGCACCACGGTGAGGTGCGCCATTAGTATTGTGCCCACGGTGAGGTGCCCGATCCCCCCTTCCCTCTCCCCCTTCGCCCGATCCCCCCTTCCCTCTCCCCCTCGCCAGTTCCCTCTCCCTCTCGGTCCACCGCCGCCGCCACCGCTGCCCTGACCCACTGCTCGCCCTCGCCCTCGCCCTCTCCCTCCCTCGCCCTCTCCCTCGCCCTAGATCCCCTTCCCCTCTCCTCTCCCAA